>NC_081405.1:529950641-530306226 GCF_030272615.1 Cryptomeria japonica
GTATACTACTGCCACATTGACTAACAGACTTACTCCCCTTAATTACACAAGACCTGTCATGTCCAAAAAAGTGATCCTGCTACAAGTTGTGAATAACAAACAAATGCCCAACAAAAACAAAGAATATGATTGTAACTGTTATTATCAACAAGCACCCTCCAGATCCCTACAAGTAGACTTTAACAATAATGATTTTAACACATCAATTGTTCAGTATCAACCTGTTAACACCACTAGCAAAGAAGTATGCAAACTGATACATTTGATATCCATTGCAATACTAACTATTGTGATATCTCATCCTATGATTCAACCAACAAAAATCCATCACATTTTCCTCACAAACTAGATTCTCAAACCAATGCATCTTTCTTTCTCTAAGGGACCAAAAAGTAAAGCATTAAACAACTCCCTTGATCTTATGATTTTATTTATGCAAGCATTGATGCAACTTGTGCAGTATGCAGAAGCTTAGATTCTTCTTTCTCTTTCTCATATTTTCTCCAAACTTTCATGGACTCTTTCTTGTTGTAAACAGAAACTTTTGAATATGCATCTTCTCCATAAAGAATTACATGAGAAAATAATGATGCTTCATTATTTTCATTGTTCTTCCTTCTCCAAACCTTCTTCTCTAGTTTCTTCTTGTCACAAGATGTTTGTGAATTTGTTGTATCTTTCTTATGAGAAGAACTATTTCTTCTATCCCACTTCACAGACTTGTTCTACAATACTTTGCAACATGACCATGATTGAGACATCTATAGCATATTACATTTAGATTTCTTTTTGAAACAAAAGAGTTTATTATCGCAAACTTAAACCATCTCCTATCAACAAATCTACAAGTTGTAGCCTTGTGACCATAACCATTACAAGAATAACAATAACCATAGAAGGAATGATTGTACCTTATCGATTGATCTTACCAGGTAGGTGAAGATCTAGTGAATTTTTTTATTCTACTACTTATTTTGTTGATGACTTTGAGATGCTCACTATCAACATGCTTATCTTCTAATTTCTTCCCATCTTCTATCTTAGGAACAAGAGCATGATAAGTTAGACCTATCTTCTTTCTTGGAGTTTTTATAACCTTACAACTCTATCCCTCTTCATAACCTAAACAATTACTTAACATCTCATTCAACTTGCTAGTTGTAAAGTGGAAAATTGGGTCCTAGTGACTCCCCACCTAGGAGAGAGAAAGGAAGCCACTAGGATGATTTTCACTTGGGAGGAACTTTACATTCAAAAGAGGGGTTGAATCCGCTAGATCCAAACCCAAGGGGAACAAGGATATGAATTCTGAGTGGACTACAAGTGATTGAAGTGTGATTTACCCTATTTTGTAAATGAGAAAGTTGACTTGTTGACTATGCGGAAAAGAGAGGGAAAATGAGTGAAATGAAGAGTGACCAGTTTGGGATCGCACTGTAACTTCGGATCTAAGCTAATTAGATTGATACGGATCTGCCCTAAAAATTTAGAGAAAATTCGTCAGGACCGTGGTGGGAATGTACATGGTCCTCCACAAAATCCGCAAAATGAAAAGGGTTCTTCCGTCTCTACAAATGAAGCTCAAACCTGCAATTACAGCTGCACACCTACAACCTACACACAGAAAAGAGAAGAAAGGAGGGTTGCAGATGGGGGTTTGCCTCAGTCAAACCCCGATTGAGGAATCAACCTTGAAAGAAAGTAATTGCAAATGCTTTAATGTAAACAATGGAGATGTATACATTGTAGATCTACAACTTGATGATGATGATTTTTTTGCTGCTTGATTGTAACCACAAATGTTGTATGAAATGGCATGTAACATGACAAAACCCTAACACACACACATTCTTGCAAATGAATGTTGTAATGTTGCTCCAATGGATGAATGAAGAAGACTTGAATGCTTGAATACTTGATGATGACCTTGAAATCTTGTACCTTATCCTTATGCTCCTCATTTTTCTATCTATTGTCCATCCGTCCATGAATGAAGGTATTGAATTCCTTTTTATACATGCCTCAAGGATTAATTTTCAACCACCGAAGGCCAACAAAGAGGAGTTGCAAACCTTGAAGACAAATTATGCATAGGAGATCAGGCAAACTTGACATAGGGCCACCCTAAGAGGTGGGGACAGGGGTTCCATGCCCCTATCTTGTCCTATTTTGGGGCTCGAACAAGGTCTAGAGCATACACATGACATGAAGGAGAAAGGTTGAAGGTTTGGAAATGCAGAAATAGGTCTCAGTTAGGGAAGAGGATGTCGTCGCCGATGTGAGGACCCAAAATATGGTTAAAATTGTAGGGGTCTCAATTTTATGACACTACACTAGTGCTCTCATCAAACTTAATTTTTATTTAATTGAATCTTGACATTTTCAAGATTTTTCTTTAGAGTGACTATTTCTTCTTCAAATTTTTGACACTCAATAGTTTTTGACGTCCAAATCAGACTTTGTTACTTCTACTATTCTTTTGTCCTCTTCGGCTTCTCTTTTCAGACTGATAATCAAATTATCTAAATCATTGAATCCATCTTTAACAAAGAATTCTTATCTACACTCCTTTCCAATGAGGCAATCTTACTCTATAGCTTTTTACACATCTCTTCCTTATCTTTAAATTTGTTTTCCATTTCTTCTTCAACTCTTTTTCTTTCTAAAACTTGAACATTCAGAAATTCAATTATCTTTTTAGATTCATTAAGATTATGTGCTACCACTTTATTAATATTAATCTTGTTTGAGATGCGTGTTATCATCTCATGCAGTGACAAGTTCTCCTTCAAGATCAACAACTCCTTCCTCTTCATTTATTTCTTGATCAAATTGATGTTCACATGCAACTTCCATGAATTGAGGCTCGTCGTTTATTCCTATAGGACATTCTTTAGCAAATAAATCATTTGAAATTTTTTCAAATTGTGTATTAGACTACTCTTTTTTATTAGGGAAATTTTTCACCTTCTTAGAAGAAATTTTATTTCTACTTTTCTTGCCCATGGTATTCCTTTTACCATAATCAACCTAAGTTGGTTAGACTTCTGAGAGGAACCTACTGCTTTGATACCAATTGTTGGAATACCCTAGACCACTGAGAGAGGGGTTGAATTAATGGTCTATGAAACTTCAACAATTTAAAACCAAACAATCAATGAATCGAATACATTTCCATGTTCATAGTAGATATATAGACATCGTAAAATCATAAACCAAACTATAAGAAAGTAGAACAATATATGCACATCACATAACATAGATTTATGAGTGGAACACCCTTGAAGGGTGAAAAATCACTCTGAAGAAAACCTCCATTAAGCCTCACTGGTTACAATTAGATCACCAATCCCTTACACATTCAAGGCACCAACCCTAGGAGCACCAACCCCTTTACAAGAGATCAAAACATATACATATGATTACTCTATTTCTCTACAAATCATAAATCATTATTTATAGACGAGTTCTGTAACACAAAAACACATCTCAAAATCCTCTCTCCAAATACAAAAATTACAATGATATCAAAGAAAATTTATGACCACCACAATACATTCACTTCTCCATGGTTTTGATTTCTTTTTGTGATACCAAACTATACTTTTTTATAGGGTTAAAAACATTAACATGCTACTACACATTCATTATCATCTGTAGTTGAGTCATTTTTCCTTATAGAGAACCTTACAAATCATTATACATTGACACCTCTATAAATATTTGTCATTCCAACCTTTTCAATCTGCATAGTTCACATAGTTTTTTAGTTTTTCATTAAATGAATCACTACATAAACAATTAAAAAATCTTCACTCAAAGCATAAAATTTGACACTCGAGCATTTAAACAAATTAACACTTTGTCCTTAATCTTCAATAAGACTCAGTAGTAGACAGATTCTATTTTTCAACCCTTTTCACCATTGAACTTGATTTGTTAATCACAACATCTTATATCTGCAACCTATCAAAGCACATCATGATTCTCTCACATTTTCATTGCAGTTATCTTTGTTTTTTTAAAAAAAAATTAACAAATATGTGCAGATGTTCACCTTATCAACCCTCATCACCGAGACATGAATAGATTCAAAACATTTCTTCCCATTCTAAAAACTAGTTAGCAAAAATAGTTTTTGAGTACCTTAACAATCACCACCAACATTTTTCTAACATGAATATCTCTTTTATTCATCGTGACTTTTTCAGAATCCAACCCCTTCGATTATCTATCATACTTAAACAACCATTTGGTCTTTTAAAAAACTAATCATCTTTCCCATGCTTATAAAAGATTGAATAGCTTCCTCATCTTAGCATATAAGTTTACCTTTCATGATAAAAACCTTTCACATATCATTGGTAATCAATCAACCTCATCTCACAAAACATAAAATCATTCCAACTCCTCATAGTCATGACACTAAAAATTATATGTATGATAAATAAGATTAACAACCAATGTAATGATTATTATGTTAGCATTTAAGATTCCTTTTGCTTGCCATTCTGCACTAGTTACAAACTTGATAGAAAGAAAAAATTTCACTGCAAATCCAAGATCCTATCACCAAAGTGACAGGATTAAACATTTGCATAGTAAACTTTTGAACATCAAACTGTGACCTTTTTTCTGCACTAGGTCTTCAAGAAAACAAACCATTAACATAAGGAATGGACTTTGAGATGCATCAACTAACTCTTTCAAACCACCTTTCAATTCAGCTTGTCTTTCCTTCAAGAACACACCATGTCAATTTTTCATGTCACTGGTCAAGCAATATTTGTCAGACAACACCTCTGCTACCATATAGAGATACCAACTTCTGCTAACATACATGCATAACATCAAAGCTAAAAATGCCTTGAATCATAGCTCTCCATGACTCTCTTTGATGATGAACACACACTAACATGGTCCATATGTTGACTACATCAACTCACATACTAACAATGTCCATTCCATGAAGGTGCATGAACATGAACATCAACTTAATGTGCATGAACATCAACTCCCACTTTGACAATGCACTTGACCTAGTAGACACCAATGCCAACAACTCTACTGTACAACTTGCCAATCATGCCAATAAAAGCATGTTACACAACAAACTTGACTTCATCTTTAATAATTATATTGGATAAGGCAGATATGAATCATTTGACGGATCTATAATATTGATTTAAAATACACAATTTAGTATTTGATTCAAGACCTATAAGGCAACAAGAATGACACATGGATTCATAAAAAAATCGCATATAAGCTATCAATAAAAAGAGTAAGGTCAATTGTTTACACACAATTGTTTCATTTGTGGACATGCAATTGGACTAAGATATTCTTTAAAATGGACATGGAAATAAATGACAATTCACTGGTGCATGCAAATTTCGCCATTACAATAATAAAATCAAAATGATATAAAAAAGCACATAGATAAAGATATTTTTTTTATTGATCAAAGAATTTGTGTCTGTTTGTTTCAAAGTAACTATATAATACCATTTTAGATGTTTAATTGTTTAAATAATTATTTGTAATTAGTCACTATACTAATTATTATTTATTTTGATATTCTCTTTAATTTATTATTATTTATTTTGATATTTTCTTCAATTTTTGAAGTGGTAGAATAATTGTAATTAGCACCTAGATCCTTTTGATATTTAGCCAATATAACATTTTTTTCTGACCCTGGGGTTAGCCAATTTAGTCTTAGTGGCCACTTTAGACAACCCAAGTTGTGGTTTCAACTCCTGATTTTCTATAGTGTTGATGAAGGTCTATTGCACATTGCTTGAGAGGTTATAGAGACGCTTTCTCTATAAAGAGCTAAGCTCTAAATTCTTGAACTAAATTCTTGATTCTTTTGAATAATAATAAAAAAAAAAGTGTAACAAGTTTTAATTTTTTTTAAATGATTGTAAACTATCATCTAATTTAGCAATTTTAAATTTTTTGAAATAAGAAAAAAATTAAAGTTAAATATGAAATCATTTAATGATCATTAATATTACATTTTAAAATTTTTTTTACATGTGATTTGACACTAAAACCTCACTTAATTTGACAATAGTTCAAATCATTATAATAATTTAAATTTAATATGATCTCCAAACAAGAATCAAGAAAGTAACAAAAGACTTTTTCACATTCATAAACAAAGAAAGCAGAGATAAGAAACTAAACTTAACAAGAATCAAGAAAATAACAAAAAGCTTTTTCACATTCATAAGCAAAGAAAGCGGAGATAAGAAACTAAAATTGAACAAGAATAAAGTAACAAAAGGCTTTTTCACATTCATAAACAAAGAAAGTGGAGATAAGAAACTAAACTTGAACAAGAATCAAGAAAGTAACAAAAAGCTTTTTCACATTCATAAACAAAGAAAATAGAGATGAGAAACTAAATTGTATTATAGATTGCTTGTTCCAATATGCTGTAAGGCCTATATATATAAAGAAATTATGATGCTAAAAAGTAGGAGCAGAAAAAGCTGCAATCTACAAGAACTAAAAATAACTGAAACTCTTGATAACAATGAGTTCTTATAAGAACCAATTACATGCAGATTATTGTGCACGATAAAAAACAAAAAAAAACTGCCTAGACTGTTGTACGTAACTGCAGTGATTTATTATGCAAAAAAAAAAAAAAAAGAACTGGTGGAAAACTGAAGTGCCGCCACTGTTGTGAAGTGCATGTCTTCAGTCCAGTCGTTTGGAGATTTTACATATATATCCATTTTTTTTACAATCAATCTTGTCCTCTTCTCTTGTGCTCTATTGCATTTGCATCTCTTCATTTCATTTTTGTTGCAGCAGCAGAGATTAGCAAAGAAAAGCTCGTTCAGATGAGAATGCCGTGTGGTCCACGTTACCTTCCTGGTTAATGCTCAACCTCCTCCGTTGCAAGGGTTGAGTATTGGCCATGAATGTAACGTGGTCTTCACGGCAAGGCTTGACCACCTTCAAAGCTGCAGTCTGCATCTCTGAGGGTGGTAATCTGGTTTCAAAAATATCATGATTTCTGTATAATATGAGGGTAAGTCAAAAATTACATTTCGGTCATGTTCTGTTTTTTTTTATAACAAGAAGGTTAATCAGTTGTTTTGGAAAACCAGATTAACCTTGACCTTGTCGTTTCTAATGTTGTGCTAGAGTCCCAGATTCATCTGGAGGTTTGAAGGAGATCGACGTTGGCTGCATTGATTCTTGTTACTACAGAGGCATGCATCCGCCTTCTCTTTCTTTCTGGTTCTTTGTTTGAAAATTATATTAAATTTATTATTATAAAGATTTGAAATATTATGGAATTAAGTTATGGGAAACGTTTTAGGATAAAATCGGAGACAGTAGCTATGGGGGATTATTTGCAGCCCCATGGCTAAGGTCAAATGTTCCAATCCACATCCTCATTCCTCTTCTTCTTCTGCAGCCCCATGGATCCCTGAATGAGTCTGGTTCATCTTGTGCCCACTTAGAGAAGAAGGGGAAGGTATATCATTAATACCACTTTTATTTTTCAGTTGCATGGATTCATTGTATTGAGACCACTTCATTCCATCCCTCCTCTTCTTCTTCTTGTGCCCTATGAATTGGAAATGTTCGCTTTGAACTATATATATTAGAATGCTGTCTGTTTATAAGCAGGAGAGTGAAATATACATTATTTTTCATTGTTGACTAGAGCAATGCAGAGGAGCGTGCAGTCAACATAACGTTTGTGGATATTAAATTTGTAAATGCTTGCACGAATGGCCTGTGGGTGCTTGACTCGTCTTTTTAAGCCTTTTCACATTCTGTATTTTCATTTTGACACCTCACACCCTTTTACTTCAAATTTTTTTAATCTTATTACAAGTTGGTGGTCAAACAATTTGCAGTCTTCGATAATATTTTTTTAACTTTTATGTTTAATTTTAATTTCATATTTTATATTTAACAAGTATTGATTTAGTGTTTATATATATTATATTTAGAATATATATATAATAAGTTACAATTTTATTTTATATATATATAAATATATGATTTTATATAATACCATTAATTTTATTTTTATTTTTATTTTTTGCTCGGTACCATTAAATTTTTTTAACTTAATTGTAATTATAATTTATAAATTGTTCATAATATATATTTGATTAAATTACATAAATTAATTTAATTTCTAATATAAATTGTAATATTTGAATTATATGAGTAAAATAATAAATGTAATAAATTAATATTTAATTATATATTAAATTTATTTTATTAATAATTATATTATAATATATAATTTACAGATTTTAAGATATATAATATATTTAAATTTTAATAATATTATTTTTTATTTTTAAATATGTTTAATTTTTTAACAATAAATTCTATATTTATTTTTTTAATAATAAACTAGATGTTTAATTTTATACTTTTTTAAAAATTAAATATATATTTATAAAAAAACTATTATTTACCTATATATGTATTTAAAAAGTTTAAAATAACATTATTAAAATAATTTAGATATATTATATATCTTAAAATCACTTAATTATATATCATAATATAATTATTAGTAAAATAAATTAAATTAAATTAAAATTAAAACATTTAAGTATATAATTTATTATTAAAAAATTTAAACATACAATTAAATATTAATTTATTAGATTTATAATTTTACAAATGTAACTTAAAAAATAGTAAAACTATAATAGATAAAAAAAAAATTTATATTAAAGATAATAGTGGAGTACAAGTAGAATAACTCTCTCTATATAGTATATCAGTAATTACAAAGCATATGCTCAAAGCTCAATTGAGTAGTCAAAATCGAATTTCTCAACATAATGTCTCGGTCCATATGGCTGACATGAATACAATTAGATTACAAAAGAGAGTATAGATTACAAAAGAGAGTACTCAAAAAGAGTGATGGCCTCTAGAATATTCACTATTGCACAAGGAGCTACAACAACAATTGGGGTTACTGCAACAACAACTAGAGTCTTCCTCTTCTAATCAAACTTTGCCATGAAATTGGATAGCCCAATCTCAAACACATTTCTTTCCTTTGTGGATCTCTTCTAGGTATAGCTATGTGAAACCTCCCATGAAAACATCCTAACCTATCCATCCCCAACCAATTGCTCAAATTTCTTCCTTGAAATCTTCATGACAACCATAACCTACCAAGAGACATTGTGAAATATTAGTCTCCTACGAGACCCCGTAAGCAATATTTCAATGTCATTAAAAAATTGTTATTTCTAAATTTCCAAATTGACCACAATATTATAGATGATAGCACAAACCAAAAGCCATTAGCATTTTTTTAAAGCCTTGACATGTACCCCACCACACATTCCCAATTAATGATTTTGTATTAACAGAAACGCCAAACATCTTCGACACCTCCTTGGCAAACAAACATTAAAAAAAAAAATGCTTTAGAGTTTCAAGAATTCTACAACATGAATAAAGGGTAGGGCTGCCATCTGAGAAATAAATAGGCAACCTGTGAAGAAGAAAACACCATGAAAAACATAGAACCCTCATGGTTAACATTCCAACACTTAATAAGATGGTCCAAGATTCAATCTCTATCCACAAGCTGAGTATAAATATTCCTAGCTTTCATCTTGGGAAGAAGAGAGCCATTGGGCCATTCAAACTGACACTAGTACATTTCGACGAGCATTTCCGATGAGATATGTGATTTCTTTTGTTTTGTTAGATTAATTTGTTTTTTTTTTGAAAAATTACCCCATGTTCATCAGAATTCTAACGAATTAATAATTTCACATCGAAATTCAGACAAAAAACCAACGAACATTTTCGATTGGCTATGGGATTTCTTTTGCTTTGTCAGATTAATTTTTTTTTTTTAAAGTATACCCTGTGTTCGTTGGAATTCGGACATGTTGAAGTTTCATGTCGGCATCCTGACGAACATGGATTTTACCTATTGATCGACATATGTTGGTCCGATGATTTTCATAGCCTCTTAATTTCTTCTTACTCGTCGGAATACGGACATGTTGAAATTTCACGTCGGCATCCTGACGAACATGGATTTTACCTGTTGATCGACATATGTTGGTCCGATGGTTTTCACAACCTCTTGATTTCTTTTTACTCATAAGTTTTTTTGACAAGAAGGAAAGGACCAACCTCTTGTACAGTTGTTGCCGAGCATCTATCTACAACAATTGTGCCTTAATAATTACCCTAATTTAATGTTTTACTCATTGTTGATGCATTTAATATTATTCTATGGACCTTTTAGGGGTATGTGGCCTGAGAAATTAAGGCTTAACGTCGGAAACAACCAAGGGGAGGAGCAACCTGTTTAATTATGGACTTTTGTTTGGGATTCTCATTACACAAGATCAAATTATATCAAATTTGAGGTATGGATAGTAAAGCCAATTTATCGGATGTATGGATTTCCTTGTGATGCATCATCAATCTTAGATGATATTAAAGATTTTTAAGACCTAAATATTTTGATGACAGAAAGATAGTGAATCATAGCTGGGGAGAATGGTATGTCCAGCGACTTGTCTTTATAACTGGCAGCTGCAGAATGGAGAGGTTAAGGAGGTTGAGGATCCATATTTTTCCAAATTCGATACCATTAAACAAAGTGAACAAGAGAATGCAAGGAAAGAAAAGGAACTTGCAAAAAAATCTTGATGACAAGAACAAAAGGACCAACCTCTTGTACAGTTGTTGCTGAGCATCTATTTGTAGCAATTGTGCCTCCTTCCTCCCAATTTTCGCACCCTGAGCCTATGTATAATGATGGCGCATAGTTACTTTTTTTTTTTAAATACCATGTATTCATTGGAATTTCGATGTGAAATATGAAATCTACACTATAAAAAAGAGTCAACCCGATGGTAACACACAAGTAGAAGTATGTGATCGAGATAGAATACACCGATGAAGTCCATCGGCAAAACACACACTAGCGAAAATGGAGAAACCTTGTATTGCCGATAGCCAATGATGCTATCGATAAGACTTATCCCGTTGGACACTGGCAAAATTAAAATGCATCGGCAAAGGTTACGATGATAAAGGGTCAAAGCTTATGCTGATGAGACATAATGTATCGGGAGGATCTACGTCAAGGGAAAAGACATCGGGGAAATTATGCCCATCGCCTGTACACATTTTAAGCTATCTCGATGCCCAATGAGACTAGCGGGATAACTTGCACCGATCAACAGGAAGAGAGGTCATCAGCTTATGTTATCCCGACGAGTAAGAAGAAATCAAGAGGTTGTGAAATTCATTAGACCAATATATGCCGATCAATAGGTAAAATCTGTGTTCGTCGGGATGTCGACGTGAAATTTCAACAAGTCCGAATTCCAACGAACACGGGGTATACTTTAAAAAAAAATTAAAAAAAATCTGATAAAGCAAAAGAAATCCCATAGCCAGTCGGAAATGTTCATCAGTTTTTCGTCTGAATTCTTATGTGAAATTTTAACACGTCGAAATTCCAACAAACATGTGGTAATTTTTGAAAAAAAAAAAAATTAATCAGACAAAACAAAAGAAATCCCATAGCTCGTCGGAAAACCACTCCAAATGTACTAGTGTGAGATGACCATCCCTTAGGATGTCATTGACATACCTAATTCCTTTAGCAACCCAATTTTTGGTCGAGCATCCTTGTGTAAGAGCTAGAGGCTTACCCTTATGGTGAAGGTTCCACCTAAATAAATGCTCTCCACATATCAAATTATCCTCACTAATAATACCATTATTCACAATGAGATGCCTAACCTCTTCCCAATCTTTCCAAATGGCCTTAAAAACCACCGAGCCAATAAGTTTAACATCAACATTTTTCTGCCACCAAATCATCCAAAGACAATAATTTCCATGCTTTGCACTGCTTTGGGATAGATTGGGAAATATTATACCTGAACAACACTTTCCATGGCTCCTTACCCTCTAATGCCTTAAAGATCCATTTAGATGCAAGTGACATGCCTTGAAGCCGCAGATCTTTCAAACCTAACCATCCTTTGGACTTACTCATTATGCATCACTCCCATCTAATAGCATGAGCCCTTTTTTTGCCTCTACTATTTGACCAAAAAAAATTCCTTTTTTATTTCTGAATATGACTCCATTGGTAGTTATTAAATATCCATGTAGAGGCATAGTAAATATTTTACGAAGATAGAATTTTCTGGTAGACTTGTACCCTCCCTGCTAGAGAAAGGAAGTGCTTATTCCATTTTCTAAGTTTGCAATCAATTTTATCTCTAATCCATAGCCACATTTCTTTGAGGCTGGGGTTGAAAAAGAAAGGGACCCCCAAATAGTTGACTTGGTGATCTGGACCCCCCCCCCCCCCATAAGATAGAATATTTGCTAAACCAGTGAATGTTGGCAATTTGGAGGAATTGATTATGTGTTGCATTGATGTTTTGTCATTGATGTCAACACTAGCTGTTTTGGTTGTTTATCGGTTTCCGGTTGGTTCTGGTAGAGTGGTTGAATTATGATATTGATCTGGTATGCTCCGGTATGCTTTGGTTTGTGGAATTAGTTTGGATTGGTCATTTATGGGTTCTTGATGTGTATCACAAGTAGTTGGTTTAGGATTTGATGACTCAGACGCTATCATTTGTTCTAGAAATCCTTTTGGTCACTGGTAAGGGTTTTACCGGCAGAGCTTTGCTGAAGATATTTTGATGCATGTGATAAGTGGTGTTGGTGTGAATTCTAGATGGCTTTTGGGATGATGTTGGTTATCTTGTTTGTGTTCCTATTGATCCATGTTGTTGGATTTGGCTTATGTTGACCTATTTTGGGTCCGGTCTTATTCTGCTAGGTTATGGATTGATTTATGTAACATGTTTGTGGATGATCCCGATGTGTTACTGGTTGGATTTATTGATTGGATTATGTTGTTTTGGTCTTAGGCCGACTTGGTTGATCATTGGATTATGGTTTTATGTTATGAATTTATTGTATTATCTTTTAGGTGGCTGACCTAATTATTTAGGTCCCGGGTTGGTATAAATATGATGTAAGATCTCTTTGTAGATCATGGTTATGGGTTATATGAATATCTATGTGTGAATAAGATTGTAATCATATGCAAAGGGTTTGGTCGATTATAGGTGATCGGATTGGGTTGGTGAAAGAGGTTTAAGACCTCTGGTATTGAGCTTAACCAGAACCATACTCAGGCATAGGAGATGCTATCTTTGCAGTTCACCCTTAATTGTTGGATTGTAGTCTGCATTTCTTTTTTAGTCAGTGAGGCTCCTTTTGTGGTGAGTAGTGTGCTCTAGGCTATTAGCCTTCCTGCATGTGTAGGCCCCTCATTTTGTAATCACATACTTACTGTAGAAGTATTATCTGACTATGGGTAGGCTTCCCATCGTGGTTTTTCTCTTTACCGTGTTTTCCACATACAAATCTTGGTCTCATGTGTTATGGATGGATGGTAACTATTCTATGATTTATGTTTATGCTTAATTTCTATATCTGTTATTTCAGCATTTGGTTTATGCCTTCCGGTATTGAGTCTATGTGTTCCTGTAATAAGGTTTTAAATGTCTTAAGTTTTGTAATATGTTGACAACTAATTCACCTCCCCCCTCTAATTTGTCCTCCAGTTATCTGAGTTGTCTAACAATCGTTATAAGAGCTTGGTCCTCTCTGCATAAGCTTAACTACTTGAGGAAGATCCTATGGCATCTAATAGTTCAATTTCATCAAGTACATCTACAACTATTTTCTAGAGAGAAATTCCTAGGCTTGATGGAAAAAATTAGAGGGTATGGAAGATTCAGATGGAGACTCATCTGAGATGTCTTGGAAAAGAATTTTGGGAGATCAATGAGAAAGGAGTTACACCTTTTAATTCGGCATCTGGAAATCCTCCTCTAGCAAACCTGGATAAGGAGCTTGAGAATGATTGTAGAGCTAGAGAAGCCCTTTTGTGTACACTTTCTGATTAGCAAATATTGGGACTAACTGACAAATCAACTGCAAAGGCTATATGGGACAAATTGGAGACTCTAAATGAAGGTGACTCTACTATTAAAATTGTTAAACTTGATGGTTACCGAGTGAGGTATGAGAACTTGAAGATGGAAGAAGATGAAAGGATTACTACTTTTATGGAAAGAGTCAATGGAATTCAATGTTGTGGTGCATCTCTAAGCGAAGATGAAATAGTTTCTAAAGTATAAAGAACTTTTTCACCAGCTTATAAGATGAAGGCTACTGCAATTAATGAGTTAAGAACTATGGCAAATAACTCTGTTAATAGGGATAGCTTGGTTGGAAAGTTATCTACCTTTGAGCTTGAGGAATTTGGACCTTCTAGAGCTGAAAACCTTAACCTTCTTTTCATGCATCTACATCCTCTACCAGCAAGAGTGATTGGAAAGATTTATATGCGAAGGAACTAGAGGATATGAATAAAGAAGATGAAGAGTTTGAGCAACTTGAAGCCATATTTTCTATAAGAGTACCTAAAGGACAGTTAGGAAGTAAGTATGAAGGAAAATTACCTTTTAAATGTTTTGCATGTAATAAGATAGGTCATTTGGCATTTAGATGTCTTGAAAGGAATTCAAGATTTGAAGAAAGAGCTAGAAGATATCTTTTATGCCTAACCATGATTATCAGAACAAGCATAAGTACAAGAGAAACAAAGATAAATCATGCTACTTTGTTGATGAGGAAGGTGTGATTGATTCTGATGATGAACCAACACAAGACTCTACTAGTGGATCCGGTAATGGAAAGGAATGGGTATTCTTGTCTATCAAGGAAGATGATCTGGTACCTAAAGAGAAGACCCTTGCTGCTAAAGTTGAAGACATGGATGAATGGGTGATTGATAGTGGATGTTCACATCATATGATTGGAGATAAAATGAATTTTTTATCTTTGCAAGAATTTGATGGTGGTCTGATTAGATTTGGAGATGAAAAAGCATGCATGATCAAGGGAAGAGGAACTATATCATTGGATGGTAAGCATAAAACTAACAATGTCTACTATGTTGAAGGTTTAAGGCATAATCTTTTAAGTATAGGACAATTGGTGGATAAGAGATTTCAATTACAGTTCAAGGATGGAAAATGCAAGATTATCAACAGATCTGGATTGGAGATTGCAACTGATACTCAGACTAAAGGAAATATCATTCATTTGAACTCCGGTGAGAAGATAAGTTTGATTGCACAAATTGATGAGAATTGGTTATGTCATAAGAGGTTGTGTCATGTGAATTTTGATTGCATTGTAAAGATTAGTTCTACTAAGGCAGTTAGAGGTATACCTAAGATTGTAAAGCCTTATAATCCGGTATGTAAGGAATGTCAAATGGGAAAGCAAGTCAGAACTTCTTTTAAGAATATACAAGACAAATATAATGATGTTCTTAATCTTATTCATACCGATTTGTGTGGTCCTGCTAGAATCAAAAGAATTCAAGGTGATAGATATTTTATGCTAATCATTGATGACTATTCAAGAATGATGTGGGTTACTTTTCTAAGGGAAAAGTCTGAAGCATTTGAACAGTTTAAAATCTTTAAAGCTAAAGTTGAGACATGGATAGGATTGAAGATTAAATGCTTAAGGTCAGATCAGGGTGAAGAATTCACATCTGGTGAATTTAATAGCTATTATGAGAAGAATGGGATAATGAGACAATTTTCTGCACCCCGAAAGCCCCAACAAAATAGAGTCATCGAAAGGAAGAACAAAACTATCTTGGATGCAGCTAGAACTATGATGATGGAAGCTAATTTGCCTCATATCTATTGGAGAGAAGCTATAAGCACAATGGTATACACATTCAAGAAAGTTCATATCAAGGGAGACACTGGCAAGACACCTTATGAGTTATGGTTTGGTCATACACCTACAGTTAAGTATTTTAGAATCTTCGGTAGTAAATGTTATATCAAAAGAGATGATTCCATTGGAAAGTTTGATCCTAGATGTGATGAAGGAATATTTCTTGGTTATTCTAATGAAAGAAAAACATATAGATGTTGTAACAAAAGATTGTAGAGAATTGTGGAGAGCACTGATGTCAAGGTGGATGAGCAGAACAAAAGTCAAATTAGAACTTATGAGAGAGAATCGGCAGTGGAAATGATCATAACTGAATTGATAGCACCCACACTAGAATAAAATGTTGAACCAATTACTGCGGTAGTATCAAAAAATTCAACAGTAACTGAAGACCGAAGCAGAGGAACATAAAATCAGAAGACTCCTAAATATGTAAGGTTGAATCATTCAGAAGATCGGATCATTGGAGATAAGAATAAAGGAGTGATGACAAGAAGAAGGTTGGTAGCTGATGAGGCATGTTTAATTTCTCAAGTTGAACCGACATCAATAATTGAAGAATTTAAAGATGAATGTTGGATGAAAGCTATGGAAGAAGAATTAGATCAAATAGGAAAGAATAATACATGGACTGTAGCTCCCCATGATGGAACCCTAAATTTTGAAAAATTTAGAGTTCCAAATCTCATGCATGATAACTCAATGATGAACGGATAGTACCAGAGTAGTACTGAGAGGGGGGGTGAATCAGTATAGACAAAAACACTTTCCTAAAACCGGTTTGTCAGCGGACACTTCGTTTTGGCAAACAAACAGTAACACCGGTCTTAAACAAAGTATAGCTGGCAAAACCCAGAATAACTGAGACAAGCATAAACCAGTTGATACTTATCTTTTCATACAATCCAATACTTCATTTCCATTTTACCCTAGTGCATGAACAGGTAATCTATCATCAAGAATATATAAACAGCTAGATCAACATGTTTTACCTTCAGACACAAATCTCTTAAACCATCACATGAAAAACACCACACATGACACACAGATTTTTTCACATAGAAACCCAAATGGGAAAAACCACGGTGGGGATGAATACCCACAAGCTGTTTTTGGACTCTTTAGAAGTCCGCTCTATTAGGAGCCTTGTCCGGTTAAAGACTGATACAATGGGTTCTGTTAGGAACCGATCCTGTTAGGGATCACCTGATTAAGGGATGGATATAGTACCCGGTTAAGGGTTGAAACCTGTTAAAGGTTACCTTGTCAGAGGATTTCAAGAACTCAATGATTTTGAGTCACCCTATTAAAGAATTTACAGTAAGCCAGTTAAAGCTACCCTGTTAAGGGATTTCCCAACTGTTGAAGTGGTTAGAGATCAATAGGTATTACAATGATCTGGTAGTAGCACTCAATACCAATGCAGATCTACTTTAGCTCCTCTTCACCTTATGCAATTACACTCTGCAAGTATCACTTCTCTCCTTTGGTCTAGCAAGAATCACGTATCCCTTCTCTTGGATACACACACACAACTTTTGCCAACCACCTCAGATAGAAACACAACCTCGACCTTATAGGAAATAGGTAGGTCGGTAGCATAAACCCTAAACCCTAAACTTCTTAGGTTGAGCAATTCAAACGGTTCAATCCTGACCATTGAGCATATTGTATTAAATGCAACAGTCTTGAACCGATCTCAAGACATTCTCCATCGTTCATTCTCCACCGTCTTCATAACGGCTGATAACCCATCACACATTTTTACCATTTACAAACTTCGCACATTCTCGAGGTAGATAGGAACAATCTCCTTCATGCAAGATCCTTCACGCACACAAGGCCGACATGGAAACACAATCTGTTCTTCGTTACAATGCAAACTCATCACACAAAGTCATCAGTTGAGTCACACAGGCTTGAAGCACTTCAACCGAAAACCCTAAAGCTGAGACTACCAACCGGTAGTCATATCATATTCCATGTGTCGATTCACATCTCAACATACTGGTTCTTCTTAACCCATATACTGGTTCACCTTAACACATATACTGGTTCACAAGCATACCGGTTCTCTTGCCTATTGTAAACTTCAATATATCGGTTTAGCATATTACTGGTACACTTCAATATATTGACATCAATGACAACATACAATTTCATCAGGTCTTCATACCAGTTCCCATAATGCCAACAATCTCCCCCTTTGGCATTGATGGCAATATACAAAGATATCCGACCGCTTCACATCTTCTCCCCCTTTGACAACAATGTCAAAGTGGAGGCACAAGCTTTCCTGTTCCATTATGTTGCTCCCCCTGAGGAGTAGCATCCTTCAACACATCAATCCTGAAAAGTTTTGACAATGAAATACCTGACTGATGTGGAGCACATACCTTAGTTCACCTCCCGAAGGGGCATCACCCCTAATTCACCTCTTAAGTGGGTAAATGTAGCCTTTGGGAGAGGCTTGGTGAATATGTCTGCTAACTGCTCCTTGTTGGAAACAAGTTCCAGTGCAATCTCTCTGTTCTGAACCTTTTCCCTCAAGAAATGATATTTAAGCTCGAAGTGCTTAGTTCTATAATGCAAAACCAGATTCTTGGAAATATTGATAGCACTTGTGTTATCATAAAATATGCTTACCGATCCAGAGACAGGAACTTTGAAGCCATTTAGTACATGCTTCATCCAGATTGTCTGAGTGCAATTCATGAAAGCTACAACATACTCCACTTCTATTGTAGACTGAGAGATACAGCTCTGCTTCTTACTCATCCATGAGACTAGTCTACCACCGAGAAAGAATGCACCACCGGTTGTGCTCTTCTGGTCATCCACATTACCTGCCCAATCAGCATTTGTGAATACTTTTAAGTTGAAATAATTGCTATATGGATACCACAATCCATAGTTAATAGTTCCTTTTAGATTATCTGAGGATCCGCTTGACTGCAACCAAGTGGGATTCTCTTGGGCTTTTCTGGAACCTTACAGTAATGCCAACTACATGTGCAATATCCAGTCTGTTGTGCACTACATAATGCAACTTACCAATCATTGATCGGTATTCTTTCTCATCAACCAAGGCTGAGTCATCCTCTTTGGATAGTTTATAACCAGTCACCATCGGTGTACCAATCGGTTTGTTATCTTCCATGCCAAAGGTCTTCAACACTTCTTTGACATACTTGGACTGAGTGATAAAGATTCCATCTTTCATCTGTTGAATCTGCAGTCCAATGAAGAACTTAATCTCCCCTATGAGTGACATTTCAAATAATTTCTTCATCTCATATGCAAAGTCATGACTCATCTTGTCATCTCCACCAAAGATTATATCATCAACAAATACCTCACATATTAGAATTTGATCTTCTTCTGATTTCAAGTAGATATTGCTATCTTCACTTGTTCTCTCAAATCCAATCTTCATAAGATGGGAGTGCAGGCGTTCATACCATGCTCTAGGTGCCTGCTTTAGACCATACAAGGCTTTATGTAGCCTACACACCATTTCACTATCTTTAGATAGGGCAAACCCATTTGGTTGCTCTATATATACCTCCTCTTCAAGTACTCCATTTAGGAATGCAGATTTTACATCCATTTGATATACTTTGAATCCTTTAAAAGTTGCATATGCAAGAAGCATACGAACTCCTTCCAATCTGGCTACAGGAGCAAAAGTTTCTCCATAGTCTTCTCCTTCTTCTTGGGCATACCCTTTACACACCAGTCTGGCTTTGTTCCTTATCACTGTGCCATCTTCATTCAGCTTATTTCTGAAAACCCATTTGGTTCCAATGACATTTTTATGCTCCGGTCTGGGTACCAAGGACCATGTACCATTCTTCTCTATCTGGTCAAGTTCCTCTTCCATTACCTTGATCCAGTCTTCATCTTTATGTGCCTCTTTGAATGATTTAGGCTCAAATTCAGAGAGCATACATGAGTTTTCTCTGACCTTTCTTCTTGTAAGGATTCATGCATCCTTATCTCCTATGATCTGCTTAGGATCATGATTCATCTTGACATACCGAGGAATGGTCTTAACAGATTCCTCTTGCTTTTCTTCTTCATCCTCTTCTTCATCAATATCAACATCTACATCTACCAGTGTAGGAACACTGTTACTGGTACTTGGTTGACTGACAACCGATTCCTAGAAGGTTACAACCGGTTCATTTACCGCTTGCTCTTTGCCAGTTTCCTCAATTTTCTCAAAGGTTTCATCAACTCTCACATTGATGCTTTCCATAATTCTCTAAGTCCTATTATTGTAACACTTGAGAGCTTTGCTCTTGGTGGAATACCCTAGGAATATTCCCTCATCACATTTCGCATCAAATTTGCTCTGGTGTTCACTCCTCTTGATGTAACATTTTTTACCAAACACTCTAAAGTAGCTAACCACAAGTGTCTTACCGGTCCAATACTCATAAGAAGTTTTATCCTTACCTTTCTTGATGAGTACCTGGTTCATTGTGTAGACTGCAGTGCTCACCGCTTCTCTCCAAAAGGTGTGAGCAACCTTTTCTTGAATTAGCATTGTTCTTGTTGCTTCAACCACAGTCCGGTTATTCCTCTCTGCTAGGCCATTCTATTGTGGAGTCCGAGTCCAAAAGGTGTGAGCAACCTTTTCTTGAATCAGCATTGTTCTTGTTGCTTCAACCACAGTCCGGTTATTCCTCTCTGCTAGGCCATTCTATTGTGGAGTCCGAGGGGTAGACAGTTGCCTCTTGATGCCATATTCATCATAGTACTTGTTGAATTCACTAGAAGTGAATTCCCCTCCTTGATCAGTTCTAAGGCACTTGATCCTTTTACCGCTTTCCTTCTCTACTAATGTCGTAAAAGCTTTAAACTTTCCAAAAGCTTCAGACTTATCTTTCAAGAATGTGACCCACATCATTCTTGAGTAGTCATTAGTGAGAATCATGAAGTACCTATCACCCTGCACACTCCTAGTTTTCATAGGACCACATAAATCAGTATGCACAAGATCAAGTAAATTGTCAGTAGTGAAAGGTTTACCTTTAAAGGTTGAGGAAGACATTTTCCCCAGTTGACACTCTCTACACAAGGTATTTTTTGGTTTCCTCAGCACCAGCAACCCTCTAACTACCTTGATCTTACTGGCCTTCACAATGTTATCAAAGTTTACATGGCAGACTCTCCTATGCCATATCCAGGTGTCATCAAACTTGGCCATAAGACATGTACTGATATTTGCATTCAGCTGAAATAGGTTACCTTTGGTCTGTATGCCGGTGGCCACCAATTCACCCTTCTTTCCTTTGATTCTGCACACTCCATTTTTGAATTCCAAAGTGAGACCACTATCATTCAGCTAGGCAGCACTCAGAAGGTTGTGTTTGAGACCATCAACCCAATACACATTGTCAGCACTACTCTTTCCATTCAGAGAGATGGACCCTCTGCCCTTGACCATACCAAAGCGAACCACACCACCATCATACTCTTCCAAGGATAAAAACTTGCTCCGGTCACCAGTCATATGGTGAGAACAACCATTGTCAATAATACACTTATTGGAATTATCAAAGCTGGAGACAAGAGCCTTCTTGTCTGACACATCTTCCTTGACAGCAACAAACACAATATCTTCATTTTCTTCATCTTCTGATTCCTCATTTGTGACACCTTCATCAACTGCCACAAAACAGTTTCTCTAGTTTCCTCCTTTGAATTTCTTGAACCTTTCTGGTTTGTCCTTGTTGTCACCATTAGGACAATTTACAGCAATATGTCCTATCCGGTTACAAGAAAAGCATTTCAAAGGGAGCTTACCTCTGTATTTACCGGTTCCTTTAGAAAGTTTCCTGGCAAGAAGAGATTCAAACTCCATTAGAATCTCCTCATCATCCATTTCTCTACTCTGTCTTGGTTCACCGCTGGTGCTTGCTTCTTTGCCTTTTCTAGATGGTGCAGCTGATGTTCTAAAAGTTGATTCAGTCTTCTGCACACTACCATCAAAACCGTTTAACTCTTAAGCAGTCAACTTTGATAGTTTTGATACTTAATATAAGTACAGATCCAATAGCCAACAAGATGAGAGGGGGGGGGGGGGGGTGAATCATACAAACTTAATCATCCATAAAAACATCAGATTCAACCTCTATAACATATACTTCAGTAATATAACCAAAACTGTCAAACATACAAACTCAAAAGCATATGAACAACATAAACCTCATAACACCAGATTTAACGTGGAAACCCAAATAGGGAAAAACCACTATGGGATTTTGGACCCACTAAGAAATATACTCTTCTAGAGTATGCTTGGTTAAAAGCAAATCCTGTTAAAGATTACAAACATATTGCTAGATGTGACCCAGTTAAGGGATTTCCCTTAGATCTGTTAGGATCTTCACCTTGTTAGAAGTGACCTTGTTAAAGGATTTCAAACATTCAATCAGAATGTCACCTTGCTAGATGATTTTACATATAAGATTGTTAAGTCCACTCGATTAAGAGATTTTTTGTCACTTTCACAAATTAACAGTAATAAAAATCTATCTGCAACTTCACATATAAAATGCTAAAGCAGATTCCTATTTGTTCAATATAATCTAGACATAGAACTAATCTTGTCTATTTGTTGGGCTTCTATACTCTGTTATTCTAACAGGTCTTCAAGCTTTTGTGCTCGGTAATCACTATGTAGCATCCCTATGCATACACTTGCCCGCATACATTGTTTATCAACAGTTTCCTATTTATAAACAATTAGATAATCGGTTAATCTCCTTGATCACATTTCCCATGATCAATCATAGCCATCAGATCTTTGATCTTGTCTAGGTTCAATGTATCTTTCGATCTGAAAACGTTTTACCCCACCTTGGAACTTGCATAATAGTCTTGGAACTTGTGCCAGGGTATTGCGGTTCAATCTGAGCTATAGATCTTTATGTTGACTTTCCTTTGCCTTAGATTCGTTAACAAACTTCATTCACAGCTCACCAATCATTTAATCCGCTCCAGCTCATCAGCTTCCTTCATTAAATACCACATGTAAACATTTAATGCATTCTGTTATAGCTCGGTTACAACTCGGTAACAACTCAGTGAATACTAAACTTCACTCGGTAGACATTCCGCCTTCATTAACCGATAGTGATAACTTTAGGGTTTACCGACTAGGTTCCTTAGGGTTTACCGACTAGGTTCTTTGCTTGATAACATAGTATAGTATTAACCTTTACAATTTACAACATATGTATGATGTTAAAACAATCTAAAACATCATGATCTCATCATTGTCTGACTCGGTAGTAGTTGCCCATTGAATACCTTATTCATCCCCTTATTCATCATATCCTTTCCTGTGTCTTTCACTGACATCTTTATAATCCTCATATCATACTTCTCAAGATATGGCAACATCATATTGAATTAGAAAATCAATTTCTTGACATCAATGACAAAATAATAATATCAAGACAATAAAACATCTTTAATCAATTATATCCATAATCATCAACAACCTTCTCAATATCCTTATGAAATGCTAACAATCTTTCATTGTCTGTTATAATGCAATATTGCCAACAAACTTTGCAATGATGGAGTCTAGGGATACCTTAGTCTTGTCTATTGACCTCAACTCCTGAATAGCTGCAACCCTTATTGCATAGACTGGTAATAAGGATCTCAAGACTTTGCTTACAATAGTGGAGTCTTCTATTTTGCCTCCTGCACTCTTGATGTCTCCAAAAACGGTTTTGATTCTTATTCCATATTATTGAATGGTCTCTCCTTCAACCATCTGCATGTCTTCAAACTTACCCCTAAGGCTTTCTTCTTTAGCCTATTTTACATGCTCATCTCCGCCATAGATATTTTCAAGAGTATCCCATACTTCTTTGTGACTTACTTTATCTTGGACATCAATAAACTCAATGTCAGATAAACTACTAATTAGGGCTTCGATGACTTTCCCATTCTCCTACATCTCTTTCTTTTGGTCATCGGTGAGAGTACCGGTAGGGACAACATAAGTGTTCTCGACATAGCTCCAGTGTTGAGAACCCATGCTTTTAATGTAAATCTTCATTTTGTCCTTCCATATTTTGAAATTATCCCTGTTGAACTTTGGACCTTCCCTCTTCATCATTTCAATAGGATCTTTCCCTCAAGCGGTTAAGCTTACAACACAGAGGACCTGGAAGTTTTCTTTGATACCAATTGATAACTCAATGATGAACGGATAATACCAGACTGGTACTGAGAGGGGGGGGTGAATCAGTACAGACAAAAACACTTTCCTAAAACCGGTTTGTTAGCGGACACTTCGTTTTGGCAAACAAACAGTAACACCGGTCTTAAACAAAGTACAACCGACAAAACTTAGAATAACTGAGACAAGCATAAACTGGTTGATACTTATCTTTTCATACAATCCAATACTTCATTTCCATTTTACCCTAGTGCATGAACAGGTAATCTATCATCAAGAATATATAAACAACTAGATCAACATGTTTTACCTTCAGACACAAATCTCTTAAACCATCACATGAAAAACACCACACATGACACAGATTTTTTCACGTGGAAACCCAAATGGGAAAAACCACGGTGGGGATGAATACCCACAAGCTATTTTTGAACTCTTTAGAAGTCCGCTCTATTAGGAGCCTTGTCTGGTTAAAGACTGATACAATGGGTTCTGTTAGGAACCGATCTTGTTAGGGATCACTCGGTTAAGGGATGGCTATAATACCCGATTAAGGGTTAAACCCTGTTAAAGGTTACCTTGTTAGAGGATTTCAAGAACTCAATGGTTTTGAGTCACCCTGTTAAAGGATTTACATTAAGCCAATTAAAGCTACCCTGTTAAGGGATTTCCCAACTGTTGAAGTGGTTAAAGATCAACAGGTATTACAATGATCTGGTAGCAGCACTCAATGCCAATGCAGATCCACTTTAGCTCCTTTTCACCTTCTGCACTTACACTCTACAGGTATCACTTCTCTCCTCTCATCTGGCAAGAATCATGTATCCCTTCTCTTGGATACACACACACACACAACTTTTGCCAACCACCTCAGACAGAAACACAACCCTGTTAAAGGATTTACATTAAGCTGGTTAAAGCTACCATATTAAGGGATTTCCCAACTATTGAAGTGGTTAGAGATCAACAGGTATTACAATGATCTGGTAGCAGCACTCAATGCCAATGCAGATCCACTTTAGCTCCTTTTCACCTTCTGCACTTACACTCTGCAGGTATCACTTCTCTCCTCTCGTCTGGCAAGAATCATGTATCCCTTCTCTTGGATACACAAACACACTACTTTTGCCAACCACCTCAGATAGAAACACAACCTCGACCTTATAGGAAATAGGTAGGTCGGTAGCATAAACCCTAAACCCTAAACTTCTTAGGTTGAGAAATTCAAACGGTTCAATCCTGACCATTGAGCACATTGTATTAAATGCAACAGTCTTGAACCGATTTCAAGACATTCTCCATCATTCGTTCTCCACCGTCTTCATAGTGGCTGATAACCCATCATGCGTTTTTACTGTTTACAAACTTCACACATTCCTGAGGTAGATAGGAACAATCTCCTTCATGCAAGATCCTTCACACGCACAAGGCCGACGTGGCAACATGATCTGTTCTTCATTACAATGCTAACTCATCACACAAAGTCATCGATTGAGTCACATAGGCTTGAAGCACTTCAACTGGAAACCTTGAAGCTGAGACTACCAACTGGTAGTCATATCATATTCCATGTGCCAATTCACATCTCAACATACCGATTCTTCTTAACCCATATATCGGTTCACCTTAACACATATACCGGTTCACAAGCATACCGGTTTCTCTTACCTGTTGCAAACTTCAATATACCAGTTCAACATATTACCGGTACACTTCAATATATTGACATCAATGACAACATACAATGTCATCAGGTCTTCATATCGGTTCCCATAATGCCAACAATGCAGGATAACGAGTTCATTGGAGAAATCATGTGAGACACCTATGTTCAGGTATATTTTCCATTTCAAGCTCCTGAAAACCTATTCCGATGCATACGTCAAGTGGTTGATTTTCAGGTATGTATGTGGTTGCAAATGTGGAATCATTTCAAGTACGCCTTTTCAAATCATAATTTATTTCCATCTAAACATTATTATGTCAAATTAATTATTCTTTTACATTTTGTGTATATCCAAGTACCTTTGTTTCAAATTTCGGATTCAAATGGTGTCATTTGATATGTTTTATAAAGCTAACTCAAATGCTCTTTTCCTGAATTTAAAGTATACATTTTTAGAATTTTTATCAAAATGAGTGCATTTGGATATTAATAATTTTCTCTTGCAGGAACATTACATTGATTGGATCATGCCTATGAATTGTCTATCTCATTATATGACGACATGCAGAATTTTGAAGCCTCATGATTTCATTTGATATTTTTACGAAATCCATTTTATTTATAATTTATTATAATTTTCTTAAAAAGTATAATATTAATTTGAAGTGTTTAGCTTTGGGTATTATATTTTTGCTTCAATTAATATTATAAAGTTATTATTTATGTTTCAAGGTAACAAAGGTTTATATTATATTTTTAACTAAGATGAATTATAGTCTTGTTACCTGCAGGGAAAATAAATAATGAGTTTTTTTCAAAAAGAATTAAAATTAGCTCATAAAGATTAGTTGAAGATAATAAACAACACCAACAAAAAAATCATTCACGTTTTTGCAGTTCGGGCCTTCTTTTGGAGCTGGATATGAGTGATTAATGATGTTTTTAGTCTTAAAATGATTGCCCTGACCATATATCTCACCTTGGAGGGCCTTTTATGATATTTTTATTGTTTTCAAAGTGTCGGTGAGCCCATAAATAACCCAGATTTAAAAGTGACGACCTGAACAGGTGAAAATTCCAGCAATACCCCGATGGAGGCATTTGCATTTTAGTTCTTTTTCATCGAGAGATTGGTGCAACAAAAAGAATGTTTCCCCTATGACATATGTTACTCCGATGACAATCCACTATGAAGGTATTGAATTTGATTTTTATTTTTGCCATTGGGGATAGGAGAAAATTATATCTATTGGGTACATATTAGGGAAGTATTTTTTACCCAAAAGTTTAAAAATTATATTTTACTTTGATCTTTTATCATTCACGAAATTACTTTGCAAAAATTAAATTATTATATTTTCCTATTTTGGGGGCAATATTTATAAATTTTATTTATAATGTGGGTGGTTGCAAGAAGTTGAGTCCCACTTTTGGGCAAAAAGTGGAAGTGTTTTCTCTGTTTTTCAATTTTTTTGTCGATTGATGTCAAAATTTGATGCACTTAGAGATTGAATCTCAAAAAACTTTAGTAATAGAAAATGTAGTGCTCGGAGTCTACTTTTCAAATATGTAATTTTTTTTAATACCCACATGCTAGAAACCCCTTTTTTGTCGGCATGTTTAAAAACCATTTTTTCAAAATGCCTGTTTCAAGACCATACCACATGTGTACGACCACCCTTTTTTTATGCAAATAAATGAATTTTTGCAAATCCTTCTGGGAAATAATACCTAAGACACCAAATATTGATGAGAATATTTTTTCTTATTTTTTTATTGAATATATTTTTTTTATTAATTTTTAACTAACAATAAAGTATATTTTCAAAACATCGGGTGTACAACCACCATAATTTGATGAAAATTTCATATTTTTCAATTTTCTTTTTTTTAATATTCAAAATAATTGTAAGTAGATCGATGTCGTATAATTTATTTTTCTAAAATCCTAAAAACAAAAAAGTTATTAAAGTTTTTGTGAACCTTGGTATTTTAGGTTTAGGTTCCACTTTTGATTAATAAATAATACAAAAATAGTAAAAATAATCTTATCACTATGAAATTTACATTTCTAAAATCAAGATGTTGAAAACTCTAATGGGTTTTTGTTTCGTCAAAAAATTCAATTAGAAAGGCCCTCAAAAAATTAGGCCAATATAGAAATCTGATGTCGTTTTACCTTAGTCATTTTTTTGGAGGTTCAAGCATAGGCTTGGTGGGACCAAGCCTATCCCGAAGAAAAAAATAATGCTAAGGGTTGTTTCCCGCCCCTACTTTTAACAAACGGGCGCCCGTTTCGCTTTGTACCGTTGAAAGAGAAACGGGCACCCGTTTCATTAAATAACGAGTGCCCATTTCTGAAAAGATCTATTGGGCCAGAATCTGGCCCACAAGCACAAATCCCAATGATTGAATGATTTTTCAATCATTGTCTGATAGGTATGATCTACAAAGAGAATGTTTTGATGAATCATTCTCTTTTTTTGTCTTATTGTTGATTTGGTAAGGAGATCGATTCAAATTCAAAATTTGGTGTAGCCATGGGATCAAATCAATATAGGAAGAGGCAAAGGAAGGTTCTGATAACTAAGGAGATTGCAACAAATAGGGAGAAGGAGGCAATACATCAATGAGAGAGAAGATCAAGAATGAGACAAGGAGCTTCAAGTTCCACAATCATTTCAAAAGAGGAGAACATCAATGAGACCATAAATACTGACGAAGGAAACACAATAGAACCATTTAATTAAGGTGCATCTTCTAATCCATTATTGGATACATCTATGTCTTCACAACCCTACATTTTTTCTCATGAATAAATTGGTGATTTAGTAGAAGTAGGTTACTTATTAAATCAAACCCCAAATGAAATTAGAACTCAAGTTGAAACTGAAATTGAAATCCAAATTGAAACCCCAAATGAAACTAGATCTCAACTTGAAACTGAAATTGAAACCGAATTTGAAACTCCAAATGAAATTGAAAATCCACCTGCAACTAAAACCAATAATGTGTATGTAGACATGGTGTAAAGCGGAAAATCGCGGTCGAACCCTAGTTGGTCTCCCCTCTTCTAACTCCGAGGAGAGAGAAGGGAGGTTCGCTAGGATTCGATGGGTTTTCACTTAGGGGGAAGACTTTACATTCAAAAGAGGGGTTGAAACTCATAAGATTCAATCCCACACGATGTAAGATTGGATGCTAAATGAATTTCAAGGGTTTGGAAAGCAAAGCTACCCTCTTTTGTAAAGAATGTTGATTAAGGAAATTAAGCTAAGGATGCATAGAAAGTCATAAAGATTCGCTTATAAACTGAGTTTAGGTTATAGGATGAAGCTGCGGACCTGGAATTAGCAGTAGAATGTCGATACGGCGCTGTCCTGCAAATTTGAGAAAAAGTTGTCGGGACGATGGCGCCTGGCGCCACGGTCCTCCGAAAAATCCGCGAAACGAAGGGGGATCTGTTCGTCTCTACACAAGGATTCCAGATCTTCAATCTCAGCCGCATACCTGCAACCTACACACAAAAAAGCGAAGACGATTGGGGGGTTAAGGATTAGGGGTTTGCCTTTAGGTCAAACCCCGGTTTTGGAATTAACCAAGAAATGAGCAAGTGCTGTAAATGTAAATGACTGTAATGTAAAACAAGTACTAATACCTTGTTCTAAGGATGTTTGTATCCTTATGTGCAAAGGTTTAGATGTTGTACGTTGTAGTATGTAGCATGTAATAAGTGATCTCCTCTTCAATGGTTGAATCCTTGTCTTGAATGCAACACTTAGCCTTGAATGGAGACTTGGAATGATCAATTACTTGAATGCTTGAATGCTTGAGTATAGTTTCCACGCTTTTTTTTACACATATCCTCTTCATCCCAAATGAGAGAGAAAAATGTAGTTTATATACTTGTCAATTAGGGCTGATAGACTGATTTTCCCGACCTTAGGCCGACCAGGGAAGTATATTTCAAAATTGCAATCAAAAAGACCTGATATCACTTAGGAAACCGGGCCCAAAATAGGACCCAGGGACCAGGGCGCTGGGCGCCTTGGTCCTGAGGGACCAGGGCACTGGGTGCTCTGGTCCCACCTCCGGGACAGCGGGGTGCAAGGAGGTTCAGGCCAACGGTGCTTGAAAAATGCAGTTTTCAGTGTCGTGAGCAAGTTTTGGGGTCTCCATTCAGGTTGTGTGTTGCGTCACCATCGTGAAGACTGAAATGCAGTCGAAATTGCAAGTGTCGCAATTTTAGGACGCTACATTTAGCCCCCACTTTAGCGAGAGTATGTATGCTCATACTTCCGGTAAAGTACAAGGAAACAACATTGAAAGACTTTCACCACGTCAAGGAGGCAAGATACACCAAGCCCCCAGTGGACTAAGGATCTTACAACTTCGATTGACAAAGTAAAAGGGAAGATCATGAGGAAGAACCATGACTGTCGGTAGTAAGGTTCCCTCACTATGAGTCATGCAAAAGAAATACCAAAAATCTTCAAGACAAAGCTAAGTTTGCCAAGAAATTTTCAAGTATCTTTGAAAGGATAGACAGGGTGTATGCCCCCCTACGTTAAAGCGATCGCACACGCCTCAACGGGGGTGATTGTTTTAATGTAGTGATACACATAAGAAATGAGAAAGGAAAAGGAGCACGTTATCGCAAAGATTTAGCCCCCAAGTGTGAGATAAACCCAAGGATAATAGACACAAAACACAAAGCACGAGGTGACTTCGCTTTCCTCGGGGTCAGTATGTTGTATGATAAGTCATGTATATATATCATATGTATGTATGCATAATTGTTCTTCATTCCCCAATCAAGGAAGGTCACCTAGAAGAAGGGAACACATGTGTCTTTTGAGTCAACATGAGAGAGACCAAAGAGATCTCAATGCTTTGCATCGTCCTCAAGTAGACAACACTAAGGACGACAAATAGAAGAATGAGAATAACATATAGAAGAAGTAACAAAAGAGAGGGGGAGAGAATCTGCCATGCTAATGTAACTAGTCTAGCATGTCATCTACCCCCCGATCTTGCTGATCAATGTTTCGGGAAGGCAGGGAACACGCTAGAGGAGGAACATCCAACATAGTAGATGGAACTATCACAAGATCCAAACAAGGGCTATGTTCATGTTCCGAGCCACATTGTTCTTGTCTAGGAGCTAGGATAAGTGCTTTAGAAAATTCATTAGATAAATGGTTATCAACATCAACAAGTTCATATTCACTATCAGAAGCAAGAGGAGTAACATTTTCATCTATATCGTCATCAAGATTTATAAAAATAGGATCTTTAACTCGCACAGGATCAAGACCATCATGCATTTTATGTTTAGGAAATTTAGGCTCAATATCCGGCTGAGGAGAAAATGGAATAATGCTTGTTGAAGGTGTTTTTGGAAATTGTAAAGTTTGAGAAGCAGTTGCTTGAGCCCTAAGACGACGCTTTCGTCGGCGTTCTCGTGCAGAACGATTACGTCTAGTCTTAGTAGGAAGTGTAGAAGATAGAGGAGGAGGAATGTTCTCATCCTTATCACTTGGATGTTTAGGTTGTGGTCTCTTAGGCTGGATAATAGGAGAAGAAGAAGGTCTCTTCTCTCTATAAAAGGCAGGAGGAACTGCTCCATACAAAGGAGGAATATTTGGTTTAGGAAGAAGACCAAGTCCATCATGACGAGGAGGTATAGGTCTATTCTTAGGAAGTTTATTAGGTATAGACATAGTCACATCCATAGGGACGGGTTGGGAATCTTCTTGGGGAAAGACATTAGTTTTGTCTTTCAAAGGAAGAATTTCCTTCTCAAGAATGATAGGAATGTCAAGTTTAGGTGCTCTAGGTTCACTTAGAGATAGGATCATATCTGTTTTCCACTTTTGATAAGATTTAAAAAGATGATCACTTCGCGGAGGAAGAGATTGGAATTGTTTAGGCCAAAAGTAATCAATAGGAACACTAGAGGTTCTTTTAGCTGGTTTAAAGAGACTATGATTGACAGTAACAACTTCACCATTATGGGGAAATTTTAAACACTTATGAATAGGAGAAGCAATAGCTTTCATGGAAGATAGCCAAGAATAGCCAAGCTTCACACAAAATTGTTCGGAAGAAGGAATAATAGCAAAGTTCACATCAAGAGATTTATTATGGACCTCAATAGGCAATGTAATAGAACCAATTGCAGGAGAAGAAAATGCATCAAATAGTTTCACAATCACATCTGTTTTGTCATAGATCACTTGATTCAATTGCAAAGTAAAAAGAAATTCTTTAGTAATAACATTAACCATGCACGAAGGATCAATAAGCACTCCACGACAAGGTGTATTTTTGACTTTTGCAACTATGTATAAAGGACCATCAGGTGCTCTAATGGTTTCACTAGAATCAAATGTGATGGAAGGTTCTTTAGGGTTTTCTTGCTGCTCTACAAAGTTAATCACATTCGGAGTCATAGACACAAGACCATCAGATGAGAAAGAGGAATCATTAGCCTCAATCGCATTAGAGGTATGAGAGGTATGAGAAGGTAATGGATCAGTAAAAATCTGAAGATTTTGGTTAGGAGGAGTTACAGATGTGTTGCCTTTATCATTCACTCCAAAAACAGAAATAGTATTATTATCAATCAAATCTTGAATTTTACCCTTTAAAGAAAAACATTTTTCAGTATCATGCCCAGGCTGACGATGAAAGTGACAAAAAGATTTGTGATCAAAATAAGGTGAAGTAATCTTTGCAGGATCAATTTGTCTTATAGGAGGAAGAGTAAGCACATTTTGTCCTAATAACTTATTCATAATATCATGCAATGATTCATTCAAAGGAGTATACTTTCTTTCTTTCCTGAAAAATTTAGAAATAGGAGGCACACCTGATGCTGCATTCACATTGTTGTTGATGATGTTTTCATTGAATTTGATGGAATCTCTGTTCGGTTTAAACTTCCCAAATGGTTGTTGACTGCTATCACCCTTATCACTCGGAGCCATAGGATGTGATTGTTCCATTTGACTCACAGTCAGTTGATAATTGTGAAGAGTGGCGCACAACTGTTGGAAAGAAGTAAACTCAGAAAACAGAAGTTTGTCTCGAATATCTTTTTGTAAATTAGAAATAAAGATTCTTTGAATATCATTATCAGGCACTGGAAAAGAAATTTGAGCATACAAATGCTTATATCTACCAATGAAATCAGTCACTTTTTCTTTAACACCTTGTTTACAATGCATTAAATCAATCAAAGTAACTTTAGGACTTATATTGTTTTGAAATTGTTGAATGAAAGCATTTGCGAGTTGTTCAAAAGAAGTAATAGAATAAGAAGGCAACGAGCAATACCATTGTAGGGCTTTGTCTCTTAATGTTCTGGTGAATAGTTTTGCAAGCAACCTTTGGTCATAAGCAAAATCAGTACATATTGTTTGAAAAGTCTTAACATGTGTTAGAGGATCTCCTTTACCATTATAAAGCTCCAAATGCGGGATTTCAACATGCTTAGGAGGAATAGCTCGAACAATGTCAAGAGAAAGTGGGCTCGCTACATCAAATGTGGGCACACTAAACTTAGATTGATTCATAGAGGCAATTTGTTGCTGTAAAGAAGAGACAGTTTGTGCAAGATTATTAATGGTAGCTTCAGTCGAAGAGTTCATATTAGGTGTGTTAGATTGAGATGGAGGTGTGATGTTATTGAAAGAAGGTAAAGAGTAAGGTGGTGGGACCCTATGATAGTCAACCATAGGGGATGATTGGATAGGAGGAACACTACAAGGAGGAATGGAATGGTTAAATGAATTGCCCCCTTGCGTCATGTTCATTTGTGAAGATGTAATAGGAACACTTATTGAAGGAATGAATGAAGAAGTCGGATTGAATGAAGGATTAGGGTTAATTGAAGAAGGAGGATTGCCCCCATGACTAGTGATCACAAGAGGAATGTCTTGTATAGAGGTAGCCATGATTTTTGATGTAAAGGTAGGTAAACTAGCAATAGAAGTGGTCAAAGGAATAGAATGATTGACTTGTGTAGGAGGTTGTGTATAACCTAAAGATTCGGCACAACTCTTCATAGGCATCACATTCGAATTCACAATATGTGAAATACCATGCAAGACATCAATTCCATTCTTATCATTTTGAAGCATGCATTTTAGACCCTCAATTAAAGGAAGAGCTTGACTATCAGGATACTCATGAGACATCCATTGGTGAAAATCATCAAATTGGTTATCCAATTTGGAAAGTTGTTCAACAGAAACTTCATGGGGAGTTTCTTCATCATTAGGAGGATTAAAGGAATTATCCATGTCCTCGTTAAAAAGGCTACTCAAATTAGGTTCCATCTCCTCGGTATTTAAACCTCGGAAAGACTTAATTCTACGACTTCGTCTAACGGGAATAGTGTAAGTAGGGCTTGTTGTTGTAAAACTCATGCACTAGAAAGAGAGAGAAAGTTTTGAATTTAGGGGTAGCAATTTTCAGTAAAATCAGCCAATCTTCTGGATTTAAGCTGTTAAATGCAATCATGACAGTCTCCCGAAATTTCGGAAAAAATGTCCGGGACCGTGGCGCTCGGAGTGCAACACGGTCCTTGCAACTTTTTTCGAAATTTGCAGGGATGAAAAGTATGATGATTTTAGAGCTAATCTGAAAAAATTGAGTGATTTTACGATCTATAGATAGGCCAAATTAAAGTTGCAATCTCAAAATTGAACCCTACCAAGATTGTCGAAAAATGCAAATTTTTGAATTTTGAAAAAGAGAGGGAAACTGAAATTTTGAATTTTATGATTTTAGGGGAAATGTCAAAAGCAATGCAAGTTTTGAAATTCAAAAATTGACTCAATTTCACGCAAAATTCAATTTTGAAAGCGGAAATCAAAGTTGTTGTAATTAAGCACTTAATTTCAAAAGTCACAAAATGTGAATATTTGAATAAAGCACTGAAATTTTTGAATGAATGCAAACACAATTTTCAGATCTAAGACAGTAAGAACACAATTTTGACACAAAATTTCAGTTTTGATGATTTTTGAATGATTAGGAGCCCTAGACCAAGTAATCACAAGACCCACTTTGATTGTAATTTTGAAGGTGTTATAATTGATAAAATCAGCCAAAATTCTGGATTTTAGCAGGAAAATACAGCAAGATCTCGCTCCCGAAATTTTGGAAAAAATGTCGGGGACGATGGCGCTCGGAGTGCAACACGGTCCTCGCAACTTTTTCCCAAATTTTCAGGGATGAAAGATATTGTGATTTTATTGTGGAATCCAAAGTTACAGCTGATTTGGAGATGTTTTGATCGGTCAAATTATCAGACAAAGGTTGAATTAAGAGGGTTTCAAAAATTAGGGTTTTGACACTTAACCACTTAATTTTCAAAATTAAAGCACAAATATGAATTGATAATTTGTAATAGCAGGGCAGATCTGAAACAAGCATTAACAATTAAACATTTCACAAGCTTAATTACTAAAAAGAAATTTTAGGGTTTTTATGCAATCACCTCTAAAATTTTGCAAAAGATCAAACATGGAAATGTAATCAATTTTTTTTTAGATCTAAGCATGAAAAGTCAGAAAGGATGTTCACGTCGGGTTCACCAAAATGTAAAGCGGAAAATCGCGGTCGAACCCTAGTTGGTCTCCCCTCTTCTAACTCCGAGGAGAGAGAAGGGAGGTTCGCTAGGATTCGATGGGTTTTCACTTAGGGGGAAGACTTTACATTCAAAAGAGGGGTTGAAACTCATAAGATTCAATCCCACACGATGTAAGATTGGATGCTAAATGAATTTCAAGGGTTTGGAAAGCAAAGCTACCCTCTTTTGTAAAGAATGTTGATTAAGGAAATTAAGCTAAGGATGCATAGAAAGTCATAAAGATTCGCTTATAAACTGAGTTTAGGTTATAGGATGAAGCTGCGGACCTAGAATTAGCAGTAGAATGTCGATACGGCGCTGTCCTGCAAATTTGAGAAAAAGTTGTCGAGACGATGGCACCCGGCGCCACGGTCCTCCGAAAAATCCGCGAAACGAAGGGGGATCTGTTCGTCTCTGCACAAGGATTCCAGATCTTCAATCTCAGCCGCGTACCTGCAACCTACACACAAAAAAGCGAAGACGATTGGGGGGTTAAGGATTAGGGGTTTGCCTTTAGGTCAAACCCCGGTTTTGGAATTAACCAAGAAATGAGCAAGTGCTGTAAATGTAAATGACTGTAATGTAAAACAAGTACTAATACCTTGTTCTAAGGATGTTTGTATCCTTATGTGCAAAGGTTTAGATGTTGTACGTTGTAGTATGTAGCATGTAATAAGTGATCTCCTCTTCAATGGTTGAATCCTTGTCTTGAATGCAACACTTAGCCTTGAATGGAGACTTGGAATGATCAATTACTTGAATGCTTGAATGCTTGAGTATAGTTTCCACGCTTTTTTTTACACATATCCTCTTCATCCCAAATGAGAGAGAAAAATGTAGTTTATATACTTGTCAATTAGGGCTGATAGACTGATTTTCCCGACCTTAGGCTGACCAGGGAAGTATATTTCAAAATTGCAATCAAAAAGACCCGATATCACTTAGGAAACCGGGCCCAAAATAGGACCCAGGGACCAGGGCGCTGGGCACTCTGGTCCCACCTCCGGGACAGCGGGGTGCAAGGAGGTTCAGGCCAATGGTGCTTGAAAAATGCAGTTTTCAGTGTTGTGAGCAAGTTTTGGGGTCTCCATTCAGGTTGTGTGTTGCGTCGCCATCGTGAAGACCGAAATGCAGTCGAAATTGCAAGTGTCGCAATTTTAGGACGCTACACATGGAAACACCAATTGAAAATGAAACATGTTTGAATGATAATCAAACGAATGAAAATTTTGAAATTAAAAGTGATGTACTAGACAACCTTCCTGGCTTGGTTTCATGGAGATAGATTAAGACACATGCAAATATATTGTTTAGACATTTTTTTATAATAAGAAATTTGGGTTTCAATGTCAATTAATGGTACAACTAATTAAAATGACAAATGCGAAAAGTGATGAAGAAGTTAGGCTTTTATGTCAAACCCAAGAAGAAGGACGAGTCTTTAAAACAAGTTGTATCGACTGTTGCTAACGCCTTTGATACAATCGAAAAGAAAAGTTGTTCTAAAGATAAAAATGCGGCATGACGAGCAATAACAATAGCTTTAGTAAGCCAAACAACTTCTAATAAAAGAATGATGAGTAACATAAGTGGATATCTTAATATTCATCGTAAAACTTTGTCAAGCGCTGTAAAAAGAAGAGTTAATTTTGAAAGTGATCCGACAAACAAATTGTGGACTTTTAGTGGTAGACTACCAAGGTTTAATATGAAACTTACTGGTGAAGTCAAAAATTTGATCAAAAAATTCTGGCACTATAATACGAGAGTATCACCTAAAGTTAGAGATGTTCTTAAATTAAGAGTTGGGTCAAAAATTCATGATCCACATCCAAAACACCTATTGGACATGACTCAAACTGAATTGTACAATTTTTTTTTGGATGATAAGGTGTTGACTATTAGCATTTGTCAAAGGTCTTTTGAAAAGTGTAAACCTTGGTATGTTTGAATTAACAAGGAAAGAGTCACATGTTGTTGCAAAACTCATGTTCAATTTCGCTACCATTATGATGTATTTCGATATATACATGTTACCATGCATAGTAATGGAATGTTTCAAGAATATGGTATAAATATACCACCTGAAACTATAAAGGAGTTTATATCAAGCTTATTTTGCAACCCACCAAATGAGCAAAATTTTCTTTTCAATGCATGTGTTTCTCGTGTATGTGATATATGTGGCAATCTTGCATTGTTGGATGAATGTTTGCATGAAAATCTTTCAAATGATTTTGGACAACAATTAGTTGATGTTAAAAGATTTAAAACTGTTGAGTATCCACTGAAGGATGGAAAGGCTGGAAGACGATGCGATCTAATCACTGAAAAAGTTAGTGTTCATGCATTTATGAATGAATTTAAGAGTAACATCGTACCTAAATATGTTAAACACACTCAAAATGCTAGATGGCTCAATGGTCAATTTCGAATATGTAAGGATACATTTCCTGTTGGTTGTATACTTTTAGTTGTTGACTTTGCTCACAATACTACAATTCAGTGCAAGTATTGATTTTTGTCCATATTGTCTATAGGCATGCACCAGATAGTACAGAAGAGGATCACAAAATTTTGAGAGAGTACCATTTCTATATGAGTGATAATAAATTACACTCATCTGAGATTGTCTAGTATTGCTTCAAGAACTTTTTTCAGAATTTGAGGGAGAGAGAAATTCAGATGACACAACATCTAATATGGTCTGATAACTGCACAGGGCAATTCAAGAATGCTAGAATGTTTTATTGGTTGAGTAGGATTCATAAGAAAAATAATATCGAACACATGTGGAGTTTTTTTTAGGCTGGACACAGGAAAGGAGAACATGATGGTGTCGGTGCATGTGTTAAGAGAGACCTTTGCAGAGAGCAACTCAAATTCGAGGAAAAGGTTAAATTTAAAAATGCAAGTGCAATTTTGGATTGGTGTAGTGCAACTTTATCGACAAGATCAAGCCAAAACTCTACAATTAGACGTTTCTTATAGCTAGTTAAAGAGGAGAATATCCTTCCAAGATATGATTGTGATACAATCAATGGGTCAGCTAGATGGCATTTATTTAAGAGTTCTAATTCTAACACTTGGACTATATGGACTAAAGAGCTTGCATGCTTTTGTCAATTTTGTGTTGCAGGTGAATGGGAAGAATGCGAGAATATGAAATGGGTCGAAGAATGGCAACACAAATCCTTAGCACCTAGTGAGACACAATATCAAGATGTTAGAAGAAATGAAGACCCAGATCATGCATTTGCATCAGAAGATTATGATCGTGTTTCAGACCTCATACAACTTGGTAATTTAATTCAATTTCTTGTTTATAACGTTAAATTATATATTTTTATGTATTGTCATATAAATTATGATTGTATTTGAATTATAAATTCTAACAAGTTTTATTTCTACATGTACTTAAATTTGTTTCCAGGGAATCATAAACGCATTGCAGAAGAGAGAGGATGAGGCAATCATAGATGCATTGCAGAAGAGAGAGGATGCAAATGGTACATTAGGTTGAATCAAATTTATATGCATGTAAGTTTGTGTTACTTGTGTGAACTCTTTTATATTTAATCATGATAATTATTTTTCTTTGTCCCTTTAACATTGTATTTGTCTACATATGATACAATTTTGGTTTCATAAACAACATTGTATTAGTTATCTTCTTCTTAATGTTATTTTGTCCACATTATAATTGTGTTACAATCATTCTTATTTTTTATGATATATTTATTTTATCGTAATCTCTTCATAGATTAATTGTAAGTTCTTGATATTATTATTTTAAGAATAGGATGTTATTGTAAATTGGGATAATTATTTTATTGAATTATAAACTATTACACTATAAGATGATCAATCACAATGTTAAATATAAAGTCATAAATAGATCATATATAATCACTAAAGGGCACCAAATCACAAAACAACATCACATATATATAATCACTAGAGGGCACCAAATCACATAACAAGACCTGATATCATAATAGCTATGAAATGACATAATAAAAAGTCCTATATATAATCACATAACAATTCCCGATGACATAATAACAAGTCTTGAAAAAATAATAATAAGGAAATGACATTAAAACAAGTCCAAATAACATAATAACAAAACAACATCACATATATAATCACTAGAGTGCGCCAAATCACATAACACAACCTGATATCATAATAGCAACGAAATGACATAATAAAAAGTCCTATATATAATCACATAACAACAAGTCCTATATATAATCACATAATAACAAGTCCCAGGATAACATAACAAGTGTCATCATTAAAAGTCCATAATACAATAACATGACATAATCTAAAATATATAATCTAAGAACTTGCATGCATCTAATCTGCAGTCCTTTTCACTCCATGTAAAGGTGGCTGAGATGAATCATCTTGATGCACATGGTCCTGAGATGCACCATCCTATGTGTGTGTAGTATTAGTGTCTCCACCCTCCTGTGCAGTATCAATGTCTCCACCCTCTTGTACATTATTAAAAGATTTAACATGAGAAGAAGTTACTTGCATAATTCACTTATTAAGTAATTAGATGCTAAAAATTTAAAATAAATTACCATATGACCGTACTCTACAATGCCCTCACTGGTATGTGGAGGTCCACTATCATGAACAAGAAAAGTGGTTGTAGTCAAGTCCTACAAAAAAAACATTGTGCATCAATTTTGATAATCCCTATAAAAGCCAGGTACACAATATAAACAAATTAGAAATTATTTTTCTAATCATCACCACAAATGACAATGTCGACGGTTGCATCTAGCTCAATCCCACAGCCATACCAATACTGGTAGTGGTATCAACCTGAACAACATATATAAAGCATGAATCAAACTTATATATATATATATATATATATATATATATATATATATATATATATATATATACACTACAAGTTTATCGCAGAAAAGCATACATGTGATGCAGGCAAGGTAACTGATGGGTGAAGGTGTACATGTGATGCACCATCAAACAATCCAAAAGCCTACAACTGCAAAAAATAACAAACATGAATCAAAGTTGTACATAAATTAGTAAGCATATAAACACTTCAAATTAATGGATGAAAAACATACTAGTGGTATATGAGGCTGAGCCTCAGTGGTCCATGGGTCACATGAAGAACTACCCACCTCGATGCTACACGAAGCACCCTACAAAATTGAAAAAAACATATCATACACATCATTACATTAAAAAATTTATTGTTTATTTTAAATGTACATATCAATATAATGTATCTAGATGAAAGTGCATACCGTAAATGGGGCACCAACATCTCTAGGTATCGAGGTAACATGATGTCAGTTCCTCAATGATGTGGTATGATCCATCCTCTGTTTAGAAAAAATTGACTCATGTTATGGTTCATATGTGTATATATAAGGAATTTAATATGCACTGTAAATTATATAAATAAATTCATACCTCTGTAGGCTGATCATTGTCTAACCATAGGAGATCAACGTATGAAGAGATGACATCAGCATGTGCAGCCTCCTCGGCATCATCATAATCACCATGGGCAGCATCAACATCATCAAAATCACCATCTCCTCCAGGGGCAGCCTCACTCTGTGGACCCGTACATACATCCCCACGGCTTGTGCAAACATGTGCTAAGCTGGGGGCAGTCCTCACCTCACGCAACTACTGTACCAAATTGCCCGACAGGGCACCCAATGAACCAAGAGCAGAATCCACTACTCAATGATGGGCAGGTGTTGGAACAACTGGTGTAGGAAGAGGAACCAAGGGATCATTGCGCACACGGTTTCTAACCTTGTCGCTCAATTTGGCTCCCGACCTATCTTGGGGCTTGCCTTTCCCGACCCCCTGAAATGATCTAATATCAAAGTAATTGGGATTTTTACCCAATTCAAATTTGGCCCATAATGTTTTCAAAAAATACATCGGGACCTCATGATTGGAGTGTGGTGGATAGTCAAAGACCATCCACCACTGCTCCCAAAAGTGTCTAGCTATGCCTGGGTGCCTACACCATCAAATTGAGATCCATGGCTTCTTCGGATCTATCTCTTCACCTGTCTTAGGGTTCACAAAATATTGTTTCAAATCTATTTTTGTTATTTTTAATTCATTGACTTGTTTGTATGTTAGGTCGTCAACGTACAATACACGCAATCCCTCCCGCCAACTACGACAACTATCTAGCTCACTATCTAAAGCCTGTATAGACTGTACAATCCCTTGCATACTATCTACAAGGTGTGACAGTTGTGGAGGTGGATGAGGCTCACGTCTAATGGTATGGATATCTCTAATCAAAGAATCAATATTCCTCCTAATGGTCTGCCTCAACTGATCGGGGGGAGGTGGAGGTGGAGGTGGCGCTAGACCTAATAGCTCATCTATCTCAAACTCATCCATTCTATGAAAATAATCTCCATATATATACAAACATGAAAATTTACAATTACTATTTAATTTACATTTCACCTTCCAAAAAAACATAATTAAATACAATTTACCAACTTAAATATAAAAAAAGGAAACTCACATAGATCTATAATATTATTAATAGGTGGGTCTATTTTAATAATAAGCATCATTTAAGAAATATTATCCACTTAAACCAAAGTATAAGAAATATTCTACAAAATAAAACATCATAATGCCCATGCAACTCAAACTCATAATGCCCATGCAACTCAAACAATACTTTTCAACACCTAAAGATGCATTAGTATAAGTTCCATCAAAATCATAAAAATAATCATGAGAGAGAGAGAGAGAATAGATAACTAATAAAATGACTCCACTGATTTAGATAATGAATAATCATCTCCTCTAGACTCCACTGAGGGCTCTGTTAGGTCTCGGAGACAACTGAGAGGGGGGGGGGGGGGGGGGGCGTGAATCAGTTGTCTAATAAATTCAAATCAAAATCAACTTAACCAAACTTAGTGCTTAATACCGGTAAACCAAACTTTATGCCGGTAGACAGTTTATCAGTTAATTGCAGTACCGGTAAAGATTAATGCATGAAACAAAAAGACAATAACATCCACAACACATAACACCAATATTTGTATGTGAAAACCCTATAAGGGGGAAAACTACAGTGGGAAACCTTACCCACAATTAGATGATACTACTGCAGATAGTATGTGTGAACAATATGGAGTCTGTACATGCAGAAAGGCCAACTGTCTAGAGCTCACTACTCAATCACAAAATGAGAGTCACACTGACTACAACTGGATGATTAAATCTAATGATAATGTACTGCTCAAGATAGCATCTTCATATGCTAGATTCAGTACCGGTTTAGCTTTGATATGCCTTCTTCAAACCTTCCTTCAATCTTGAATGATGTCTGCATGTATAGCTCTTCTTATATTCGCATATACCGAATTACAATCCTTTTCGCAATCCTATCCTTGCATATATCAATCTCATAAATGAGATCTTACATTTATACCATAACCTAAGACCAATTGAGTAGGTCGGCTCACTAAAAGATATTACAATAAAATCAATTACAAATAAAACAATATCCGATGCATGATGTTGGCTCAATGCATTTACAATAATAACAAATTATCTTCTTGACATGTCATGCTGATCTGGAATAGATGTTTGTCAGTGTATAACCTAGACCTATTTGCCAGTAACAACAAATATGCAAACCTGAATAAACTAATGAACAAATCACCAAGACAAAGTGTCTGAATAATGTCTTCGACATAACCAAGTAGTTTCCAAGTCGTTCCAAGTGCCGGTGAACCAAATATCGGTGATTGCACATGAGTCACTAGCTTGCCGGTGAACATAACCAAATCTTCAAGTGCTGATAAGTGTTGACAAGTGTTGACATCAATGACAAAACCATATCAACATATCCAAAATACCAACAGGCTCATTCTCGATTAAGATTTTTTTTTAGTTGGCATTTTGGGTCATCATGGTGCATTTGTATGTTTGTTATAGAGAGATGGATGATTACAATACCTATGATAGTTGTACTTTGGGACCCATAATAGTTGACCATCTTGTCATGAGAGGCTTCTAATCATAGTTTAATGGTAGCGTTGTGTAGTTCATCTTTTCAAAGAAAGTAACTTCCATGGAATTACAATTTAGTACCCTTGCAATATTTAACCATTATCGTCAATTAGGCTACCACTTTATATTTTCAACTTGATAGGAATTGATTCAACTACTCTCTTTTGGTTTTAACTAAATTCATTAAAGTCATAAGTTATATCTATGAACTTGTCAATACATGTACTGCTTTGTTGTGTTCTTTGCTAGAATCATGGGATGATTTAGTGATCGCAACTAGTAGTACTACACTAAGTTGAAGCTTGAATAAATAGTAGGTTCTCTACTCTTGGAGGAGTTAAAACAAAAAAAAAAACTATTTTTTTTATATTCAATTTTATATTGGTATTTTCTTGTTCAAAGTCGCAACCCACAAAATGTGATTCCAATATTGATCTATATTTGATTCTTATTTTTATTAAATCTGCCAACAGTGTGATTTATTGTCCTCTTAACTTAAATCAAGCTATGTAAATTTGAAGCCTTGTAACTTTTGATAGAGAGCATATTTTTTCATGCTTAATGTGGCATTGAAAAGGTGGTTCATAAATCTTCATAGATCACACAATTGTTTTCTAGAATATTCCCTCGTATTTTATATTTTATTTTTTGTGATTTCACATTCTAGTCATTTACTTGGACATCTTGGCACTTGAAAATGACCATCTTACATGAGATGAATTTGTTTGATATGTTTTATATTTATTGATTTAATTGATCTTTTAATTTTTTATTTGAGGAGGTATCATAGGTTTCTCTATTCATCCTTTCGTGGTAAAATTAGAAAGGGATAACTATGATTCTTTTTAAAATGATATCTTGATAAGTTTTAGGTGGTGTAATCATTTTCCTTTTATGTATGGACTCAAACCTAAACTAGAAACACTATAAATTATATAATCTTGGTGTAACATCATTGACCATGTAGGAGTGATTTGATCTAGTATCAAGATCATGATTCTATGTGTATTGCATTGGATATTGATTTCCCCCACACACTTTGGAATAGACTTTAGGAGATCCATGGAGACCCTCTTATCTCTCCATTCCTAGAGGATCATATTGTAGATTATTTCATTCCCTTTGTAGATGAAGATCACATACCCTTCGATGGTGATACTTAAGAGGAAATTTATTATATCACAGGTCTTGCATGTTTTGACAATTTAGAGGCTTGTCTCATTCTTCAAGTACTCATCCTATCGAGACCTAATATCCATCTTATGTTTTTTATTATTTTAGATTATTATCACCAATTCCATAAACCCAATTGATTTAGTCTAGCATGACATTAATCACCTTCTAAACATGACCACTTGGGATTCATATCTTTTGAATATATTATCCTTGTTTGAGGAGTTTAGAATTACATATGTTAAATATTATTTTGAGGATATTGATATCCTCTTTCATGATAGATATGCCATAATTGGAAACCCATCATATTATCTTTGACGCTCATTCTAATTCGATCCTCACAAGATTCTTTATCATCATTTTGTTCCAACATGTGAATATTTGTGAAGTTTTTAGAGACACAAGTCTATTTAGATTTGATTTTTGTGTTTACCCAACTTATTATAATGACATTTCCAGTCACCAATGTATTTATTTCTTCCTAAAGGAAAAAAAAACGTTGTTTGCAAGTAATGGATCATGTTTTTTCTTCAATCTTTCATCATTAGCACGTGACCTACTTCTTTATGGTGAGTTTTGTATTCTCGTTTTATCTCTCTTATTAGTGGGGTATTTACTATAAAAAGGAGGCATTGGTTATTAGAGGAAGATAAAAGGATAAAGCCAAGAGAAAAAATAAGAAAAAGGACAAAGCTCCAAATCTAAAGTGAGATCTAAGTCTCTCAATAAATCCTATGTTAAGCTTTATAATTATGTCAAGAAAATCCACATAAAAATGAATGCAAGAAAAATATTACAAGAATGAATTAAATGATGATTTAGATTCAATAAATTATTAGGATGACAATAGTGATATAATTGTTATATATTTGGAATGCATATATGTGAGGATACATGGATGATTAAATATAGAGATTCTTTCCACATGACATTCTATTTCTCATTGAGGCATAATTTTACATTTATTGTAATATTTTTTAAGTTCAAAAATATCTTTAGATGCACATTACGATATTGGTAGAAGGTGGACTTTAGGAGTAGTTGAAATTTAGTATAATAATGTCATTTTAGAAACAATTGGGATACTTCACCAATAATGTCACTTTGATGACAAGTTGAATCTTTGACAACTTTTTATGACACTTTAACAACACTTAATGTTACTTCAATAAGAGCTAACATTTAGTGGAAATCTATCACTTTGGTAGCCATTGGACTTTATGGACATACTACCTCTAGGTTGGAATTTAATATCTAGCATCTTAATGACTCAAATTTAGAAAAAATGCTTTCAACAACCATGTTTTCAAAGCAAAATAGGAATGGCTACAATTTTTTCTTTGCTGAGCAGTATAAACAATTGTAAGCATTACGTATTGGCAAGGATAGGGAGATCACTAAAATGATTGGTGATTCGTGGAATAATCTAAAAGAAGAAAAATCCATGTTTTCAACAACCATGTTTTCAAAGCGCAAAGTTTGGAAAGAATAAAGTTTAGTAGTAGGATTGTTCCACATGTTATTAAAAAAATATAGGGACTTGCAAACTCAAATTGGATATGGGATGTTGACATTAGGAAGTCTAACATTGACTATGTATTTAGTCTATGTGGTGGTGCAATTAGTTGGATGAGTAGGTGATAGGTTGTGGTTTCTCTTTCCACTATTAAGTCAAAGTATATGACATGTTATCATGTTTGTAAATATATAGTATATCTTTAGAGAGTGGGATAAGTTAGGAAGTAGTGAGGATTAATAATGATAGTTAGATTATTATCAAATTTAAGAACCCTATTTTTCACACACAAAAAACACATTCATATTCATTATCATTTTAAAGTTTAATTTAAACATAAATTAAACATCTAACTTTTACAAAAGAATCCTATAATTAAATACAACATTTAGAAATATAAATTTAAACATTCGAACTTTTACGCATGATTAAAATAGAGAGAGAGAGAGAGAGAGAGAGAGGGCGAGTAGGTAATTTGAGATACAACGAGTTAGAGAGAGAATAGATAATTTGAGAGATAGAGAGTAGGTAATGATAGAGAGGGTAACGTGTGAAAGAGAGAGAGGGGGGTAATGTGTGTGTGTGTGAGAGAGAGAGAAAGGGGGTAATGTGTGTGTATGAGAGAGAGGGGGCAATGAGAGATTGAGAAAGAGAGCGTAATGACAAAGATGGTAACGTGTACGTGTGTGTGTGTGAGAGAAAGGGGGTTTATTGTTGATTTTCATCTAGGGTTCATTGTTTGTTAATTATTTAGGGTTTGTTGTTCGTTTATTTTCTAGGGTTTATTGTTCGTTTTTTTCTATCTAGGGTTTAGTGTTCGTTTTTCTATTCAGGGTTCATTGTTTGTTTTTTGTGTCTAATGTTTATTGTTCGTTTACATTTTTGTTTTTTGTTTTTTTCCTACGGTTTTTACTATTCATGTTTTTTGCAATATTTAAAAACTAAAAACTATTTTAAACATGAAATAAAATAAAATAAAAAATATTTTTCAAACTTTAAAACACTAAAATTAAAAAATAACAATAAATTCACATTTTTTTAATGAAAAATAATAACAATAAATTAACATTTTTTATGAAAAATAATAAAAATAAATAAAACAAAATATAAAAAATAAAACTATGTACCTGGAAGGAGGTAAAAATGGTTTGGGGGGTCAGCTGGGATGAAAAAACCGGGTACCTGTGCTCCTCTGAAACATTTACCCGTCTTTGAAACAGTGAAAATGATGGAAAATGGTTAAAAAAAAAATACATTCAAGAAACAGGTGCTTGTACGGGCGCCCGTTTAGCTTTGGGTGCTTGTTTTTGAATGGATCAGGCACCCGAAGCGAACGGGTGCCCGATTTGTAAAAATCGGGCACCCATTTCTAGCGAGCTCTTTTCCCAACCTGTGGACTTCCACGGGATTGGGACCCAACTTTGTGCATTTACCCATGTATTGTAAAAGAAATGTTTTTTTATCAAAAGGGAAATATATTTACATAGGTTCTTCCTACCTTACGTTTTGACGCATGGTGAAATAATGACTTAAATGAACTTTACTAAATTATGATTGTCATCTTTCATTATTTTCATTTTCACTCTAAATATATGAATTGAATACATATTGGGTGAATTTTATTTATACAATATGATTGATGTATTTTGAGACCAAAAGTGAGTTTCTCATCGGGTATCAACATAACTTAAAATGTACTCCCCCGACAATGCATAGCTACCCCGATGAGCTTGAGGTAAGATTGTTTTAATTTTTGCCAATGGGGGTAAGTTAATATATTTTAATGTTTTACTTTTGAAGTAAAAATATTCTCAAATGCTATATTCTTGACATGCTTATGTCTTGAGATTTTTTTTTATATTTGATTATAGAAATATAATATGTCACTTCTCCTAGTAAAAAGTATTTTTGTTCCAATGATAAAATGGCTATAATTAAAATCGATTTTAAGGGCAAAAGTATTTTTTAGTTTTATTACTAGAGATTTTATTTCTTTAAAATATCCCATGCAATTTTTTTGATTTATTACAAATGTCTAACTATACCATTCTTGTGGAGATAATTAAATTATATTCCCTTGGCACATATTGCACAGGAAGTGTTTTTACCCAAAGGCTTAATATAATATTTGGAGATATAATGATTTTTATTTTTGCAAAAAATTCTTTAAATCATTGTCTCAAATATAACATTTTCTCACTCAATGTTATTTTGTAATATTATTTACTACCGAGGAATATTTTGTCAAGGGAATTACATTTTATTTATAAAAGCCTTTTGACATATAGTGAAAATAATGAATAACATTTGATTATCAAATGGTTGATATTTTCTTTCATCAAGTATATTTACCCTAAGTAAATAAATTGAACATATGCATTAGGGTAAATCATTTATATCATATGGATAATGGTTTGATTTTTTTTTGCAAGTATATATTTCATATGATAAAATATTTCCAAAAGAATTGAAGTTGCCCTAAAAGGTGAAAATGTATTCTTATCGCGCTATTGGAAATTTGTCCACGAATCTCATTTTCAAAAGGGAAGTATATACTTTTATGAATTATATTAGATATGATAGCTTTTACCTTATGTTATTATTTGAAAATCTATACTAGGGTAAATTAATATTCCAAAAGGGTTGAAATACTTTGATTACTCTAACCAAGTATTTACATGCAAAGAAAGGTTATTAATTTTTCCAAGGCAAACCCTAATCAAGGGTATAATAAGATTAATTCTTAAATCAAGGAATTTGATTGGCTTATCTTATGTATATGAGATCTTTGGGTGATAATGAAATAAAAGAACATTATTAAAGCATTTATTTAGTATGCATTTTAGGGGTTTCATTTGTAATTATTTCTTAAACCAAAGGGTGTGTCCTTTGGGAATGAAACTGTCAGCAACTATCCCTTATGTTTATAAAAGGGAAGTCACACAGAACAAAGATATACGACCTCGCCGCTGGCTAGGGCTGCAAGTGTTATGTTTTAGAAAGGTCTTGTAGGAATAAGAAGTTTATTCTGTGCAAACTGAATGTATTGGAGTATTTGAAAGTGCAACTTTTGTATACATTCTTATTCCAGAAGTTAATATACAAGATTTCATGCTTCTATCTTCAGATCCTTGCGTGTAATTCGATGTTTGATGAAATCACATGTCCTCTTGATAAATCTTTTAGATTTGCTCTGATGTGCCATCACATGATGTGGTATTGAATGTAAAATTGGGTTTTTATTGTTCATACAACACATAATGAAACCTTCACAATGATGATCTTATAATTGTCTCTTGAGTTGATAGTGATTCTTGTCCACAAAGTTATTCATTAACTGTTAGATAAAGGCATTGGTTTGTTATTAATCTTTGTTGAATAAGTTTGTATGCATTAGGTCCTTATCAAAGAAATAAATCTTCTAATTTCTATGAGTACTGCTCTTTTTCATAATTGCTTAAAGTCCTAACAGCAAACCTTTTGCATAATACAACTATACACACTTATTTTATCAGTTTTAAAGGCATTCAATAAAAAGCACTTATGTTGGCATAGTTGCAGGAAAACCTTTTGCCATCACTAGAATTGCTAATTCCCATAGTTTAAATCCACTCAAAACAAACCTCTTTTGTGCTTGAGAGTGTAAGGTACACCCACTCGGGTTTAGTGGAGCCTAAAGCGCAAAGGGATTTGGTCTTTGACCATCCCTGTTTGTTGGCCAAGGCTGATTGGGTCAACTGAGGATTAGGGAAGTCTTTGGTTTCCCACCCTGACCTAAAAATAAGAATATTATTGGAACTAAGTGGGTTTTTAGGAATAAATTGATTGAAGATGGACAAGTTGTGAGGAATAAGACTACATTGGTTTGTAAAGGATATTCTCAGAAGGAAGGAATTGATTATGATGAAAATTGTGCATCGGTAGCTAGGATTGAAGCTGTGAGATTATTTCTTGCTTATGTTGCACATAAGAACTACAAGGTTTATCAGATGGATGTCAAGTGTGCATTTCTGAATGGAGATCTTGAGTAGTGAGCTCTAGGCAGTGTGCTTGAATGCATCTACATTCCCCATTGTAATATTTACACATTCTACTACAGAGTGTCATCTTATTGTAGGTAGGTTCCCACCGTGGTTTTTCCCTTTATCTAGGTTTTCCACGTCAAAATATTGGTGTTATGTGTGTTGGTACTATTGTGTTTATCTTTATTCTTGCTACAGTTGTTTAGACCTGAGATTGTGCTTAATTTGTTCAATTCGGTGAAAACTGATTCCCCCCCCCCCCCCCCCGACCCTCTCAGTTTTCCTTCTTGGTTGCTGCTAACACACTCTTCTTGGGTGTTAGTGATGGGATGTTTGAGTCCTTGAGTGGATAATCTCTATAATAACCAATAAAACTTAGGAAATGCGAGGTAAATAAAACACTAAAATACAATGACCTCTATGTTACTGATGACATAAAACATCAGAACACAATAATTTATAGAATTTGACATAGATATATTTAGAATAAAATTAAATCAAGGTTGCCATTGCTTTTACATCAATTGATATAGATATTTTTAAATCAAATCAAATATTAGATATGCCACCACTTTTAGATTGATGAGCAAATTTAATATGATTCAAAGCTACAAGGTGTATTATGATGTATTATGAGAACTTTAGATGAATGGAGAAAAATGACGACTAAAAACAACAAATTATTTCACATTTTCGACATGAGAAAGTTATTTGGTTAAAAGCTCACCCAATATAGAGGCTAGCGACTAATAAGTATAGTTTTCATGAATCTCATTAATTGGTGAATTCAAAGCATCAAAATAGAAGGAAAAAAATGACAAAGATTCATGAAGGATAATAAATTAATTACATTACCATATAATGCACATATGAGGAAACACCATCATCTTTATAGCAAAAGGATTTATGATAATGCTAACGATAAACAAATTAAATTTATCAATTAGAAAATCATATTGAAACTTTCGATATATAAATATAATTGGTGAAAATTTTATAAAAATAATAAAAATTATAAATTATAAATGGACCCTTGGTATGTTGGTGAAGTTGAACTGTTCTTAATGAATCTTATGAATTCATCATAATATAGAAAAATAAAATATCCTATAATTACCTCAAATCCAATTATAAAACCAATAAATATAATTTAAAAAACATAAAAAATAAAGTAATTCCACTTAAGAAATAAATATTAGAACACTAAATGAAAATAAAAAATTAGATTTAAAAAACAATGACTTGACAAAGATAAGATTCCTTATGACTCCATCACTTCTTTTCACCTTATATTGAAGCATTCAACATGACCCCACTTTAAAACGCTAACACTTACCTCCCATTTCACATGGATTAGCTGGGTGAAAGAGACATAATGATGTTTCTCCACTTCTTTCCTGCACATTTCTCCATCTCTTTTCCACTTTTTCTCTCTCCGTATTTTTCTCACCACTTTCCTCTTTATTTCTGTGAAACAGGCTATTGAAAAGAACAATACTGTCCAGATACAAGATTGACTGGTGAACCGGGCTTTCACACTGTGAAGATGCTTTTTCCCATAAATCACTTTATCTTTTCTGCACGCTTACTCCAACACGTCTTTTCACCTTGTATTGAATCATTCAACGTGACCCCACTTCTCACATTTTCTTTTATTTAAAATACTGACACTTAGCGGCCATTCAACACGGATTAGCCGGCAAAGTCGGTGAAAGAGATATAATTATGTTCCTCCACTTTTCCCCAACAATTATTTACTTGTCTTCTCTCTCCGCATTTTCTCGCCACTTTCGTCTTTCTTTCTCTATAACTTCCTGTTCGCTGCATCATACCACTACAAATAGATTACCCTTTTCTTTTCAAGCACTTCTGCATTAGGTAACCCAGATTTGTCTGTTTATTATTTTCCTGGTTTCTGTTCGCCTCGATTTATAGCTAAACCTCAGGTTATTCTTTTTCTGGATCTAATCTTATAATGGCAGCCCCTTCTAACACCGCTGGACAACCCAAATATTGCCAGCGAAATTCTCTTGAGGGCCTGAAAATTGTCCTTCCTGCACCTGCTACAACCAGTCAACAAGTGCATCCCAGAAGAAGTGCTTTTGATGGCCTAATAATCGTCCCACCTTCTCCTGCTGCTACCTCTGCTGAATCAAAACCCTCACACCTGCCGTATGATGTCTTTATAAATCATTGTGGAAAAGATACTAAACAAAAGGTTGCCAAGAGTATCTACAATAAGTTAGATGCTACTGGGCTCAGAGTTTTTTTGGACCAAGATGAGCTTCAACTTGGAGATTTTTTTCCTGATACTTTACAAGAAGCAATGGCTAGTGCTTCACATCACATAGCCATTTTTTCTGAGAATTATGCACACTCTCCTTGGTGTTTGGCTGAGCTGGCATTTATAATGAAACTACCCAACATCAAATTTATCCCCATTTTCTATCATGTTGAGCCGTTTACTGTAAGATGGGTAAAAGGAATTTACGCAGATGCCTTCTCCGAGCATGAAAAGAAGAGCAGCAGGTACACATCAAATACTGGTTTGACCCTATATTATTATCTAATATTCTCAACTATTATTATTTTCTCCTTTTTATTCGTCATATATCAGAGTTAAGGCTGTTCTATTGTTGTTGCATGGTGTTCCACCTGAGCAGATACAGCTCAGAAAAGGTTGAAAGCTGGAGGTTGGCACTCCATAAAGCTTCATTGTACACCGGGGAGATAATTAATGATCAAAGGTAAATACAAAATAATCTTTCTCCTTCATTTAGCTTATCAGATCTTCCTTGCGTGTTTTTTAATTGGGGTTCTCTTCGGTTTGTCTATTAAATGTGTTCTTTCTCTTTTACTGTAATCAGTTTTGTTTAATAAACAAAAATTGTTATTTAATTGTCACATAAAATTAATATCATAATCTAAAAGTTTTTTTTATTTGGGGTTCTTTTCTGTTTCTGTTAAATGTGTTCTTTTTCATTTATTGTAATCAGTTCTGTTTAATTAAAAAAAAATGTTATCTAGTTGCCACATAAAATTTATACAATAATTCGAAAGAGATAGAAAGTCAACATAGTTACTTAAGTAGCTTGTCATACTTAAAGCTGATTAGACTATGCATCCCATGCATGAATTTTATTGAACATATAAATTTATGTATAGCCAATAACTCATTTAAATGAAAAGTAACGTCAATTTTTGCATTTAAATAATTTTTTTTTTTACTTTTAGTAGATTGTAAATTATGATAATAAGTCTTATTAAATATGTGGTTCAAATTCTAATGGCAATAAAGCTGGCCAATAGGTGGAGTCTAAATCTCCAATTAGTTTTTAGACATCTTTAAAAAATATCTACAATCATCACTGCATGATATTGTCAATTTAGTTTGATTTGTAATAATATCTTATATTTTGATTAACAAAAAATAAATCAGTTGAGATTGTTTTTGAATTTAATTGTGTAAGACTTTTTAATATTAATATTTTAGATAACACTTCATTCTTTCTTACTAACACATTTATCTTTAAAAAAAATTATGTTCAGTTGAGATTGTTTTTGAATTTAATTGTGTAAGACTTTTTAATATTAATATTTTAGATAACACTTCATTCTTTCTTACTAACACATTTATCTTTAAAAAAAATTATGTAAAACATATCAAGAGATATCCTTCTTAAGGGACCTTTTTTGTATATATAAAACATGTTTTTAAAAAAATAGACACCTTAGAAAGGACATCTCTTGACATCTTTTAACTCAATTTTCTATTAATCTAATACTAAATTATAGAATGTGACCTTATAACTTGCAACACCCACTACATTATTCGTAGAAATGTAGGAATCACACTAAGTTATCTCTATCTATGAATAGATAGTGATATGACATGACTTCATTGAAGACTTATATCTTCCCCAACCCAATTGCCCTACCCAAGGTAAATAGGGCACATCAATAGCTATAGCCTTATTGGCTATAGTTTAAAATTTGCATCTTTTTTGTACCATTTTTTGGGCAATCCACTTTTTTGTTTTGCCTTTTTTGCACCATTTTTTTGGCAATCCACTTTTTTGTTATGCATTTATTCTTTTATATAAAAAAGAAGAATGATAGTTTTTCTCAAGAGAAGAAATGCATATATTTTTAGAATTAATAGACAACACGATAAAATGTGATATTACACTTGAAAAAATGTTTATGGATGAATAGTAATTTTTTCCCCACTGTACAAAATCTTATTGCTAACCAATATAATTAAAAACTCTTACTTCACACTTAAATACATGCTACTATTTATCAAAATAACTTTTACACGTTACACAAATCATGTAAAAGGTAAACATGAATTATGGATAAAATTAAAAGAAATCCAAAATCAAACCCAAATTTTTAATTAAATATGTTCAATTTTTTGATTAAAAAATATTTTTGCACTTCTTACTATGTTTTCACCAACAAATAATATTATCCACTCATTCACTACTATAATATGCAGTTTTACACTTTATTTATTTATACACCTCTTTGTCTTAATGTTTTCCTCCAAATCAATTCCTACAATATTCATTCTAAAATCATAAGCAAAGGGTTAGTGCATGAAGATGGGGGACTAAAAAGTAGGTAGAATGTATAAATTAAATATATCATTTAAGTATAAGAAAGTAAAGATATAGACAAAGATACGAAGTTAGAAAGTATTTAAGCTAGATATTTAAGTATAAGAAAGCATAAGCATATGTTTATAACTTCTTATCTTTGTCTATAGCTTTACATTATTATAGTTTAAACTATATGTATGTATTGGTAGGATGTTTGAGAATGGATTTTAGATCTCTAAGAGTTATAATGAAGATTCTAGATTTTAGGAGATTTAATAATATTTTAGACCGAGTCAAATTTCAGTAATTAACAGACTCCTATAAAATCTCTCTCTCTCTCTCTCTCTCTCTCTCAATAGCTAGATTTTATATTTTTCTAGATAATCAAAATTCAATAATTAGAAGTCTCTTGTCATCACTCACTCTCTCTCATTCTCTTTGTCTCCCCTATCTCACTCCCTATCACTTTATCTCTTCCCCCTCTCTTTACCTCTCTCTATCTCACCCTCTTCTCTATCTTACCCTCTTCTCTTCCCCAAGCTCTAGAGCTTTCCTTTTACCTCTTTCTCACTCAACTCTCTATCTACCCTCTCTCTCTCTCTCTCTACCTACCACACATACACTTTGTCTCTCCTCTCTTTCTCACCTTTTTCTCCCTCCCATCTCTCTCTACTTAGCTCTATCTTCCCTCTCACTCTCTCTACAAACCTCCACCTCACTCCCTCCCCCCATACCTCTATTTATCTACATACATCCCTCTCTATTGATTTATCGCCCTCCCTACCTCTCTCTCTATGTCCATCACCCCCCCCTTCTCTCTCTCTCTCTCTACTTTAATCTATCTCCCTTACCTCTCCCTGCCTCCCTCTCGCTTCCCTCTCCATTTCTAATTCTCTATATCTCACATCTCACTCTCTTTTATTATCTCTCTACTTATCTCTACCTACCCTCTCTCTCCCTCCATCTTTCCCTCGCCACTTATCTCCATTTCACATCTCTCTCACATGTCTCTCTCTCTCTCTCTCTCTCTCTCTCTCTCTCTCTCTCTCTCTCTCATGCACACACACATGATCCCTCCATACTCCATTTCTCAACATACCTCTTCATCCTTCAGTCACTCATTCCCTCTTTAGTTTTCTCTATCTCTCTCTTTTTCTAAGCTATCTCACCCCCCCCCCCCCCTCTCTCTCTCTCTCTCCTTCCCTCTCTCTCATATTTATAGTAAAAGGATTTATGATATTGTTAAAGATAAACAAAATGAAATTTATCAAATAGAAAAACACATTGAAATCTTTATATATAAGCATGATCGACAAACAATTCTTAAAAAAAAAATTTATAAATTAAAAGACCACAATAAAAAGTTGAATGATATTAAATCTTATGAATTCACTATAATGTAGAAAAATAAAATACCTTATAGATATCTTGATTTAATTATAAAACAACAAATATAATTAAAAATAAAGTGAAAAATAAAATAACTTAAAAAAAAATTAAATGTGAAAAAAGTATATGTGAAAAATAGTCTTTGAGAACAAAGATATGATTCCTTTGAGTAATTAATTCTATTTTTTCTAATATTGTGACAGTATAAGACTGAATTTTGAACCGGGTTTTCACACCGTGAATATTCTTTGTTCATAAAGTACATTTATCCATTCTACATGTTTTCTCCACCTAGTCTCTTCACCTCGTATTCAACATTTAACATGATCCTCACATTCTCTTCAATTCAACATAGTACACTTACCCGCCCTTTCACAAGGTTTAGTGGGCAACGTCGTTGAAAGAGAAATAATGATGGTTCTCCACTTCTTTCCTACAGTTTTCTCCAACAAATGTTATCAACTCATTCCCTCTCTACATTTTACTCGCTACTTTCTTATTTATTTCTATACAACTTCATATTTGAATTAAGCATTTCTGCATTAAGCTAGATGCTTCTCCATTTCTCTATTTTGCTTGCTACTTTCTTCTTTATTTATACATACCTCTCCCTCTCTACCTCTGTTTGTCTCTCTCCTTCCCTCTCAACTTATCTCTATCTCCTCTCTCCCTCCCTCTCTCTATGACATAAATAGAAGTTTAGAGGGAAGGAGGGATGGAGGGAGAGAGGTGAAGGGAGGGAGGGAGTGGGAAGGGATATATATATATATATATATATATAGAGAGAGAGAGAGAGAGAGAGAGAGAGAGAGAGAGAGAGAGAGAGAGAGAGCTCTTTCTCTTATGCATTGTGAAAACATATCTTTCTCTTATGCATTGTGAAAACATAAAAATATTATTATTGTTCATTGTTTATGTTGGAGTTTCTAGTTGTTCTGCAAGTGAAGTGTTATGCTATCAGAATCAATCTAGGTTGTGGGTTGATGTGAAATAGAGTTCTTATTGAAGAATCTATTGTCTTTGTATTGGGGTTGTATTGTACTCACGATTTTTAGCAATATACAAAGTACTATGCTTTTGTTCGTATGGGTTTTTTCTCCTAAAAGGTTTTTACCTAATTTTATTGGCTGTCATTATGGTATATTATTTGCATGTTCATTTTCTTTATCTAAATGTGTTTCTATTTTTGTAATAATTAAAGATTGTAAGGAAAATTTGCATTATCTTTCCCACTAGATTAGCATTAGTAAGTGTTTTCCACACCTTTGCTTCCTTTCAAAGACAATGAGTCTCATGTTGTGACCATGTACATAAAAACCCTTTCACATACCTTTAACAACTATTTACGTGTCAGATTTTAATATTTATTTACTTAAACACATATATGCACAATCATAAAAATGGCTGGTAGATATGTAGGAAGTGAGTTTTAGGTGAAGAAGAGATGAAGTGGATGTAATTGAGGTTGTGCTATAGTGTCCTTTCCATTCATTATTAGACTTGCTACAAAGAAGTTACCACAAGACTTTGGATGCAACCCTACTATTTAGAGCGCTCCAATCTAACTTAGAGAAATTAGTTGGAAAGACAAATGTCCAAATCCTCAAATAGGAGCTAGGGGCATTATATACCCAACTATCACTTCCTTAACAAGTGGAATAATTCATATAGTTATATACCCAACTATCACTTTCTTAACAAGTGGAATAATTCATATAGTTTATTCCTTTTGGTGTATTGATGTAAGGTTGTAATGATGAAATTTGCGCGTATTCATGTCAATTCTCATTTAATTATGTTGAGAGGTGTTCTATAATAGAAACATTGAAATCTTATGTTACCATTTAAATTTATATTTAACAATCATTTACAAGTCAAATAATTGATATTGAATATTTATACATGTACATATAAATATATAATTTATTCACCATATTTCTGGAAAAAAAATATTGAAATAAGAAATAATGAAGTTTGAAATAAGAAATAATGAAGTTTTCAAAAGTAAATTTAAAATTTACATTTAAAATAAATAGGTCTTCAAATAAATATAAAATAATAATATAATAAAATAAAATAATTCTAAAAATATATTAAAATTTATGTCATGTAATATAAATATAATTGTGAAATAAAATAATATAAATCTTGGTAAATATATAAAAAATAAAATAAAAGCTTATTGAACTAATGAAGGATGATTTTTCCTAAATAAGACTAAAATCAATCAACTCTTCAAATAAAATAAAACAAATGATAATAGATAAAATAAAATAATTTTAAAATAAATAAAAAATTATTTTATAATTTCAATTTTATTTAAATATATGTTATTGTATTTTAGTTTTTATGCACAGCACAATAAAATCTATTTATTTTCATTTAAAATTGACAGTTAATATTTCTTTATTTATTAAATCTCCAAATGATTGATACCCGCGAGTGAAAAACGATATATTTATTTAAAATTGACAGTAATTAATTCTGTTTATATTTCTACGATGATATTCTAAACCATACAATTCTATGAAGGGCAACGATCGTTTTTATTTTATTTTAAAAATTCGATTAAAAAAGTTGTTTGACAAGGATCGGTTACGCTTATATAAATTAATCTTTGCAAATCTTCATTTTGTTCAGTGACGAGAAGGCGGCAGTGATGAATGTGGTGAATCGTGTATTGAAAGAACTGAAGAAGGATCTGTTACATGTTGCCAGGCATGCCGTCGGGTTGGATGAATTGGAACAAGATTTTCATGACAAGATTGCTCTTCAATCTGCTGCTGCTGGGCCAGTACAAATTGTGGGGATATGGGGAATGGGTGGTGCGGGCAAAACCACCCTTGCAAAGCAACTCTATAACAAGAAAAGCTTGACCTTTAAGAACTCAAGTTTTCTTTTCGATGTTCGTGAAGCTGCAAGGAAAGAGCAATTGCATGAGAAGCAAAAAATGCTTTTGAAGGACCTTGACCTTAAACGCAAAGATTTTGATTTTGACAATGTAGACAAAGGCAAAGAGATTCTGAAAAGCCGTTTGAAATCTGCTACTGTGCTTATCGTTCTAGATGATGTGGATCATATACATCAATTAGATGCTCTACTACCAGCAAGGAAGAGCCTTGGCAAGGGAACTCTGATTATTGTTACCACACGAGAGTTGAGTGTTCTGAAAGGGTGGGACATCTCCGCTATATATAAAATCAGAACACTCAATCCTGCTCATGCCCAGCAGCTTTTTTGTTGGCATGCATTCGGACAACCCTCTCCATTGTTGGGATTCAAGGAATTTGCTGAGAAGTTCATATATGCTTGCAGTTGTCTGCCTTTATCACTCGTGGTCTTAGGGAGTCAGCTCTATGGGGAATCTAGCAAGAAATATTGGCAGTCTCAATTAAACAAATTGTCCATACTAGTGCCAGACGACATCAAATCGAGACTCAAAGTAAGCTATGATACTCTAGATAAAGAAGAAAAAGAAATGTTTTTGGATGTAGCGTGTTTTTTCATTGGATGGAAAAGAAGTTCGGCCATTGCAGTGTGGGACGGATCACACTGGGATGGTCTGCACGGTTTGCAAAGGCTTGTGAACAAGTGTATTGTAGAACTATATGAGGAGAGATCTACAATTAGAATTAGAATGCATGAACATTTGAGAGATTTGGGAAGAGAGATCGCAAATCAACAGTCACCCTATCGTCTTTGGTCTAAACAGCAGATTATCGAGATTCAGCCTCAACAGGTGAAATCCGTCCTTTCTTTCTTTCCTGGCTTTTTATTAATCATGGTATGGGAACGAGCTCTGAGCCTGCCCTTTAATGAGTTCTATGCTTTAAAATAAGTCTTATTTTTAATGTTGACTATTCAGGAAGCAATACGAATCCGAGGAATGGCAGACGCATTTGGTGACAATTGTTGTCCACGGGAAGGAAAGATCATAATACACACAAGCCAAGGAGAGCGTATCCTCGCGCCCGGCTCGCTTGGGTTGAAGATTTTTATTGGCAATGGAGATTTCATTAATGAGCAATGTAGCGAAGTATCAAGAGAACTGGTGTGCCTTAGCTATGATAGATTTGAGCACAAAAATCTTCCATCGTGGCTTTTATTAAAAGAATTAAGAATTTTAGAACTTAATGAAGCTCCAATATTAGAAGATCTATGGGAACGTGATGTGGATGTAAGTATGCTGATTTATGGTACTTTAAAAAATGTTAAACGAAAATATTTTTTAATTTATGCTAATTATGTTAATTTATTGAAAATTGGCAGCAGGCTCCTTTGCAATTAAGAATGTTGTTTATCCGTGAAGGCTACGGATTGAAAAAGGTACAAGGTTTAGAAAGCCTGAGATCATTGGAGACACTCGTAATAAAGAATTGTACAGAATTGAACGTCCTTCCAAGTCTGGCAGAGGCAACTTCTCTAAAGGACTTTGATTTGAGAGGCTGCAACAAATTGGAGAAGATAGAAAGTTTAGGAAGTCTGAGATCATTGGAGAGACTCATAATATATGACTGTACAGAATTGAAGGCCCTTCCAAATCTGGCAGAGGCAACTTCTCTAAAGAAGTTTGATTTGAGGGACTGCAACAAATTGGAGAAGATAGAAGGTTTAGAAAGCCCGAGATCATTGGAGACGCTCACAATATATGACTGTACAGAATTGAACGCCCTTCCAAGTCTGGCAGAGGCAACTTCTCTAAAGAAGTTTGATTTGAGGGACTGCAACAAATTGGAGAAGATAGAAAGTTTAGAAAGCCTGAGATCATTGGAGAGACTCACAATATGTGACTGTACAGAATTGAAGGCCCTTCCAAGTCTGGCAGAGGCAACTTCTCTAAAGAGGTTTGTTTTGAGGGACTGCAACAAATTGGAGAAGATAGAAAGTTTAGAAAGCCTGAGATCATTGGAGACACTCACAATATATGACTGTATAGAATTGAAGGCCCTTCCAAGTCTGGCAGAGGCAACTTCTCTAAAGGAGTTTGATTTGAGAGACTGCAACAAATTGGAGAAGATAGAAAGTTTAGAAAGCCTGAGATCATTGGAGACACTCATAATATATGACTGTATAGAATTGAACGCCCTTCCAAGTCTGGCAGAGGCAACTTCTCTAAAGAAGTTTGATTTGAGGGGCTGCAACAAATTGAAGAAGATAGAAAGTTTAGGAAGCCTCAGATCATTGGAGACACTCAGAATATATGACTGTATAGAATTGAACGCCCTTCCAAGTCTTACAGAATTAATTTCCCTAAGAAAATTTGTAGTGATAAGGTGCCACAAATTGGAAAAAATTCAAGGTTTAGAAAGTCTGAAATCATTGGAGACGCTCTATATACAGAGTTGTCCCCTCATTGAACACCTTCCAAGTCTTGCAAAATTAAAATCTCAAGATTGAAGAAATGCCACAAATTGGAGTAGATAGAATGGTTTACAACGTTTGACATAACTGAAGAAGTTGCAAGTACATGCCCGATCGAATGCGCCGTGTATAATCTGCTTGGATGATGGTGAGAGATTGAATTCGCTTCCAGATCAGTTGTTGAACATTCTACAGTAACATACAGGTCATAGAAAATAGTTGAATTAAAAATATAAAAATCTATTTATTATTATGAGGCATCTGATTTTGTGCTGCCTGTGCTTTTTTAAATAACGTGCAGAAATGGCCGAGGGAAGTGATAATATGCACGAGGGCAATGATTGATGTGGGCAAAGAGCGGAGCATTCTAGAGCCTTTCTGTCAGCTTTATAGGTAGATTTATTAAAAAAAATTTACAATCATTTGTGATTTATAGGTAGATTTACATAGTCACTTCTGTTCAAATTTTAATTTTGATAGTATTTGAATGGAGAACAAAGAAACCGATGTGACTAGTTGTTAGATCATGGATCTCCATCACTATAAGAAATTTTTTGTTTACTATGTAATAATATCTTCTTTTATAGATCTGAGGATAAGTATACATTTCATTTTTTTTTAAGCATGAGTGGGTTGGGACAAAGATAATAATTACATTTTTGAAAATTGACTATGTGTAGCAATACTTTAAAATAATTATTATGTTATAGGCTTATTTTTTAACATCTACATGTTCATAATGAGATATGAAAGTGATTAGATAAAGAGTAGGAAAGTTAAAGAAAAAGAACAAAGAAAAATGTGAATTGATAATGATATAGATTATCTTCAAAAGTGAATAAAATTGATAAAATATGAGTGTTGTTTATATTTAGATAATGTATCCATTATTTCTAAATAATCAGAGTGTTACATAAAGATACCTAAAAACAAACTAGATAATTTTTAATATATTACAAATAATTTTTGATATTAATAAATTATAAGACATTAAAAATATTATTTATAATATATTCATTAAAATTTAAATTATAACACCATAAAATTATTATAAACCAACAAAATCAATTAAAAGTACTATTGAATGGCTCATGCCCAAAAATATTTAAGCTGCTTTACACAAAATTGTTGAATCGAATTGATTAATAATTTAATTTTTAACTAGCATTTGTAAAGCTAACATTTTTTAATTTTGTTCTTACAACTAATCTTTTCTTCTATTGACTTTCGGATTTGTACATCCTTCCTCAGATTGTGGATCTTTCAACTTTTTTTTTAATCTTTCACTTTTTTTAACATCTGCTCATCTTTGCATTATGCATTGTTCTTGTAACTTTTTCTCTGTATATATTTTTCATGCCAACAAGCATCCACAATGACTACAGTAGTCTGAGTTGTTTTTTACTTTGAAACAAGTGCATATGATTATGAAGTGTATTGTACAGGATGAGACTATTGGAAGCACATCTTAGAGCGAGTTTCAATAAGGTTAAAAAGTTGAACCTTTCATTTATATAAAGGGTCATGTTTAATAGTTATTTTTAAATATTATTTAATTTAACAATAAAATATGATTTTTGATTTATAAAAATATATATTTATATTTTTAATGTGAATTGGATATGTAATTGTAACTTATTGTTGTTAGAACATTGAATCAGATAATATATAAATTCCAGCTCTAACATTCATTGTCTTGATCTTCCATTTGATCTTCCATTCATTGTATAGCCCATGGGAAGGAAAATTTTTTTTCAAACTCACTTAAGGTATAATTCATATACCATGGTTTGAAGGGTGGGTTGGGTAGTGTTATTATTTTTGCATGTTTGATCATCCATTGGCTGCCATATCCACCAGGACAGTCTGTACTAAGCTTTACCTAAATGGAATTGTTGCTTACAGCAAGGCTGATATTTGTAAATAGGTACATATAGAAGATGAGATCTAAATTGCTTATCACAGGGTTAAATCTGGTATTCAATTTATCAAATTGTCTGCAAAGTCCTTATGAGATGGGATTTGCATACATCCTCTTTCTAGGAATAAGTGTAGCCGATGCGAGTTTATGAGATGTTCAAATCTGTCTATTTGGTTTCACTATTATGATGCTGTAACCCCCTTTAAAGACTTTTATTTGATTTTCTGGTTTCTGCTGTTTGATACGATCTATACATCAGGTTTTATCCACAATTTTTTTTTTAATAAATTAAGAATTGAATCTGGAATTCTGTATTTATTGTTGAATGATTTATTTTCTAACATAGAAATTACTAGATTTGTCAACTGAAATTTTGGTTATTTAGGCCTTTGACTATATTTCTATGGGCATTTACACTTATTGACCATGATTGCAGGGCCTCAAAATATTGATCAGCACAAAGATTTCAACTAAACATTCAGTAGAATATAGTGTTTCAGAATCATGAAGATTTCCTTACCGATTTCAGATCATAGTGTTTCTCGGTAGCTTCTCAGCACTGATGGATGTTTGGTCTCTCACGTGGATAATATGAGGGGAACTATAGGGTAAGCAATTACATTGTAAGAATTTTTTTCTTTCCACACTACAAATTGCATTCACTTACACTCTACCTATAACATCTGCTCTGCTGATTTTGAAAAATAAAGATGTTAACCCCTTGTGTCCAATTTTAGGCGTGTTCAATTGGACGGTAAACACGGGAGCTTGGTCAACTTACAATCCCCTATTCAAGCAAAAGGATCTGCTGAAATGTTGGATGATTTTAAGTGCAAGAATCTATCTTTGCAAATGAGGACATGTGGAAATCAATCTGGCAATCATGTGGAAATGAATAGGAAATAAATGGTCATGGCAAATTCTGTGTTTATGGCTTGAAGACTTGGGAAGCCTTCAATATATATGGGAGGTGGAGGTGGGCATTGAAAATTCTTGGCAACAGTGGAGGTGGAGGTGGGCCTTCAATATATATGGGAGGAAGGGAGAGGAATTTGTATTGGCAACAGTGGAAGACATATTGGGGAGTACCATCAGAGAATGCTTGTGGAATAGCTCTTCAGTTATCTTTATTATGCTCAGTTTCTTTATAAGGTTAATTTTCCAAGTATTATTTATTCTATTTTTTATTATTTATTTATTTGTTGAATATGGAAAGTTGCTGTGAGAGGTGAATTTTGCATGTGCATGTGCATGTGGCTTGTATTTGTAAACTCTATAAATACAAGCATCAAGATTGGAGGTGTATGATTATTTACACATACTATTATCCCAGAATTCAACACTTGTGTATTCTTGGGAAAAACTTGTTTTGCAAGTGTATGTAATCGGATCGTTTACTATAATAAATTGAACAAATTTTTGGGGTGGGGTTTTTTTTCCCGAAAGGGTTTTCCCCACGTACATCTTGTGTTGTGAGCATTTATCTCTATGATTTTTTTTATATTTTCTGTATTGTACATTTTCTTCTTAGTAATTGTTAAAAGCTTTAATAAAAAAATTGCACAATCTTTACTCAAAAGCATTTCCATTGACCTCCGCTCAAATTTGAAAATGTGAACTCAATAAGACTTAATTCAAGAATTCTCTATTCTTTTGTAACCTAATAATCTTTAAAGTTGATTGTTTTACACCCTTTGCTTGCACTTGAGTGCAGGAGAAATAACACTAAGCTTGGCAATGGTGAAAACCCTATATTCTCATGTTTTTTGTCCAGTCTGTAAGATTATATGCATTACCTAGTTGTACATGAGCTCAAATGTCTATAGGGAATGGGAAAGCATATGTTTTCCATCGTTATCTAGGTGATGCATCTGGCTTAACAATAAATGTTCTTTCAAACATAAATCAAGATTGTGCCAAGTTTTTCTAATTACGTGTACACTAGGGGAAGAGAAGTACTAGTAGATTGTATTCCAATAACCACTCACTCGAGGCCAACTTGGCCCCCCAAAAAATTTGTATTTTAGTCATTACATAATTTTAATTGGACCAATAAATATTTTCTTCTATGCCAATACATGTTCACTAGTGAATGTGTAGTTGATTGAAAAACAAAAAATAAATAAACATCATGTTCCTCCACAACTCACACTCCATGTCTTGTTTTGAGAAATGGGGACCCCCCTTCTTTTCTCTTGTTCCTTTGTTTTGCCCTTTGTCCCTTCATTTATTTTTCCTTGTTCTTTTTGTTTCTTTTATTTTTTTGTTTTCTTTCTTCTCTTTTCCTTCCCTGCCTTTTGGGGATCATTGTTTGGGTTTTATTTTTTCTCCTCTTTTTTGGGGATTGGGGATGGAAACATCCTCGAACCCCCAGTATCTTTTCGCAAAGTCTCGATCCTCGACTTTCCCCTTGTGTGTCTATGCCTAGTCTTTTTTCAAGGATCGAAGATGTTCTCATCCTCGACCTCTAGGTGTCCCTTTCGGGGATCTTTGATGGGCCCCACCTTTGTCAACATTAAATGCTTCTTTCGGGCATATAAGGGTTTTGTTTCACTTTTTCTCACCTATTCTTTCTAGTTCTAGCCTCCCCTTGTTGATTTTGTGCTTCGATGCATGATTTTGAGCTTCTGCCAAGTGTTATTATGTGACAAATTTAGTTTCACACCTATGTGCTCTTGCTATTAAGGTATGTCCATCGTTTGTTTGCCCTTTTTTCTATTTTGGTGTCGTTTCAGTTTCATTTTTCTCTTTGTTCCTCTTGTTTTTCGTTGCTTCTTTGTTGTTTTTTTGGTCCTCTGTGATGTTGTTTCTTCTCACTTTTTTTAGAGTTATGCCTTTGCCCTTGTTTATTTTCTTCTGTTTTGTGTCATTTTTGGCCCTAGTTCAGGGTCAATGTAAGCTGATCCCCGAGCCCACCTTGATGTCCTTTCATGTGTCGGGGTTCGGTGATGTTCCTATCCTTGACCCACAATACTTTCAAAGTATGGGATTGGGGATGGAAATATCCCCAACCACCACCCTTCTCATCAATCCTTCAAGGATCAGGGGAATCATAGACCTTGATCCCCATTGTTCTTTTCATGCATAGTAATTAAGAATCGGGGATGTTCTCATTGTTGACCCCCAATCATCTTAGGCCTATGATAAGAAGGGGATCAGGGATGTTCCTATCCTCGACCCCCGATTTACTATAAACTCTACTGATGGATAGGTTGAATAATAAGGTGTTTTGCATTAATTAGTTTATTTTTCTTATGCTTTTTTTTTGTTTAATAATAAGACTCTTGCTACAACTCTTTTGGGTGTAGAATCACTAATCAAGAGTAGTCACCATGAAGTACAAGTTCGACTCCTATCTTCCTCATATAAAGTTACATTCTTTGGTAGGGATATTATGGATATTGACATTGGCCATGTAGACTTGAACAAATTCTTATAGAGGATGACCAAGCCAAATGAAAGAGCCACTTTGTCCACTTCATTTGTGCGCTTAGGACTTGTCCAAGTAGTAGGCTTCCTAGTAGCTCTACAATCTTTGGAATTGATAATGGCTTGTGCATATAGATATAAGCCAAATGAAAGAAGGGTCTATGGCTCACTTGATAATGTGATCCTAGATATCTACCCTAATGCCATTGAAGATGCTTTCCATATTTGCAAGTATGTTTAATATGCTCATGTCATGGTGACTTGAGCGAGGAGTAGTGTTTTCAAGTAGAAGGAGATCCTATGGGTTATATCAATAAAAAATTGATGGAAAAGACCAAGAAACCCAACCAATTAAAGTAGATAAAGATCTTTCAAAGGGCCCATTTTCATATGGATGCTAAGGACTATGTCACTCTCCTTAGCAAGATGGTAGGATGATCGGATGCAAAAGAGTTTCATCCTTGGATGCTTCTCTTTATTAAAACTATCTCGGCAAGGAAATAATACATTGAATGGGTTAAAATGATCAGTGGTAACTTGGACAAGTAGCTACAACAGGTCAAGATAGACCCAAGGTTTGATATGAATTTGTATGTGGTCTACTTGATTGCAACTCAGGTCACTTACCCAGGTTGAGAAGAGAGGGATCTCTTTTGAATATTCCTATATATCACATTATCCTTAGCTACAACTACATAGGAGTAGAAAGGATCATCGTGTTGTCAATGATTTTTTTTTTTTGAAGTCATTAGGGCTATTGAGGGAGATTTCGGTAAAAGAATATCGCTTGGAGCTAATAAGGAAAACATTCTGGTAGCTATTTTGCCCAGTTCAATAGATTCACATAGATAAGGGTCATTGGTTGCATTGCGCCTCCATACAATTTGCTTTGATATCCCTGCGACTGACTGATTGTGTTGGAACTATGCAAGCAAGTGGCAGATGCCCACAATTTAATAGAGAGCAAACATAAGCCCTGCTTTTGACTTCCAATTGATGTAGGGGCTTACTTGTGTTCAAATATAAAGGTGCCCAAGAACATTGAATGTGAATTGCTTGAGTTCTCTTTGGACCTGATTCAAATTGATCACAACAAATTTGATCTAATCGACACATTTAGTAGAGTCATGGGTTCTCATTTCACTCATATGCCAAATCTTGAATTCATATCACTGAGCTAACTGTATAGATAATCATGAGGTCTGGGTTAGATATTACTGTAGGTTGAGTTTAGACCTGACATCAAATATAGCAAATTTATGGGTTTTAGAACAAGTCAGGGCCCAGTATGATGGGAATGTACTACATCCCTTGTATGAAAATAAGAGAATTTTTTATATCCCTATTCACAATGTTGATTCTCATTTGATTGAAGAAGAAAATATTCATCTAAGAGCTAAAGATGTACTATTATGGACTAAGCAGTGAATAGGGAATCTCTATGATATACTTCTAGTTCCTTTTGTGGAAACTCCATCCCAATAGTAGGCACCTACATCTACGAAAGGAAAGAAAACTTATGGTGCCTCTTCTTCCAAGAAACGTTCTCCACTAAAGGAACCAAAAGGTCATCCTAGATCATATGTGGAGCAACTCATAATCAAAGGTGCATAAACAAATGAAGCAAAAAGCACATATCAAATTGTACCCTCCTCTTCTACTCCTCAATCTGGCAAGAGAAAAGAGAAATCAAGTACCCCTTTGGGACATATCACCTCCTTAATTCATCAAGGACTAGGTATGCAACAACACGGGAAAAAAAACTAGGGCTCCATCTACTGAAACTATAAAAGTATTTAAAAGGTTTAGGAAGCATAAAGGAGTTCCTCCTATCAATTTCATAAGGGACTGGTCTGAGAAAGAGGAAGAAGAGGACCTAGGCCCATAGTTAATTAGAAGGAAATGATCAAGGGTGGATCCTTCACAACACCAATCAAAAGGTCTTTCTTTCCCCACTCTCGATATCTCATAGACTCCAACACTCCAACGAGAAACTCCATTACCTTCCTCCACTAATCCCTCCTCTAAAGACCCACATCATGATACAATTCACATAGAAATTGACATGGAGGCAGAGCCCAAGAAGGAGAAAGGTACAAAGCAACAACCTTATGAGGAAGATGAGGGAGATAAGTTCGATACTGAGGGACCAGTGCTCGAGGTGCATCTTGAGAATGTGAAGATCCCATTAGTACAACACCAACAAGTGCCTCATGATGATCCTCTTGATACTAATTCTTTTGATAAAGCTACTGAAGATGTACTATTTTCAATTCTTGGGAAGGATTTGGGAGAAGTAGAGGAAGAGAATCAAGAGGCACATCCTCCTGATTCTCAGCCGCGAATGGACCAAGATTAGTTACAAAGTGATAAGAGTGTTGCAAATGAACCAACACAAGAGAAAACATTAGAAGAATCAATACAACAATAGGTATACATTAAAGAGCTTGCCAAAGATGACGAGGAAAAGCAGTAGAAGGATGAGGAATAATGACAACATCAGGAGGAAAGGAAGGATTTGTAGGTTACAGATGCTAGTACTAGCTCCACTCCTTCTTGTATCACATGCTCTATTACTCGTAGGAGAATAACCTACAAGGAGGTAGCTGAAGTAAATTTCTCCGTATTGAAGAAAACTTTTAAAACTTCTAAAAGTAAGAAGTGAGGTCAACAATTGGCTTCGGCCTCAATGGATGAATCCAAACATAAAAAGGCCCAAATCCCATCCCACAAATGGATAAACCACAGCTGGAGACAACTGAAGTAGACTATCAGATTAAAGAGGTGGATCTAGGTCAACAAAATAAATAAGGTGAAAGACATTCTCTAAGACAAGCAGTAAATACCATTTTTTGGAGAATGGATAAGAAAGAGTAGACAAAAGAAGAGTTAAAAGAACAAAACGATGAATTTAAAAGGTATATCAGCCAACTCATGGGCCAAATTGAATAAACTACCCCTTCCTCAAATATTCAAGCCTCTCACCCAAGGTTTGTCCAGGGATGGTACAATTAAAGATTCTTGTATTCTTGCAGCATTGAGTTGGAGGGTGGAGATAGAGAAGCTGGGAGAGGATGTAATTCATCAAGTTTTAACCATTTATGATCAGTTACAAACCCAAGTTTTAAATCTCGTATTCAATTTATCAAATTGTAGAGTCCTTACAAGATGGGATTTGCATACATCCTCTTTCTAGGAATAACTGTAGCCAACAAGAGTTTATGAGATGTTGAAATCTATCTATTTGGTTTCACTATTGCGATGTTGTAAACCCCTTTGAAGATTGCTATTTGATTTTTCAATTTATGTTATTTTATATGATCTATGCATCAGGTTTCATCCACAATTTTTTTAATGAATTAATTAGGAATTAAATCTGGAAAACTTTATTTATAGTTGGATGGTATATTTTCCAACATTGAAATTACTTCTTGTTATTCATTCCACTTATATATGTTGATTTCATACTAGATTTATCAAATATTTATTTTATTTTATTTAGGCCTTTGACTATATTCCCATGGGCATTTACACTTATTGCCTATGATTGCAGGCCCCAAAATATTGATCAACACAGGTTTCAACTAAATATTCACCATAATATATTGTTGCAGGCCCCAAAATATTGATCAACACAAAGGTTTCAACTAAATATTCACCATAATATATTGTTTCAGAATCATGAAGATTTCCTCCCCAATTCTAGATCGTAGTGTTTCTTGGTAACTTCTCAGAACCGATGGTTTTTTTTTGTCTCTCACCTGGATAATATGAGGGGAACTAAAGGGTAAGCAATTATATCGTAAGAATTTTTCTCTTTCCACACTACAAATTTCATTCACTTGCACTCCATCTATAACAATTGCTCTGCCAATTTTGAAAAAGAAAGATGTTAACTCCTTGTGTCCAATTTTAGGCCAAATCAATTGGAATGCAAACACGGGAGCTTGGGACCCCCTATTCAAGCAAATGGGTCTATTGAAATGTTGAATGATTTTAAGTGCAATAATCTATCTTTGCAATGAGGAGATGGGGAAATCAGTCTCGTAATCCTTGCCATATCTAGACATGAATAGGAAAGGAATGGTTATACAAAATTCTACGTTAATGGCTTGAGGACTTGGAATAGGTATCATGAAGGCTTGAATAGATATGGGAAGTGGAGGCAAGCATCGAATATTCTTCTCCAGGAAGGGATTTCGATTGGTAGTAGTTGAAGAGATGGACATGGTGCTAGATTTTTTAAGTTATTTGTCATGCCCAAACTTTTGGGCACAAACGGAATAATTTTTTTCTAAATACTTAACTTAGTACGACTACCTTAATTAAATTAATGCAAACTAGTTTGATCTTAACTATGTTTCAAATAAATCAAGCAACTAAATTAATGAGGCAATAAATAATCTATGTTATAAGCGAGCTAATATTTCCCCAAAATAGTGATCATTAATCTTCTATTAAATAATTAAATTCTCTAGCAATTAATCTCAAACTAAATATATAATTTCTGAAATTAATTGATAGAGGAAAATAATGATTTCCTATAGTTCCTTAACTCCTTAGGGTCTAAAATTAACTCACCCTAACTCTTTGATTAAATAAATCTATCAAATCAATTATTCATTAATTTAAAAAGGGTCCAATAATTTTTAGAATAGAGGGGGCCAACATGGTCATTTTAATCCCCTAAGGTTTACCCTCCCAAGAGTATAAAATCTTTTTTTTTCTTTATTAAAATGCTTCTACATTTATTTAATAATTTAAAAAAAAACATTACTTAGTTTTACAAATAACTATTTTGATCTCAACAAATTTAGAAGTTAAATTACTTATATATATGTATATAAATATTGATATATATATATTCTAAAGAAAAAAGGGGGGAAAAGCTTCTATTATTTTTCATTATATTACCCCTTTTTTTTTATATCTCCCACACACACATCTTATTTTAAAAAAACCTAAATGTGCTTGCCCTAACCCGAAACTAGGGTTAGGGTAAATATGTTAACATCTATTATCTTATGTTTTTGAGTGCTGTGTGTGTGTAACTTCTTTTATTTTATTTTTTTTGTGTGGGCGTGCAGGGCCGAACCATTTTTTTTTGTGTTTGTTTTTTGGCAGAGGAAGGGAGAGCGGAGCGCCGACAGACGTACCCGGATGCCACTGTGTTCCCTACAGCGACGGCCGAACGCTGCCCACTGTGGGTAAACACACTGGCAGTCGGGCGCCGCTCCACTGTGGTTACCCACAGTGGGCGGCCCTGTGCCACCACTGTGGTTGCCCACAGTGGCGGTCACCGTGCCATCCACTGTGGGAAACCACAGTGGCGGCCTGCGCCGCGTCGGCCACAATAATAAGACAGGGTTCGGCTCTTTAATAAATAATGCCCGATTTTTTTTATTTTTGCAGAAGTTTAGTAATATTTTTTTTTTTTAAAAGAAAAAAGTTTTCTTTACTATTAAATGTGTTTATCATTTTTCAACATATATATATATATATATATATATATATATATATATATATATATATATATATATATATATATATATATATATATATATAAAGGTAAGAAAATACATAGTTTATATTGAAATATGCAGATTTTTCACATATCATGAATAACATATATATATATATATATATATATATATATATATATATATGTTTTTGAATGACTTATTTAACAAGTTTATTAGATTTCTCTTTCCTTTTTTTTTATGTATTATTAAATCTGTAAATACATTTTTTTTTGTTATAAACAGATTTTCATAATAGTATTTAAATGAAGGAAATATATATACAGCCATATATATATATATATATATATATATATATATATATATATATATTATCAATCATATCTCATTTAGGCAAGCTTATGGGATTATTATTTTTGTATATCTTTAGGATGCATGCAAAGATTTTCCTAATACTATTTGCAGATTGAATAATGGAAAAATATATATATTTTTTTGTAGGCAAAATAAACTAAGACTAAATACTAATCTTTTTGAAAAGAAATAGACTACTATAATAAGTTTCATTTTTTGCATTAAATGGGAAAATAAATGACTGTTTTATTTATTTTGCAGCAGCCTAAATAACAAAATAATCATGTAGTAATAAACTAAATTTATTTTCAGAACACACAAAAATGCATCTACTTCTTTTCTTTTGTAAAACATGAAGATTTAAATGCAAGCTAATACATTTCTGCTTTCTTTTTGCAAAACTAACCAAAGAAGGAAAAATATATATTTCTTTAGCAAATGTAGATGAAAAGTAACTATGAATACAAATGGGTTTAAAAACCAAACAATATTTTCCTTTCCATGGTAAAATAAAATAATACATTTCTTTTCTTTTGAGAAAGTACATACAACAATGGCTCTCTTTTTCTTTACAAACTTCAATATTTAATACATTTGTCTTTTAAACTTTTCTGCAACATAAAACAACAACCAAGCTCTTTATTCTTTCTTTTCCCTTCCCAAGCAACCTGCAATAAAACACAACTTTGACCATGGAGAGCTCACCTCCCAGCCTAGGTTTACTAGAAGCCACCCCCGAGCTTTGAGAACCAAGCACTAGACAGGTTACAAACAAGCAAATAACACAACATATAGGGCATACACTCAACAAACACCTTCCCATCCCAAGCTACACTTTCACCACACTTTGTGATGTTCATTCCACGGGTGGAAGTGGACCAAGTACCATTGGGGAGATTGCAAGCCAAAAATTACAACTCAAGCCACCTCATGGCAATACGAACTACAACAAAGATACATCTCCATACCTTATGCCCCCCAAAGGCTCTAAGGTCATATTTTCTCCCCTTATGACCCCCAAATGCATACACAAGGCTATGCAGCAAGGGTCACAAAGGACACCCTTGAGATCACTCTCCATAAGGAGAGCCTCTCACCCAAGGCTGTCATACTCCTTCCACCCCAAGACCATCCTACTCCCCCAAGAGTAGGAGATCTTGGACACTCCCCAAAAAAAATAAGAACACATAAACAAAACATAGAAATGAAAACTACATATTCTTTTCTCCAATAACAATTTACATAAACACATCTTTTCAACAAGCATTTCTTTCCTTCAACAAAAACAACATAAACAAAGGAGAATATAACCAACCTTAAGCTGCCAATAGGTATGTTAGACTTAGTTGGGGATGAGCTGCCCAAATCCACACAAACTTTTTCCACCAATCTTTTCCAAAGATTCTATTCTACAACTAATTTTCAAAATAAGTGCATAATCTCCAACAATGGAGAGTGGGTGATTACTCACTAAGTCTCTAATTCTTGCCTAAGAAGGCCTCTCACACACTTCCCAACCCCTTGGGTGAGGTGAGAGTTCCCATTGGTTTCTCTTCCCAAACTCTTACACATTACTCAAATTGGAAAGGGAAAAGGTGAGAGAAGATGGGGAAGAGAGTTTGACATCAAAAGGGAAGGTTGTCTATCCTAGGAGGAACCTTCTAAGTTGAATTTTCGCTCACCTTGGAAAAACCACTTTTTGAGGTGACTAAACAGTCACATGGAAGAAGTCACATGTTTCAAAATGCCCCTAACCCATAGGTATACCCTTTGGACCTTTGGAAAAACCCTAAAACTGACTCTAGGAGTCCATTTAACCCCTTAGAAACCCAACTGAAGTTTACCTACGGGTCAAACCTGAGTTGACCACTCCCAAGACTCCCTACCCAAGGCAAATTTGGGACCACACTCATGTTTTTGAATGGCTTTGGTAGAAACAAAACTCCCTCCAAGAGACAAGTCAAAATCAATGACACTAATCAGCACATGTGTCAAGTGACACAATAAAAATACAATATAAAAATCACACATGGAATTTGTCTCTTGTAGGATTACACATATACATAAAAATTAATTTTAACACTCAAGCATCATACACTTCACAAATAAAATACATTACAAACGGGGTGTTGTCTCTCCAAATAGACAACCCCTGGCTTAACAAACGTACATTGGTCTAGGTTTGGTTCTCCATATAAATTCCATGGTCACATGGATAATTTTCCTGCGCATCTCAATTAACACATTAGTAATTCCAAGTAATCACAATTATACATAATTAAATACATGGATTTCATTGCACATCAAACACTCATACATTTGGCAACAATAATTCAATATCTCATTCATTCAAATTCGATCCCACATAATTCACAAAATTGAACCATTCATAAAATAAGCATCATTTTTCTATCATCAAAATGAAGTCCTGCAATTCTAATAATGACATTCACCATTTCAAAATAATTCTATTCTAGTAACATATATAGTTTCATAATCATCATGCATAAAATAAAGCATCAACATATGTTAATGTGATCCAAATCATGGAATCATATAAGTTCTAAATCCATAAAGCATAAAATAAAGCATCCATAATAGTCTCAATATGCAAATAACTGAAAATGTCAAACTGAGTCGGGGTAGGGCGTCACACCCTCCCCCTCTAGGCATGAACTTCCTCCTGGAGTTCATCAAAAAGGTGGGGGTACTGTGATCTCATACGTGCTGCATCCTCCCATGAGGCTGTGACCTCATCATAGCAATCCCACTAGACCCTAACCTGGTCCAGCTCTCGACCTCGAAGGCCCAGCGTCCGGCGCGCCAAAATGCGAATGGACTCCAATGCTAGCTGCCCATCTGACTCCACCTGCAAGGCATCCCAATCTAGAATATGAGACTCATCATAGATATACTTCCTGAAAACTGAAACATGAAACACATCGTGGATGCGTGATAGGCTGGGTGGCAATGCTAGACGGTAGGCAATTGGTCCTATCCTCTCAAGGATCTCAAATGGTCCTACAAATCGAGGTGCGAGCTTAGAACCCTTTCCATATCGGATTGGACTCTTATGCGGTCGCACTCTCAAGAAGACTCTATCTCCAACCAAGTAGCTACGATCTATCCTCTTTGCATCGACATATTTCTTCTATCTATCCTGTGCCTCTCTAAGATGCTGCCTAATCAAATCCACCTGCTACTCCATATCCCGAACTATCTCTGGACCAATAGCAACTCTGTCCTCTATGCGATCCCAACTCAATGGTGTCCTACAAGGTCTACCATATAATGCCTGATAGGGTGGCATCCCCAAGGACGTGTGATGCCCATTGTTATAGGCAAACTCCGCTAAGGGAAGGTACTCTTCCCATCTGGTCTGGTGATCCATGACATACAAGTGAAGCATATCCTCTAATACCTGATTAACTTTCTCTGTCTGGCCATCCGTTTCTGGATGATAGGCTATACTAAAATTGAGCTTGGTGCCCATAGCTGCCTGTAATGCCTTCCAAAAGGAAGAAGTGAAGAGGGAATCCCTATCGGAAATGATCTTGCGTGGAACACCATGAAGTCTGACAATGTCTCGCAAAAACACCTGTGCTACTGCTGGTGCTGTGAAGGTGGTACAAACTGGTGAAAAGTGAGCCACTTTGGTCAACTTGTCAACCGTCACCAAGATGGCATCATGGCGACGAGATGACATGGGGAGACCAATGATGAAATCCATGGATATAGTATCCCACTTCCACTCTGGTATAGCATGAGATTGGAGCAACCCACCTGGATGGCGGTGCTCCGCCTTGACTCTCTGACACTCAAGGCATCGGGCTACCAACTCGGCAATAAGCTGATGCATTCCTGGCCAATGGTATAATTCCCTCAAGTCTGCATGCAACTTCTTGACCCCGGGATGTGCTGCATAAGGAGCTCTATGAGCCTCTGTGATAATGAACTCCCGCAATCCCCCGAAAGAAGGTACATAGATGCGCCCTCTATGGCGTAATAAACCATCGGACTCTAAGGAATAATCCACATATTTCCCTTCTAAAGTTTCCTGAGATCGTATAGCCTGACAAACCTCTAAGTACCATTTGTCCTCTGGCAACTGCTGCATGATCCGATCTCTCAAATCCATGCTCATAGATATGGTGTATACCTCATGATGTCTCCTACTCAAAGCATCTGCTACTACGTTTTCCTTCCCTTTGATGTAGTGAATGTCGAAATCATACTCACACAAGAATTCCATCCATCTCCTCTGATGTGCATTAAGATTCGGCTGAGTGAATATGTACTGAAGGCTCTGATGGTCTGAGTGCAACTCAAAATGATGACCTAAAAGGAAGTGTCTCCATCTCACAAGTGCATGCACTACTGCTGCAAGCTCAAGGTCATGAGTAGGGTAATTAAGCTCGTGAGTCTTGAGTTTCCTAGACTCAAAAGCTATAGCTCTGCCACTCTGCATAAGTACTGCTCCTAAACCCTCTAGGGAAGCATCTGTGCAAACCATGAAATCAGCTGAAGGATCGGGTACTACAAGGATAGGTGCGGTAGTAAGTGCCTTTTTAAGTTCCTGAAAGGCCTTCTCGCACTTCTCCGTTCACTCAAACTTCTTCCCTTTGCGCTGAAGAGAAGTGATAGGATGAACAACTCTAGAGAATCCCTCAACAAAACGTCGATAATAACCTGCTAAGCCCATGAAGCTCCTGACCTCTGTCACACTGGTAGGTGCTAGCCAATCCATAATGGCTCTGATCTTTGATGGGTCTACTGAGATCCCATCACCAGATATAACATGACCAAGGTACTTGACCTCTGTTCTAAAGAAAGCACACTTCGACAAACTACCATACAACTGATTTTCCCTCAAACACTGCAAAACCTGTCTCAAGTGCTCCTCATGTTCCTCCTCATTCCGTGAATATATCAATATGTCGTCGAGAAACACAATCACAAAACGGTCGAGGAATGTATGGAATACTCCATTTATGAGACTCATGAAAACTGCTGGGGCATTCGTAAGACCGAATGGGACCCCGATGAACTCATAGTGGCCATATCTAGTGCGAAATGCGGTCTTGTGGATATCACTATCCACTATCCTCAACTGATGGTACCTGACTTTAGATCAATCTTGGAAAATACTTTGGCACCCTGAAGTTGGTCAAATAAATCGTCGATCCTGGGCAATGGATATCGGTTCTTGATAGTTACTTTGTTCAACTGACGGTAATCCATGCATAATCGGAGAGATCCATCCTTCTTCTTCACGAAGATGACTGGTGCACCCCAAGGGGATACACTAGGGTGAATGTGGCCCTTCTCTAGGAGTTCCTTAAGCTGTATCTTGAGCTCATTAAGCTCATTTGTGGTCATTCTATATGGTGCTCGTGAAATTGGTTTGGCTCCTGGAACAAGGTCTATATGAAAATCAATCTCTCTACGGGGCGGCATACCTGGTAACTTTGAAGGAAATACATCTGAAAATTCCTTAAGGATAGGATGGTCGTCAATAGATGGTTCCTTTTCCTCTTCTTCTTCTCTATCACTAATGGTGATGGCAAATAACTGACATCCCTTTCGCATGCTCCTCTTAAGCTGCATGGCGGAGATCATACGAAGAGACATGGGTCTCTGAATTCAAGTGATCACTATGGGAGAGCCATGATCATCCTCACACTCGATCCTTTTTAGGCAACAATCCATCTTGGCTCTGTGGGCATAAAGCCAATCCATGCCAAGTACGATGCCATAAGATCCGAGTGGTGTAACTCTAAGGTCCACTAAGGTGGTGGTATTACCAATCTGAAGCTGACAACCCTTAACCTCTGATTCCATTAACACTCTAGCCCCTGAAGCTAATTCCACTGCCCAACTGACCTCTTGCCTAATTGCCACTAGCCCGCAACGCTCCATAACCAATGGAGATATAAAAGAGTCAGTAGCTCCTGAATCAAATAATATAGATACACTGCTGCCTCTGATCATACCTGCTACCTCAATAACCATGGCCTGATGCTTTGCCTGGTGGTTGTCAACCGCTGCGAAGACCCTATGGGACTTGCCCATATCCCCAACTGTCGGCTCTGATGCTGCCATCCTCTGATTCCCTGCCATCTGACCCTGAGGACACTCTCTCGCCATGTGTCCCATGGCTCCACATGTGAAGCAAGCGCCACGTGCCTGAAACTGCACTCCCTGTGGTCTGGAGAAAGATTGTCCCCCTGTCCTGCTAGAACCACTGTACCGACCTCTAGAGGACTGTTGAGTCCTCGTGGGAGGTGTGTAAGGAGCCTGAGATCTCTGATCTCACCTCTGATCCTGTGACTGCCACTGCTTGGGCTTCGGGCCCTGCTGACTCTATGGAGGCCTTTGCCTCTGGTTTTGTTGTGACTGCTGCGGAGGAGGGGGTTTGGAGAACCCCAATGAGTGTCTGTTGTTACCTTTCCAATGGGGTTTCTGAAACCCATAAGTTTGTGGTGTAGGGTTACGGTTCTGGAACCGATCCTTCGAGTCCTGTGGTCTGACCTAAATCTCCTCGGCTATCAAAGCCTTCTCCACGACAACCCGAAGGCTCCCTAGAGCGGCCATTCTCACTGGTCCTGCTATGCTAGAATTCAATCCTCTAATAAATCGGTTGACAAGAAGCTTCTCATCTTTCAGGTAGTCTACATACGGTAAGAGTTCAAAGAACTTGTTCTCGTACTGGGTTACTGAAAGACCCTTCTGCTGGAGGTCATGAAACTCATCCACCCTATGCTGTCTGAAATGCTTTGATAAGTACCTCTCCCTAAATATCTCTGTGAAAATCTCCCAAGTGAGGGTCTCTATCTCTAAGCCACACTTATATTCTTCCTATCTCCACCATGTGGAGGCTGTTCCTCGCAATAGGTGAACCGCTGCACGTGCTTTTAGATTGCTCTCATAAGAGTGCAATGCAAAGCACCTATCTAGGCTTAAAATCCATGCCTCTGCCTCTACCCCGTCAGTAGATCCCCCAAAAGATGGTGGCTAGAGATGCATAACCTCTCTGATCAGATCCCTTGGATCTCGATGTGCCCTCTCAATATATACTGGTGCTACGACTGGAGGTGGAGCTGGTAGGTGAACGGATTCGGGCTCATGCCCAACCTGACTCTCTACAGGATTAGGAGGTGGACTCCTACTCCGTTCCCGTTCTACTGCTCTATGGCTTCCTGAGTTCTGGTTCTCAACATTATGATCTACTGCCGGAAGCCTATTCTGAACTAGGCCAATTAGGTTCTGTAGAGCTACCAAGATGTCTCAGTTTGGGTCAACTGATCGTTCGGGAGGAGCTACTGGGTTCACTTCCTGAACCGATTCCTCCCTAATGACCTCTTCGCGTGCCATGCATTCACACCTAAGGCCTCTACCACATTTGCGAGTTTGTCGCGTAGTTGGAGGCATCCTTTTTAAGAAAATAAAATAAAATGAAATAAATAACTATTTTAGGAGAAATATTTTAGCTAATTTAAAAATAAATATAATAAAAATAAATACAATTTAATTAATTAAATAATTATAGTGAAACGTAATGGAGTAAGGTTCCTAGTGTTGGTAACCTTGCTCTGATACCAAAATGTCATGCCCAAACTTTTGGGCACAAACGAAATAATTTTTTTTTAAATACTTAACTTAGTACGACTACCTTAATTAAATTAATGCAAACTAGTTTGGTCTTAACTATGTTTCAAATAAATCAAGCAACTAAATTAATGAGGCAATAAATAATCTATGTTATAAGCGAGCTAATATTTCCCCAAAATAGTGATCATTAATCTTCTATTAAATAATTAAATTCTCTAGCAATTAATCTCAAACTAAATATATAATTTCTGAAATTAATTGATAGAGGAAAATAATGATTTCCTATAGTTCCTTAACTCCTTAGGGTCTAAAATTAACTCACCCCAACTCTTTGATTAAATAAATCTATCAAATCAATTATTCATTAATTTAAAAAGGGTCCAATAATTTTCAGAATAGAGGGGGCCAACATGGTCATTTTAATCCCCTAAGGTTTACCCTTCCAAGAGTATAAAATCTTTTTTTTTCTTTTTTTCTTTATTAAAATGCTTCTACATTTATTTAATAATTTAAAAAAAAACATTACTTAGTTTTACAAATAACTATTTTGATCTCAACAAATTTAGAAGTTAAATTACTTATATATATGTATATAAATATTGATATGTATATATTCTAAAGAAAAAAGGGGGGAAAAGCTTCTATTATTTTTCATTATATTACCCCTTTTTTTTATATCTCCCACACACACATCTTATTTTAAAAAAACCTAAATGTGCTTACCCTAACCCGAAACTAGGGTTAGGGCAAATATGTTAACATCTATTATCTTATGTTTTTGAGTGTTGTGTGTGTGTGTGTAACTTCTTTTATTTTATTTTATTTTGTGTGTGTGTGCAGGTGTGGGCGCGCAGGGCCGAACCATTTTTTTTTGTGTTTGTTTTTTGGCGGAGGAAGGGAGAGGGGAGCGCCGGCGGACATACCCAGACGCCACTGTGTTCCCCACAGTGACGGCCGAGCGCTGTCCACTGTGGGTAAACACAGTGGCGGCCGGGCGCCACTCCACTATGGTTACCCACAGTGGGCGGCCTTGTGCCACCACTGTGGTTGCCCATAGTGGCAGTCGCCGTGCCGTCCACTGTGGGAAACCACAGTGGCGGCCCGCACTGCATCGGCCACAATAATAAGACAGGGTTCAGCTCTTTAATAAATAATGCCCGATTTTTTTTTTTTTTGCAGAAGTTTAGCAATATTTTTTTTTAAAAAAAGAAATTTTTTTTCTTTACTATTAAATGTGTTTATCATTTTTCAACACACACACACACACACACACACATATATATATATATATATATATATATATATATATATATATATATATATATATATGTTTTTGAATGACTTATTTAACAAGTCTATTAGATTTCTCTTTCCTTTTTTTTTTTGTATTATTAAATCTGTAAATACATTTTTTTTTGTTATAAACAGATTTTCATAATAGTATTTAAATGAAGGAAATATATATACAGCCATATGTATATACATATATGTACAGATATATATATATATATATATATATATATATATATATATATATATATATATTATCATTCATATTTCATTTAGGCAAGCTTATGAGATTATTATTTTTGTATATCTTTAGGATGCATGCAAAGATTTTCCTAATACTATTTGCAGATTGAATAATGGAAAAATATATATATTTTTTTGTAGGCAAAATAAACTAAGACTAAATACTAATCTTTTTGAAAAGAAATAGACTACTATAATAAGTTTCATTTTCTGCATTAAATGGGAAAATAAATGACTGTTTTATTTATTTTGCAGCAGCCTAAATAACAAAATAATCATGTAGTAATAAACTAAATTTATTTTCAGAACACACAAAAATGCATCTACTTCTTTTCTTTTGTAAAAAATGAAGATTTAAATGCAAGCTAATACATTTCTGCTTTCTTTTTGCAAAACTAACCAAAGAAGGAAAAATATATATTTCTTTAGCAAATGTAGATGTAAAGTAACTATGAATACAAATGGGTTTAAAAACCAAACAATATTTTCCTTTCCATGGTAAAATAAAATAATACATTTCTTTTCTTTTGAGAAAGTACATACAACAATGGCTCTCTTTTTCTTTACAAACTTCAATATTTAATACATTTTTCTTTTAAACTTTTCTGCAACATAAAACAGCAACCAAGCTCTTTATTCTTTCTTTTCCCTTCGCAAGCAACCTACAATAAAACACAACTTTGACCATGGAGAGCTCACCTCCTAGCCTAGGCTTACTAGAAGCCACCCCCAAGCTTGGAGAACCAAGCACTAGACGGGTTACAAACAAGCAAATAACACAACATATAGGGAATACACTCAACAAACACCTTCCCATCCCAAGCTACACTTTCACCACACTTTGTGATATTCATTCCACGGGTGGAAGTGGACCAAGTACCATTGGGGAGATTGCAAGCCAAAAATTACAACTCAAGCCACCTCATGGCAATACAAACTACAACAAAGATACATCTCCATACCTTATGCCCCCCAAGGGTTCAAAGGCCATATTTTCTCCCCTTATGACCCCCAAATGCATACACAAGGCTATGCAGCAAGGGTCACAAAGGACACCCTTGAGATCACTCTCCATAAGGAGAGCCTCTCACCCAAGGCTGTCATACTCCTTCCACCCCAAGACCATCCTACTCCCCCAAGAGTAAGAGATCTTGGACACTCCCAAAAAAAAACAAGAACACATAAACAAAACATAGAAATGAAAACTACATATTCTTTTCTCCAACAACAATTTACATAAACACATCTTTTCAACAATCATTTCTTTCCTTCAACAAAAACAACATAAACAAAGGAGAATATAACCAACCTTAAGCTGCCAATAGGTATGTTAGACTTAGTTGGGGATGAGCTGCCCAAATCCACACAAACTTTTTCCACCAATCTTTTCCAAAGATTCTATTCTACAACTAATTTTCAAAATAAGTGCATAATCTCCAACAATGGAGAGTGGGTGATTACTCACTAAGTCTCTAATTCTTGCTTAAGAAGGTCTCTCACACACTTCCCAACCCCTTGGGTGAGGTGAGAGTTCCCATTGGTTGCTCTTCCCAAACACTTACACATTACTAAAATTGGAAAGGGAAAAGGTGAGAGAAGATGGGGAAGAGAGTTTGACATCAAAAGGGAAGGTTGTCTATCCTAGGAGGAACCTTCTAAGTTGAATTTTCGCTCACCTTGGAAAAACCATTTTTTGAGGTGACTAAACAGTCACATGGGAGAAGTCACATGTTTCAAAATGCCCCTAAAACATAGGTATACCCTTTGGACCTTTGGAAAAACCCTAAAACTGGCCCTAGGAGTCCATTTAACCCTTTAGAAACCCAACTGAAGTTTACCTACGGGTCAAACCTGAGTTGACCACTCCCAAGACTCCCTACCCAAGGCAAATTTGGGACCACACTCATGTTTTTGAATGGCTTTGGTAGAAACAAAACTCCCTCCAAGAGACAAGTCAAAATCAATGACACTAATCAGCACATGTGTCAAGTGACACAATAAAAATACAATATAAAAATCACAGATGGAATTTGTCTCTTGTAGGCTTACACATATACATAAAAATTAATTTTAACACTCAAGTATCATACACTTCACAAATAAAATACATTACAAACGGGGTGTTGTCTCTCCAAATAGACAACTCCTAGCTTAACAAACGTACATTGGTCTAGGTTTGGTTCTCCATATAAATTCCATGGTCACATGGATAATTTTCCTGCGCATCTCAATTAACACATTAGTAATTCCAAGTAATCACAATTATACATAATAAAATACATGGATTTCATTGCACATCAAACACGCATACATTTGGCAACAATAATTCAATATCTCATTCATTCAAATTCGATCCCACATAATTCACAAAATTGAACCATTCATAAAATAAGCATCATTTTTCTATCATCAAAATGAAGTCCTGCAATTCCAATAATGACATTCACCATTTCAAAATAATTCTATTCTAGCAACATATATAGTTTCATAATCATCATGCATAAAATAAAGCATCAACATGTGTCAATGTGATCCAAATCATGGAATCATATAAGTTCTAAATCCATAAAGCATAAAATAAAGCATCCATAATAGTCTCAATATGCAAATAACTGAAAATGTCAAACTGAGTCGGGGTAGGGCCTCACATTATTAAGAGGTAGCATAAGAGAATTCTTGTGAAATCTCTTCAATTATCTCATTATGCTCAGTTTTTGTATAAGGTTAATATTTAATTATTTTTAATTCTATTTTTTATTATTTATACAATTGTTGAAGATAATTCTAGACAGAGTCGGAAATGGAAAGTCATTGTGAGATGTGAATTTTTCATGTCCATGTGCATGTGATTTGCATTTCTAAATTCTATGAATACAAGTATTAGGATTGGAGCTATATGATTTTTTACAAATACTATTATGTTGTTAGATTTGTTTCACAATTCACCATTTGTGTACTCTTGAAAGAAAATTTCTCTGCAAGTGTATGCAAGCAAATTGTTTACTATAATATATTGAGTAGGCTTTTGGAGTGGGCTTTTTCTCTTGAAAGGGTTTTCCCCATGTACGCCTTGTGTTGTGAGAATTTATCTGTGTGATGTTTTTGTATATTTTGTATTGCATCTTCGCCACATTAATTGTTAAAAGATTTTTAAAACTTGCATATTTTTTCCTCAATATATTTGTGTAGGAAGTGTTTCTACATGCCCGACTTACCTTCAAATGTGGATTCAATAAGACTTAAATTCAATAATTTTCTACTCTTTTATGACTTAATTTCTAAATATTTTATTCTACTATAATTGCAAGAGAAATAACACACCAAATTCTAAACTTTTTGTCCAACCCAAAAATTGTATGCTTGCCAAATTAAATATGAGCTCAAATGTCTATATGCAACGGGAAAACATATGTTTTTCAATCATAATGTAGATGGTGCATCTGGCTTAACAATACATATTCTTTCAATTGTAAATAGATTGTGCCCAATTTACCAATTACGGGTACACTGCTTTATGGAATTTTTAAGGAGCAGGGGACAATAGGCTTGCAAATAAGTGTTTGGTATTTGATGAATTTTCCATCTTATTTGAAGTCTAATTATATTTTGGTATTCAATTTAAGGGTTTGATATTTTTTGAAAATAATTTTGAAATTGTTTACTTAGGAAATAATTCATGGAAAACAATAGATGGAAAACTATAATAATGAGAAAAAGTTGTTCTAGAAGTTTTCTAAGCAAAAAGTCTTTGGAAATGATTCTAAAGAAAGAATTTAATTGTTTCTATACTTTATGATACATCTTATGCAATTTTCTTAACATGAGATGTTTTAAAGGATATTACTTCTTTTATTTTTAATCTATGAATAGCTATGTGAAACATTGTTCATATGAAAAGTTTTATATTTTATATTTAGAAAAAAGGAACACCCATTATATAGAGGAAGTTCTTAATTTGGTGATGTCACAAAGGAGGACTACTTGCTTGTTAGAATAAATTGTTAAAAAGATAAAATTTTGTAGAATTAGTGTTCTACCAGAATGGAGAAATTTAACTTCATTAACACAACAACTCAGCAACTGGTAAATATAAAAGCATATAACAATTAGTAACAATACAACCACAAAGATGAACAACATAACACCACATATTTATACATGGAAAACCTCAAAGAGGAAAAACCATGGTGGGATTGGACACACACAATATCTATCCATTGAGCAGAAGAATAAATATTACAATAAGGGGCCTACACATGTAGGAAGGCCAACAACCTAGAGCACATTGCTCATCACAAAAGGATCCTCATTAACTACATAAGACATCAGACTACAATCCAGAGTGAAGATTGAACTGCAAGAATAGCATCTCTTATGCCTAAGTGCAGTTCCAGTTAAGCTCAATACCAGAGGTCTTAAACCTCTTTCACAAATCCAATTCGATCACCTATGATTGACCAAAACCTCTACATATGATTACAACATTATTTGCATACAGATAATCCTTTATCCCATAAACACACGATCTACAAAGAGATCTTACATCATATTTATACCAACCCGGGACCTAAACAATTAGGTCGACCACTTAAAAGATAATACAATAGATCCGTTACATAATCTCGTAAACCAATGATAAACCAAATCAGCCTAAGACCGAAACAACATAATCCAAATAATAAATCCAATCAGTGACACATCGGGAGCATCAACCAACACGATACACAAACCGATCCATAACCTAGCAGAATAAGATTAAGATAGACTAGGTTCGGTCCTAAATGCAAACACCACCAATCAATTGGAACACAAACAAGATAACCATCAACATCTTGATAACCTTCTAGAAGCCGCACCGACACCACTTATCGGATTCATAAAAAGATCTTCATCAAAGCGCTACCGGTAAAACCCTTACCGGTAACCAAAAGGCTTACTAGAACAAATGATAGCATCTAGATCATCAAATCCCAAACCAACCGAATGTGATACACATCAGGAACACATGAATAACCAATCCAAGCCAATACCACAATCCGGACCAAATAGGAGAATATCGGAGATGGTCTCCAGATCAATATCATAGTCCAACTACTTTACCGAAAGTCGGTAGACAACAAAACAACTAGTGTTGACATCAATGACAAAACATCAATGCAACACATAATCTATTCCTCCAAATTGTCAACAATCTCCCCCTTTAGCATTGATGGCAACACTAGATGTGAAAAACATCCAAGTGCCAAGAAAATGCCAAACAAGTCTCCCCCAATGGAAGACGTCCAACAAACACTCCAAGAAGATATGACAATGAAGTTCTCAAACCAAAAAAAAAACTCCCCCTAAGAATGATATCACAATAAAGCTCTATTTTTCACATATATCTCTCCCCCTTTGACATCAGTGCCATAAATATGACACAAATATCAAAGTAAATTCATAAAACCTTTGAACCACACAACTGACTACTCCCCCTGAGTCGTAGCATCAACACATCAATCCAAAATGAATGATAGCACTGATAAATGCATACTAGACTGATGTCAGTCTGCATCACTCAAGTCTCTACGGGAGGGGCATAAACTCCTAATCTATCTATGAAGTACTCAAATGATTCCTTAGGCAAAATTTTAGTGAAGATATTTGCAATCTTCTCTTTAGTGTTCACATAAACCAGTCTGACATCATTTGCTTCCACCTTCTCCTTCAGAAAATTATACTTGATAGAAATGTGCTTAGTCTTAGAATGAAATACCATATTCTTTGATATATCAATAGTAGTAGAGTTATCATAGTGAATAACTACCAGTTCATTACAATCAACCCTTATATCCTTCAATATTTGCTTCATCCATAAAACTTGTGTACAGTTAGTAGCAACAACAACATACTCAAATTCAGTAGTAGATAAAGAAGTACATGATTGCTTCTTGTTGATCCATGAAACAAGTTTCTTTCCAAGAAAGAAAGCTCCATCGGATGTGCTCTTCCAGTCATCAACTTCTCCAACCCAATCAACATTTGTATATGCACATAGTGTAAAGTCATAATCTTTAGGATACCACAAACCATACTCAGTTGTTCCTTGCAAATACCTGAAAAACCTTTTCATCACACACTCATGATTCTCTCTAGGATCACTTTGAGATCTTGATACGATACAAACAACGTTCATTATATCTAGTCAAGTCTGAGTCAGATATAACAAACCTCCAATCATAGATTTGTACCTTGTAGGATTTATCAGAGCTGATACATCTTTCTTTGTCAATTCCTCACTTGTAACCATAGGGGTACCAACCGGTTTAGAATTTTTCATACCAAATCTCTTCAACAACTCTCTAGCATACTTAGTTTGACAGATGAAAATACCTTTATCATTAAGAGTAATCTGCATACCTAAGAAAAATTTCATCTCCCCAATCATAGACATCTCAAATTCATTCTTCATAATTTTAGAGAATTCCATGCATAATTTATCCTCACCTCCAAAAATGAAATCATCAACAAATACTTCAACAATCAATATGTCATCATTAGTGAATTTATAATATAAGTTATTGTCAGTATTACCTTTAGTAAAACCAAGCTTCAAAAGATATTTGTCCAATCTGGCATACCAAGCTCTAGGGGCTTGTTTCAATCCATATAATGCTTTCCTTAACTTGCAAACCATGTTTTTATCATCTGAAAGTGAAAAACCATTAGGTTGCTCAATATAAACTTCCTCTTCAAGATCTCCATTCAAAATGCACATTTAACATCCATTTGATAAACCTTGTATTTCTTATGGGCAACATAAGCAAGAAATAATCTCACAACCTCAATCCTAGCTACCAAAGCAAAAGTCTCATCATAATCAATTCCTTCCTTTTGACAATATCCTTTACATACCAATCTAGCCTTATTCCTCGCAACTTGTCCACCCTCATTCAATTTGTTCCTAAAAACCCATTTAGTTCCAATAACATTCTTATTTTTTAGGCCGGGGAACTAAAGTCCATGTGTTTTTCTTTTCAATCTGATCTAATTCCTCTTCCATAGCTTTCATCCAACATTCATCTTTACAAGCTTCAATAACTGATGTCGGTTCAACTTGAGAAATTAAACATACCTCATCAGTTGCCAACCTTCTTCTTATCATTACTCCTTTGTTCTTGTCTCAAATGATGTGATATTCTGAACGATTTAACCTTACATACCGAGGAGTCTTCTAACTTTTTGTTTCCCTGCTTTGATCTTCAATCATTGTTGAATTTTCTGATACTGTCGGAGTAACTGGTTCAACATTCTATTCCGGTACAGGTGCTACTGGTTCAATTATAACCATTCCCACTTCCGGTTCTCTCTCATCAGCTCATCCACCTTGACATTAGTGCTCTCCATAATTCTCTGCAATCTCTTGTTATAACATCTTTATACTCCACTTTCATTAGAATAACCAAGAAATATCCTTTCATCACATCTAGGATCAAACTTCCAATTCACTACCAGAGATTCTAAAATGCTTAACTGTAGATGTATGACCAAACCATAACTCATAAATTGACTTACCGATAAACCAAACCAGATCCAAGATCCAACAAATCTTTGTCGATTAACCTTCAAACTGAATTCTCCAAGATCTATCATCAATTTGCCCCCCCCTAAGGCAAATGCCTTAGTTACTGGATGAGTTTCCTACTGGTGCAAGAATATTTTGCTCTACCAGTTGAGCAACCAGGGCATATGCTTCAGCTGAATGAACATCTAGGGCATTTGATTCTACAGGTTGATCCTCATACTTCATAACCCACTTCTTTTCATGCTCCTTCCGAACATCATCAACCTTTTGTTTTCCCTTCTCATTAGATTTATCACTTCCTGCCGGTAGGTTCTTGCTTCTATAAAATTTATCAATATGTCCTACTTTGTTGTATGCATAACAAGTAACATTGTTCTTCTGATTTGCCTTGTTGAGTCCTTTACCATTCCTCAACCTACATTTATTAGTCATATGTCCAAACTTTCCACATGCATGACATCTCACATTCATTCTACAATCTTCTGTCATATGACCATACATATTACACTTTGAACACTAACCGGGAACAACATTATTATTCTGATTTTCTCTATTTTTGCATTGACTTTTTCTATGACCAAACTTATTGCAAACAAAGCATCGACCATTAAATTTATGTGCATTGGGTTGCCTTACCAGTGATTTCTGATTCCGATGGACCTTCTGACCGGATGTGTCATCCTAATTTGCAGTGTCAGAGCTTTCTCCTTGCTCAAATCCAAGACCTCTAATGTATCCAGTGTCTCTTTGATCCTTCAATAATTCATCAAGCTTAGCAAAACTAACCTTGAACTTATCTTTGTACTCATTTGCAACATCTAGATCTTCTCTTACAATTATCGGGTGAACTCACAATAATGGTTCCCACTTTTTTGCCACTTTTGACACTGAGATGTACATTTTTAAAATAAGCTTCAACTTCCGAGAACTATAACTTTTAAACGATTAAAAATTTGAAGATGATGTAAATTAGTGATTTCTAGCATATTGTTTGTAGATTCTATATACATTTTTTTCAAATTTTTTTGAAAGATTTTAAAATTTTTTTTCCATCTCCCTCGAAAAGTAGTTTTTTACAACAAACTACATTTTTTAAGAGTGATGTGCCTCCCGAAACGCATAACTTTTTTTCTATAAATGATAAAAACTCAATTATTTCGAATTTTGGTTTGTAACATCAATATCCAGGGCTTGCATTTGGTTTTATAGTGATATGTTCAATATTTTTCATTTTATAAAGTTTTGAAGTCCGACTAGTCATAATTCAAACATAGGTTTATGTTTGAACACATAACTTGTTCTATATAAATCAAAATTGAATTTTATTTTTTTTTTGTTAGAAAGAAGACATCAATACCAAGGGCATAGATATTTTTCAGAATTTTTTTGAATTAGTTTCTTATTTTTCCCAATGCGTTGAACAGAGAAGTTCATGTTCGGTGACAAACCAATTTTTAATAAAATTAAAAAATCAAGAACATAATAAATTCAAAATATAACAAAATTATATTCGTTGGAAAGATTGCTTCGAGTACTACCATCTAATATTGTTGGGTTATCAAGATTATTTCATTCGTGTATTGAACCAGAGCTCCGAAGTCATTAATTCTTCAGAACTCTGAAATTTTTTGGGAGAAACTTCTAATTTTGGGGTTTCGATCGAACACGTGTTCGATCGGATTGGGTTCGCTCGAACCAAAAGGGGTTCGAGCGAACCCCCATTCACTCGAACTGGTGAGCTAGATTTTGGCACACACATTTTTGTAACTACCATGTTCGAGCGAACCCAACAATTTTTAACTGTTGGCTTTCGTTCGAACTCGGGTCGACGCATTTTTCATTTTTTTTTTCATTTGTGGAATCGTATAAATGTCCATAATTTTTTTTCGCTTTTTATCACTCAAATGATTAAAATAATTTGCATTTTTGGATGAGAGAAGATATTTGAAAATTATTTTGAAGGTGAATAATTTGAAGGTTTTTTGTAAAAGCATGGGGAACAAGAAGAGAAGGCAAAATAAGACTTCAAGGAATTATTCTCCCGAAACGGAAGAAAGATATCAAGAACAAAGAAGACAAAGATATCATGATGCAAGTATGTATTTTTAATTTTATTTCTATTTAATTTAATATGTATTACGTATCAATTAATTAGAATTCAATATTTTTTATCTAATATTTTTAATAGGATTAAAAATAATTTTGTTTTAATTGGAAAACATAATTAATTTGAGATAATACATGTGTATTTGCAAATTTCAATTTCCATCAACTTGCTTGTTGTGTAATTGCATTTTTCTCCTATATAATTAAGTTCATTTATAATAGATAAGACCTATTAAGTCATAAAATTAATAAGACCTATTATGTCATAATTTTTAGGTTCTAAATTATATATATTGAATATTTAATCTACATGTACAAGTAATTTCATGTGATAGGTCCTTTAATATCACATAATATATTTGACTTAAGGGTAGTTAAGTATATTAATTTTGTGAAATGTTTTTTCAAATGTGGTCATATTGATTTTAATAATAAGGCCTATTAGGACTATTACATTGATTATAGTTCTTAAATGTGACATAAATTTATAACCTATTAAACATGTTGAATAATTTAGGTGAACTATTTATATTCAACTTCACGTACATGCAAAAACATTTCAGATTAGGAGATCTATTATGCAATAATAGGTCTTAAATATACACACATGTGACAAATTATAGTCCACTTACATTATGGTCCATAACAAATTAATATGAGGTCACCTAAGTTATCGTATGCATGCATCAAAATATTTGTACTTTTAATTTTCAAAATTGGAATTTCTAATTTATCAAAATTTTATTTTATGTGTTAAATTAGTGCTCAAAATTAGAGATTGAACTTTAATCCTAACCTGAGAACAAATTGAACTTTAAACCTAAACAGGTAATTTAATTAGAGTTATAACAATAAGGTCCTAAAAGTATTTAAATTTAATAAACCAAATTGAATGGGCTAATTTTAACATGTAAAGCTTTAAGCCAAATTCACCCCTATTCTTAATCCTAATTGAATAATCTCTGATTAATTCAAGAACCTTACACAAACTCTTAAATTATGTGCAGAATGGGCAAATGAACCTGTTGAAGAACACAATATAGTTGATGAACATAGGGAGGAGATTGTCCAAGTTAAACCAATGGAGACCTTTGAAGGAGAGGGGTCAAGCTCCTTACCTCCTACCACTGATATGGATGAGCATATTATGGATCTAGCTAAACAAGTGAAGAGAAATATTTCTTATAAAAATTTAGATCATTTACTTGAAATGGATGTGGATGAGTTGAAACGTCTCAGTGAAGAACCTAGACATACTAAAAGGAGGTCAATGAATAAAAGTGCAAAAGAAATAATGTCGCATTTCAACAATCTTGATACTACACTAGAAAAAGCTCAATTGTTATCAATTGTACTTACTCATAAAGACTTAATAGATCCAATGAAATTGTTGGGTATAGATACAACAAATCAAAAGAGGAAATCTTCTCAGCTACAAAAAACTATTGTTGATAATGTTAAGAAAGGTTTGGTGAACATTGGTAAAAAATCTTGAAAACTAGATAAAACCATTTCAAGAAGAGTGATGTTGACATCTTTAGTAAATGAAAGATTGCCTCAAAAAAGACAAATCTCTTCACTGTCATTTGAGTTTGGTTTTAGTAGAAGAACGATATCTAAATATGTTAAAAGGAGAAAGATTTTGGATGATACTACCTCAGAAGAGAATTGGGCAATTATGTGTAGAGCTCCTCGTTCTGATAGAATTGAAGATGTTGTTAGGAACTTTGTGACAAGTTTTTGGAATGATAATACTCGCCCTTCATCAAATAGTAGAGATGTTATCAAGCAAAGGATTGGTCCTGATCGTTATGATCTCCATGTAAAACATTGGATAGACACAACAAAACATGAATTGTATGTATTGTTTACTAAAACAAACCCTCATATAAAGATTGGACAAACCATGTTTGAACGGTTAAGGCCATATTATGTGAAGTTAAACAAAGTTTTTGAAACTTGTTGTTGTCGTTATCACATCGAATTTGACTTGTACTATCAGGTGTTTCGAAAGATTAGAGAAGATAATGATGGTTATGAAAATGCTCCTCCTAAACGAACAAGTCAATTCATAGCATCCATCTTATGTGATAAATCAGATGATAATGCAACCGGTCAAATAAATTGCATAAGAGGAATTTGTGGAACATGCGGGGACTTGGCTAAATTGCCTTTGAGAGATGAAGATACTGACATGAGGAAGATGGTAAATTGCAAGAGTTATAAGTACAAAAAAATTGAAACAAAATTTGGAAAGGAATCTACAAGACTAGATTATGTAGAAGAGGAAATACCTATTGGAACATTTATGGAAAATTTTCATAAGTTGATAAAACCATACATATGCCATGGTTTTTTTGCCAAGTGGCAAGCAGAACAATTTAAAAGATTAAGAGACACTTTCCCACTTGGAACTATTTTATCTATAGTTGACTTCGCAGAGAATTACTCTTTTGTGCATCAGAAAGAGATTCAATCAGAGTATTATTTTTCAAAGCAAATCACTATTTTCGTGCATGTGTGTTATCGACATGCACAGATGAATTTAGATGGTGTTGATAGTACATTTGAAAATCGTGTCATTAAGAAAGAGTACCACTTCTATATTAGTGATGATAAGGAGCATGACACACTTTTTGTACAACATTGCTTTAAGAAGTTTTTTGAATATTTGAAAGATAGAGGCATAACAATAGTTAAACATTTTGTTTGGTCTGATGGATGTGCGACACAATTCAAATCTTCGAGGCCATTTTATGCACTATGTAGATATCATCGAAATGACAAAATACCACATGTTTGGAGTTTTTTTGAGAGTGGTCATGGAAAGGGTGAACATGATGGTGCATGAGCTTGTATCAAACGTGCTCTAAGAAAGCATCAAATAAAGTACACAGGAGAACGTATAGAAAATGCACATGATGTTGTTGAATGGTGTAAGAAACACTTTGAGCAACCTAATTATCCTGGGGAATCATCATCAAGAACATATAAGCCCATTCCATATAGAGTGTTTTGGGAGATAATCGGTACGTGTTCTCTTTTAGTATTTTATTCTATTTTTTTTTAATTTAACAACTTGATCTACATGTACATTCTTGTACACATGTACATTTTACAGATGTGGATAGAAAATCAATGCATGGATGCAAGAGTGTGGAGAGGACAAGATCTTTGCATTGTGTCATGAGTACAGATAATCGCCCATGGACATTATACACTAGAGATTATTCATGTTTTTGTTCTGAATGCATTTTCGAAAACTATGTTGATTGCAAGAACCAAGAGCTTGGATATGTTAGTGAATGGAAAATGGTGCCACTAGATGTTTCTGACACATACGAGGATTCAAATGAGGATGAAAACTTTGAAGACATTCCTTTGATTTCTGGTGATTACGATCATATTTCAGGATTGATTAAAAAAGGTATGTATGTACATGACGTACACATGTAAACATTTCCTTAAAAATGACATATAACTTAGAATTTATTTAACTTGTGTCAAATTGCAGGAGATATTTTTGCAGTCATAGCAGAAGATGGAAATATAGAAGGTGTTAGTTATTATTTATTGCGTTGCACAGAAGAGAGAAAGAAGTTATCAAAATCTGAGATGAGTGATGGAATGTCATTTCCCACAGGTTTGAGTTCTGATTTGAATATGTACATACATACAAATCGCTTGTGTGAAATTTTTTAATTTCTCACATTTCTTATATACATGTACATGCAGGATCAGTTGTAATGCAAGGGACATATTTCAAACAAGTTAAAATTGTTCAACATGGGATTCATTTCACTGAATACCAAATTGATAACAAGGTATATCAGTATAGTCACTTGGTCATTGCTGTTGGCCTAATTCTTCAAATAGTTCCACGTCGAGGGCGGACTCAAAAGTGGACACTAGATAGTGAAGATCATGACAAAATATTAAGTGTTATTGAAGAGCGTTGTGAACTACTTGATGTGGTATGAACTATATATACATTTAGTAATCCACACGAATTGAATTTTAATGTACAAGTTCAAGATAAATTCTAGATCTCAAGTAACTTGTTTTGAAACTATTTAGGATAAATATTTTTTAAGTTTATTTATACATTATATCAAATTAGGATGTATTTAAATGTGCACGTTTAATTGTATGTAATTGTATTTGTATTTAATTAAAAAATGCATATTTAAATTAGAATGTAATATGTACATTTGTAAAATTGATATATTTAATATGGAATTAGGACATGTACATGTTGTGAACTATTTAACTACAATATACATACCTCGAAGCTCACATACCTACAAATATACATACCTATGTAATATACATGTACTGGATGTGAACTATTCAATACATGACCTATTAAGTTTAGTTTGTTCATTTCATACATACTCTTTTGTTTGAAAATCAAACATGTATAATTGAACACATAATCTTTTGTTTGAAAATCAAACATGTATTTAAATCTAATCTAATCAAACATGTATAAATCTAATATAATCAAACATGTATAATAGATGATCAAACACAAACCAGGTATACAGAATAATCTAGAGTCTAAACAAGTCGTTGTACATGCATGAAATATACAATCTAATCAAACATGTATTTAAATCTAATCTAATCAAACATCTATAAATCTAATATAATCAAACATGTATAATAGATGATCAAACACAAACCAGGTATAAAGTATAATCTAGAGTCTAAACAAGTCATTGTACATGCATGAAATATACAATCTAATCAATCATGTATTTAAATCTAATTTAATCAAACATCATGTACATAAATCTAGAATATAATCAAACATGTATAAATATAATATAATCAAACATGTATAAAACTTATAACATGTATAATCTATAGTCTAAACTCCATGTATAAAGTATAATCTAGAGTCAAACACAAACCAGGTATAAAGTATAATCTAGAGTCTAAACTCCATGTATAAAGTATAAAGTATAATCCAGAGTCAAACATAAACGAGGTATAAAGTATAATCTAGAGTCTAAACTCCATGTACGTGCATGAATATATATAATATGAAAGTATATAAAAAAGATAAATGTAAATGAGCTATAAAGTTTGGAGCAAATCAACAAGGATCATCATGTCGGCTACGAACTGAGCGACCATCTGAGGGGGAGTCCTGCAAAAGTAGAATTTATTTAAATATTAAATATAATATATATATCTCTCTAGACGTGCATGTACATCAAATATATATATACCAAAAACCATAACTAACCTGTACACTAACAACATCTAAAGAATCTCTCCTACGCACATGCTCAGAGCTCAAGGAAGGAGTGACATGAGCTAACTGTCAATTTAAGGATTAGTCCACAATCAATTTAAATGATCTACAAATTAAAACTTAGAACTCTAGATTATTTAAATTAAACATGAGATCTATATATATAGATTTATCAGGTACAAATTTGCAATGTATGTATACATATCTTCTAAAATTTTAAACGCACATGTACATGTACATACCTGCGTATCACCTGGAGTAGGCTGTATAGTCTGATCCTGTCCCGTGATCATATCAACAACATCACTCGTGCCAACATATCTCTCTCTAGCTGTATGTATCACTGAGGAGTGCAAGGGGCTAACTAGATGAGTGGGCATCGTGGATGAAGTGTCTGACTATAGTAGCATGTCCATAAATCCAGTATGGCTCAAATCTCTCAGCTGATCCTCAAATGAGTCCAAACCCTCATCTGTGATATGTACCTGATCAGCTTGTATCTCCTCACATGAATCCAACTGGCCCTCATCTGTGATATGGAGCTCATTAGCTCGTAGCTCCTCCTCTGCAGCAACAGAGTGATCTGTAGGTGGGTCAGTGCCTGGAGCATGTGTAGAGTGATGAGAATGCTGTGACTGCCTCGGGGTATGCGTCAATGCTGCTGTAGCCTGAACATCTCTAAGAATCTCCTCTCTAACATCACCCAATGGTATCCCAAGTCGAGATGAAATAAAACTATAAGCATGTAGTAGGTCCTCGACTAAATACTGCGACATCTGTACATGTCTACTACCTCTGACTATAGCTGCTACCTCATCTGGGGAGGGGATGCCAGCAGAAATATACCGATCATCTGAATCTGAAGCCCCCCCATGACTAGAAGATGCATGATCTATGGATGATCGCGAACATGGTTGACTCATCATATATCTGCCCACCCTGTCAGAAGATATGGTGGCTGCTGTTGATGCAATATGTCCAATCCTATCAATTGCTTCTCTCTGAGAAGCAATCACAACGTGATATGCTATGGGTGCCATGGCTGGGACTACTGCAGGAAATCTCTGGCCAATAAGGTCCCTGTGTCTAGGCGGAGCTCTATCACGCCTACGATATGCATCTCTATCAGCAATCCTGCCCCTCCCCTGTCCATAATATCCCAGAATATCAAGGTAGTTTGGTTTCATCTGACAATGAACCTCAGCAAATACCTGCTGGGCAAAGTATAATGGAATCTGGTCATTATTAGGATAACGACCATGGGCTACTAAGAATCGTGGGTAAATCAGTGATGCAACCTGTGGGTCGATACATCTGGTAACCTGATATCCCCTCACCTTACTCTTCTCCTGATATTGTGGGAAGCATCTCTCCTTGATGGTCTCCTTCGAGACCACCCCCACCACATCAGCAAAAGAATGAGGACCCCTCACCTCACTCCTCAACTGTCTATATATATCCTCTATAACCTCAGGTGAGAATGAGGTATGAGATACTAAGCGGTCCCTCAATGTCTGCAAACTATCAAAAATGGATGTGCACGTACTCTTGTACATGCCATCAGTACGAGGGTCATCTAGTATGGCCCTCAACCTATGCAACTCTCGATCACTGTAATGAAAAATAGTAGCAATGTCGGGCAAGGGGGGATCCTGCTGTGGAGGATCCTGCTGTGGTGGCTCTTGATGTGGAGCCTGCACAGGTGGATCCTGATCAGGAGCCTGTGAAGGTGGATCCTGATCAGGAGCCTACAAAGGTGGATCCTGATCAGGAGCCTGCGAAGGTATATCCTAGGATGCCATCTATCTAGGTACATGTCATAAAGTTAAAATAAATACGTAAGCAGAGAGAGAGAGATCATTTTCATGAGAGAGAGAGATCATTTTCATGTGAGAGAGAGAGAGAGAGAGAGAGAGATTATATACATATAAATCTTCATGACAGAGAGAGAGAGATCATTTTCATTTTCAAAAAATACATGTAAAAATTTCAAATATTTCAGTGAGAGAGAGAGAGAACATATATTTCAGATCTAGAGATAACATATATTTCAGAGAGATAGAGAGATCTAATGTACATGTACATATTTAAATCTTTGACATACATAAAAAATTCAAGAATAGAGAGATCTAACACGTCATATGTATGTTAGGACACTATATTATCCTACGGGGAATGTCATATGTACAGTAGGATGTTATAAGGGGTCATATGTGGGTCTAACCACATATGACCCCTTAGGACACTATATGATCCTAAGGGGAATGTCATATGTATAGTAGGATGTTATAAGGGGTCATATGTGGGTCTAACCACATATGACCCCTTAGGACACTATATGATCCTAAGGGGAATGTCATATGTACAGTAGGATGTTATAAGGGGTCACGTATGTGTTAATGCATGTTGACCCCTTAGGACCACATACGACCCCTTAAGATAGTATGTGATGGACTAAGGGGTATGTCGTTCACACTAGGATTCTATAAGGGGTCACGCATGTGTTAATGCATGCGTGAGCCCTTAGGACCACATATTCAACCCCTTAGGACACATAGGAAATTTCATATGTACAATAGGATGTTATTAGGGGTCATATGTGACCTACTAAGGGGTCACGTATGTGTCAATGCATGCGTGGCCCCTTAGGACCACATATGACCCCTTAAGACGCTATGTGATGAACTAAGGGGTATGTCGTTCACACTAGGATTTTATAAGGGGTCATATGTGGTTATAGGATTTTATAAGGGGTCATATGTGGGTCTAACCACATATGACCCCTTAGGACACTATATGATCCTAAGGGGAATGTCATATGTACAGTAGGATGTTATAAGGGGTCACGTATGTGTTAATGCATGTTGACCCCTTAGGACCACATACAACCCCTTAAGATAGTATGTGATGGACTAAGGGGTATGTCGTTCACACTAGGATTCTATAAGGGGTCACGCATGTGTTAATGCATGCGTGAGCCCTTAGGACCACATATTCAACCCCTTAGGACACATAGGAAATGTCATATGTACAGTAGGATGTTATTAGGGGTCATATGTGACCTACTAAGGGGTCACGTATGTGTCAATGCATGCGTGGCCCCTAGGACCACATACGACCCTTAAGATGCTATGTGATGAACTAAAGGGTATGTCGTTCACACTAGGATTTTATAAGGGGTCATATGTGGTTATAGGATTTTATAAGGGGTCATATGTGGGTCTAACCACATATGACCCCTTAGGACACTATATGATCCTAAGGGGAATGTCATATGTATAGTAGGATGTTATAAGGGGTCATATGTGACCTACTAAGGGGTCACACATGTGTTAATGCATGCGTGACCCCTTAGGACAACATACGACCCCTTAAGACACTATGTGATGGACTAAGGGGTATGTCGTTCACACTAGGATTTTATAAGGGGTCATATGCAGTTCTAAGGGGTCATGCATATGTTATAACAAATGCATGACCCCTCAGAACCACATATGACCCCTTATGACACTGTGATCCTAAGGGGAATGTCATATGTATAGTAGGATGTTATAAGGGGTCCTATGTGACCTACTAAGGGGTCACGCATGTGTTAATGCATGCGTGACCCCTTAGGACCACATACGACCCCTTAAGACGCTATGTGATGGGTTTTGGGATATGTCGTTCACACTAGGATTGATTTTATAAAGGGTCATATGCGATTCTAATGGGTCACGCATGTGTTAAGACACTATTTGATGGACTGAGGGGTATGTCATTCACCCTACAATTTTATAAGGGGTCATATGCGATTCTAAGGGGTCCCGCATGTGTTATAACATGTGTGACCCCTTTAGAATTACGTATGACCCCTTAGGACACTAGATGTGATCCTAAAGGGAATGTCATACATGTACACTATTATATTATATGTGATCCTCTATGACCTCCTAAGGGAACGTATAGTGTCATATGTGGTCTTAAGGGGTCATGTTGTGCGTGTAATAGGATGTGAAAATGGGTCACATTGTAGAGGAAATTTATTTTGTCTAATTTGTTTAAATTTGGTATCTAAATTTTCTAATGTTTATTTAAATTAATTTTTTTAACGTTTTTCTTTTTTTGCTAATGTTTTTCTATGTTCTGATTTACTACAGGGTAGTTTTCTATGTTTTTCATAACAATTTTTTAAAATGTTGAAAAAAATATACATCTATACAATTATGTAATTTTAAAAACAAATTTACACATTTCAATCAAAACATTAAATTATCAAACATTTTTCTAAAATAATGAAAAACAATAAATTATCAAACATTTTTCTAAAATGTTGAAAACCAATAACTATATATAATTATTTAATTAAAAAATTAAATTAACAAATAAATTATTTACAAATTTAATAAAAAAAGACATTATTAAACCAAACAAAGGGTTATTTTGTGCACCTGATATAACAAAGGTCGAAAACTGAAATAGGAAAGATGCTAACTGCTGCAGACAAGGCTCGATGACGTGATGCTGACGACTGGTTCGATCCAACCCCCACCAGACAGAAAAAGTCAAATTTAATAATGACCTTTTAACTGTCATTTTTGATATTTATAAATTTTTTAAAAAAACCCTAACTGCAAAGGGTTCGAGCAAATGGGGGGGTTCGAGCGAACCCATTAAATATTGATATTTTAATGGGTTCGCTCGAACCCAAAACCCGCCCGCTGTTCGATCGAACCCAACTGAACAGTTTGGTTCGCTTGGACTCCCAGGGGTAGTCCGAGTGAACATTTGTGTTTCGCTCGAACATTGTCAAATCCGAAATTCCCACTTTCGCCAAATTCTTTTGTTGGCAAAAGTGGGAACCAGCTTTGTGAATTCACCCTATCATCATTCTCTACAACTCTTGCTCATTGTTATGTGATTGCACCAATTCAGTTCTTAATATATCATTCTCATGCGCCAACCTAATGCATTCCTCAGATCCATCTTTCAGAGATATAACAAGATTTTCTTCATTCTTCTTCCGGTCTTCAATCTCCTTAGACATCCTCATAGTCATGGCTTGCATTTCATTCTTCATGACACCATTATCCTGACTCAGCTTCTGACATAATTCCTTTAAATCATTCTTCTCTCCATCATCCGGATTTTGTAATTGATCATAGAGTTCCTTCCTTTTAGCTCGGGTCGATGACAACCTATCCTGCAAAGTAAAAATGAATTCCTTCACAGATCTCAACTCATCTTGCAACTTCATGTTCCTCAACCTTTCAACATCATAGTCTTCAAGTGCTACTTGAAGTTCCTTCCTTAAAATTATTTGCATAGATTCCAGATACATGATCTTCCTCAAGCTGTTAGACTTACTCTGAGGCACCAGGCTCTAATACCAATTATTGGGATCCAATAACACTAAGAGTGGGGGGGGGGGGGGGGGGGGGTTGAATCAATATTCTATGAGAATGGAGAAATTTAACCTTATTAACACAACAACTCAACAACTAGTAAACATAAAAGCATATAACAATGAATAACAATACAACCACAAAGATGAACACCATAACACCATAGATTTATACGTGGAAAACCTCAAAGAGGAAAAAACACGATGGGATTGGACACCCACAATATCTATCCATTGATCAGATGAATAAATATTACAATAAAAGGCCTACACATGCAGGAAGGCCAACAACCTAGAGCACATTGCTCATCACCAAAGGAGCCTCACTGACTACAAAAGACATCAGACTACAATCCAGAGTGAAGATTGAATTGCAAGAATAACATCTCCTATGCCCGAGTACAATTCTGGTTAAGCTCAATACTAGAGGTCTTAAACCTCTTTCACAAACCCAATTAAATCACCTATGATCAACCAAAACCTCTGCATATGATTACAACATTATTCGCACACAAATAATCCTTTATCCCATAAACCCACGATCTACAAAGAGACCTTACATCATATTTATACCAACTTGGGACCTAAACAATTCAATCGACCACCTAAAAGATAATACAATAGACCCATTACATAATCCCCCAAACCAATGATAAACCAAGTCATCCTAAGACCGAAAAAATATAATCCAAACAATAAATCCAACTAGTGATGCATCATGAGCATCAACCAACATGTTACACAAACCGGTCCATAACCTAATAGAATAAGATTTATATAGAATAGGTATGGTCCTAAATGCAAATACCACAGATCAATTGGAACACGAACAAGATAACCATCAACATCTTGATAACCTTCTAGAAGCCGCACCAACACCACTTATCAGATTCATCAAAAGATCTTCATCAAAGTGCTGCTTGTAAAACCCTTATTGGTAACCAAAAGGCTTACTAGAACAAATGATAGCATTGAGATTATCAAATCCCAAACCAACTGAATGTGATACGCATTAGGAATACATGAATAACCAATCCAAGCAAGTACCACAAGCCAAACCAAATCAGAGAATATTAGAGATGGTCTCTAGATCAATATCATAGTCCAACCACTCTATTGGAATCCAGTAGACAACAAAACAACTAGTGTTGACATCAATGCAACACATAATCAATTCCTCGAAATTGTCAATAGTATAAAGTAATATTTTAATCATTTATTTATTGCTTTCTATAAAACTTCAATTCTTCATTATTATAGAATTTTCAAAGCACTAAATGTTCTTAGTGCTAGGGTTAAGAACTTTTTTACAATATTTTCAATTTTGCACTATATAAAACTATCTAGAGGAGAATAGCCTCAAAATTATTTGCTACTAGAGAGAGGGGTTATAAGTTTTGCAAAACTAGCCAAAGGGTTTTATAGCTAAGTGGTATGGAATGAGAAATATTGTTTGAGAAATAAATTAATATAAAAATCAATACTCTTAATATGTCTTGCTAGTTGAAATAAAATTCTCTAGGCCAAGGGAGAGGTATGCTAAATGTTTGTGATATCAACTTAAGAGCTTTATAGGTATGAAGAAGAGTTAAAAGAAATATCATTTTGGGGGAATGAATTAAGAAAAAACAACTAATAGATCTAATTAACTATAGGAGAGGTCAAATTTACTCACATAACTTCTAGAAAAAAGATAGAGAAATTGCTTTGACGATAGCATTGCCTTATCTTTCATAAGGCACATTTTCAACCTTTAGGTCACATATTACCAAGACACATTCTTATTTTCTCAAGCATACAATACGAATTTTCTTTTTTCTCTTTTGTTCTAGGTTTGAAGATAATTTGTACCTTTATGATTGATTGAACCCTTTCAAAGACAATGGGTTTTCCCTTACGTTTATTAAATATTTCTTATAAAGTTCTATCAAATTTTTTTTGCACCTCTAGATGGGCATAAAAATATGTTCCCTTTTCAATGTTTATCAATATATTTGGAGATTATTTAAGAACTTCTACTCAAATTGCTATGCTCATTACTATAGTTATATACATTCCAATAATCAAATGAGTCCTACTGGGGTTCTTTTTGCCCAAACTTGATTGGAAAATGTTGCATAGTATGCCAAATTGATATGGAAACTTAACAACAATAATAAAGGGTCATTTTGATCCTAAGCAAGTTCTATAGGCTTATATTAACAATAGCTAAGTAAATATTGACACATGATTAAAAATATGTAAATATATATTTTTTAAAGTACTACATTTCACTTCTTATCATTGTAAGTAACAAGTTGAACCATTGTATGGTTTATAAAAAATTATAAAAAAATCAAAATATCCTTTCTAACTAACAATTTAAACCAATTTATATTTTATAGTAATTTTAAAAAAATCATATAATATTTTTAAAATGTCATGATTACGTGGACATTCCCTTTACATTACAAATAGACCTTTGAGTTGCTTCATAATGATGAGGTTTTGCAAGTTGTAACTACTATTAGAATATATAATGGGGTTTTTGGAGAGGGTCCATTTTCATAGTGGTATTGAATTGGAGAATCAATTAAAAATTGCAATTGAAATGTGTGTTCACTAGTCGAAATGTGTAAACTAGGAAGCAAATCATTTACAACCAAATTACATTAAGGGGAATAAAATCCACTAGCCACAACCCCAAATCTATTGGGAAGGGTTGGAAACAAATTGAATCCTATTCACCTTGTTTGAGTTCAAAGTTGTAATTGAAAATGAAATTATTAAATGCAAGAACTAGGGAAAATGATGTGAAATTGGCAATGATTAGCATGAGTAGCCAGTTTTAGAACATATATGCAAACACTAAGTACAAATATAGAAATAGGAAGTAGAGAGAAACTCGTGTTTAAAATTTGGGCTAAAAAATATGGGTCAATGATGCTATGCGACCTTGACCCAAAAGTGTGTCATAAAAGAAGGTGAAGAAAGCTTGCACTATGAACTTTAAATTGAATATTATTGCAAATTTGAAACTAATATTAACTTTGCTCCAACTTGCAATATAAATCCTCCTGCCCCTATTTTCTAGAACCTTTAGGCTACTCCATATACAATTCCACTTCAATATTGTCATGTAGAAATTCAGTCTTCACAGAAAGTTGTTGAAGCTCAAGATCCCATACAACTACCAAACCCAAGACAACTCAAATGGTTGACATCTTCATAACTAGCAAGAAAAATGCATTAAACTATATCCCCTTTTCTAATAAAAACCTTTCACCACCAATCTAGCCTAGTAGCATTTTCTGCCTCCATATTCTTCTTTCAATCTATATGTAACGATTCTTTAAAAATATTTGATTTGGTGGAAGCTTCACCAAATCCCAAATGTGGTTTTCTATCAATGAGTTCATTTCCTCTTACATTGCCTCCATTCATTTGTCATGATTAGTGTCCTTGCAAGAATCCTTATAATCCCCTAGCTCTACTTGATTAGAAAGCAATAATTATGGCTTTGCTTGAATAGTAAACAATAACTCATAATCATCAAATTTTGCTAGAGGGCTCTTCTACTTGGTAGACCTCCTTAATTGAGTCACTTGATTCTCTATTTGGATTGGCTGCAAAACACTCCTCCTAGGCAAATTATCACCATAAATATTATTAGTGGCAACTTGTGAATTAATAACTCTGCATGTTCCCTACATTATCATCAATGTTTTGTAAACCACAAACATGACTCCTAAAATTACTATCATCACCCCTTTGTACATCAGAAACTTCTAACATTTTTCTATTTTCTAGTGTGGAACCTTGACTAGTACCCCTAGTCGATGAAGAGTGCTTACCATCAAATGAATAAGTAGACCAAAAATTTGCCTCTTTCTCAGGTTCATAGGATGAAGAGGCACAATTTGTAGACAGGCTGGACGTGAAGTCCACATCATTTCCACGAGTCCACTTAAAGAACAATCCTTCTAAAGGCCTTGCGAAGTTTGACTAATGTAGAGACTACAAGGAAGAATATCGAGGTTGTTGTATGGATTCCTCACTCACGATTTATGGAGAGAGCAATTTGTTGTGGCTTGTATTACTTGGCTTTAGCTATTACCACTTAGGTTGTTCCCTCTCACTTGGCCTTATGGGCTACTTGGGAGGTAGGCTTGCTAAAGGTTTTATACTATTACAAAATGATAGAAAACATACATGGTGAGTCTGGATTCCTGGTAACCCAATTAGGGGGAGAGCATGTGCCTATCACCTTCAAGACACGGAAGACAAGATAGTTTTTTTAAACCTTTCATTGCAAAGTGTTCTAAAAACTATTTGGAGATGTTGCCTCCAATAAGCATGATGTTAACTTTAATCACACATAGAAATGATGAAATGACTTGCAGTAAAACAACTTTGTTTTATTCTTTTTAGATAACCCCAAAGGAAGTGTGAGTTAAACTAGGTCCAGTTGTACTTACAAAACCCATTAAAGTGTTAGTTGACATTGTGGGCTTACAAGCCTAAATTCTTTCTTAGGTTACAATGGTCCGCTTCATTGTCTGTCACAACTCTGTTTGAATAATAAAATATGAAAAATACCATAAAATCAGAAAGAAAATGAGATATGACAAAATAAATTTTTTTGACAACATTTAACAATTGCGAATCACCATCTAGGAGATTGCAAATTTCTGTGTGATCAATTGCAAATTGAACTGAAGTGCTGATTGATAGTTCAACTAATTTAATTGATATGTTAACTTATTTGATTGATTTGTTAACTTATTTGATTGATCTATTAAGTGGTTTGATTGAAGAGATAACTCAATTATTTGATTAGATGACTCAATTGATGAGCCAGTTGACTGGATTGATTGAGAAGAAGACTGAAATAGATTGGAAGATGACTAAATAGATTGATTAGTTAGAAAAGGTGATTTGGAGTGAAAAGGGGAGATTGGAGAGTTAATTGATTTGATCAGTCAGTCTTGATTTTCCACATGTACTATATGATTTTGAATTTAAAATTCAATTTCATGTTTATTTAGGTTTGAATTTGGATTTTCGAATGTTGAAATGCACATAAAATTTATTGAAATTAGCATTTGGCGAAATGTGAATTTGAAGAAATGAAATTAGATGAAATTAGTTGAAATCCAAATTTAGGGATTTGGAGGAATAAGTTAATTAATTAAATAATATAAATAAAATTATTTAATCATTATAAATAGAATAAATTAAATAATAAATATTATTTAATTAAGGGAAAAGTCATAATTAATTAAATAATTAATATTTAATTAATATTTGAAATAGGTTTAAATGATTAAGAAATTGATAGAAATTGAATGATTAATAATGTTGAATGTGATGATTTGAATTAGTAAGAAGAATTAATTAGCTTAATTAAACAACTAAAGAATTATTCAATTAATAAGATGAATAATTAGATTGATTAGTGAGAAATTTTTAGGTGTCTACATTTGCCCCCTCTTTGAGACAATGTCGGAACGGTGTTGTTTCAAAGAAAGCAAAAAAATTCTGCCCCAATGTTATTAGGGTGTAATGCCCCCTCAAGAGATTGTTTGCGCATTAAAAGAATGAATGATCTCTCGAAAGAAGAAGAATGTTAGATGCAAGATGAAGAATGATTAACTTATGACATGAAAGGGTTTTATAGGAAAGAAGAGATGGTTAGAATTATTTCTAGATTGATCGGGTGATGGGATTGATATGATTGATAAGATACAAATCAAGTTTGGTTTCAGGAAGGACACGTCCTATATAAGACAAATATGATCAAGACATTTGGTTTCAGGAAGCATACATCATGTATACGATGAATATAGATGACCGTGTTTGGTTTCAGGAAAGACACATCCTATATAAGATGATGATAGATGAAAGATGGATGAAAGATGAGGATATTATGAAAGTGAAGAATAATTGATTGACAGATAGAATAGTTGATGTGAGGAAATGAAAGAATTATAGTTGAAAAGATTGGAAATAAGTTGTAATTCCCCGCCAAGAAACCCTAAAGGATTCAACTAAAACCCTTGAAAAGAGTGCAAATATTTTTTTTTAAACATTAAAGAACTTAAAGATGCATTAAATTAAATATTGCAATGCAAGCGGAAGACTTAACTTATACACCTAAAGGGTTTCCAACAAAGATTGCTCGATTAATCCAATGAACATTAAGGTTTATTAATCCAATTAACAATGAGAATCATTAAACCTACTCATGATAAAATGATTACCACAAGGACATAGAAATTAATTTCCATAAGAGATTTAACTAGCACGATTGAATATATACATCTGACATTAGCTACATTACATCATTAAGCTACATCCATCATAATCCATATTACTACATCTAATTGATAACTTCATACATGCAATAAGATTAATATAATCTAAATTACATTATACATTTTAACCATAATTCCATTCATACATTCTAAATAAAAAGGAACCAAATGAACACATACACCATACAACACCAAAATTGATATCAGAGTTCACCCCTAATGGGCTACATCTCTGGGTCTTCTTCAAATGCAAGACCCTTCTAATAAATAATATGTGAAAAATACATAGGGTTCACGTCAATTACATCATACCATCAAGGCATACAAAAAAAATGATACATATGACCACATAGGGTCCAAGAGATACATGAATGATCCAAGAGGAAGAAAGAGGATCCATTTGAAACATGATATGGAGTAAATACAAGAGAACAATTGGAGCACCAACGAAACTAAATCCTCGCATTCCATCATAAGAATCACATGATATAACATGAATATTAGGTACTCACAAAAAGCATAAACAACCAAATATGACTCCCACAATAGTGCTCCAAGAAAAAGCAACACAAACTGCACACTAGTGAACATAAGGGAAGAGTGTCATCACATAGCTTGGTATGGTTACCCTGACAATCCTCCATAGGTCCCGACCCCCATCCACTGGGTTGCCCTAGCAACCTCTCCCGAACCTCTGGCCCCATCCAAGTCTCATGTTCACCACAAGATCATGTTCACCACAACTCCTCTAGTCACTTTTAGACATCCTTGAGTGGCATAGAAAAATGGTCTATCGCCAATTGATAAAAGATAAAAACTAACTAGGACAAAATGCATTAGTCATACTGATTCGTACCTTCGTTTGATTGCTTGATGTGATGGTTGATAATGTTGGAATCAATGAACATTGAGAGGGGTGGTGAGTCAATGTTTTGCAATTAACAATCTTATCAAACTAATTCTTAAACCACTAGATGCAAATAAATGAAAGTAAAATGCAGAAATTTAAAGCAAAGTAAAATGCAGAAATTTAAAGCAATCAACCACACAACCATAACACCGGAATATTTATGTGGAAAATTGGAAAGGAAAAAACCATGGTGGGATTGAGTACCCACTATATTATTATACTTTGAATAGGAGTATGATAATATTACAAAAGGGAATGCACTTACATTCAGGCACACTGCCTAGAGCTCACTGCTCAATTACATAGAAGGGAAACAACCCTGAAGGATTCACTATCCTACAATTGAAATACAAAAGTGATTAAAATGTCTGAACTAGAATATAGCATCTACATATGCCAAAAATCAATTCCAATTAAGCACAATATGACTGTCTGATGATACTCTATTTTCTACCCTGTTCTACTTCATAGTCATCTACTGGAGCACCAAATTTGCATTATGATGCTCATTCATACTTCACCAATAATTGCATATTAAACTCATACATACATCTACAAAATGATCATTTGGATCGACATTATATATCCGCATCAACACACTAGGTCTTAAACAAGTTGGCTTCTCAAAACTGCAAAATATGAAACTTGTAGTGTCATGTCAGCTCAGTCCATCCACAAATCCATGTGCGGACCCAAAATAGATGATGACCAGATTCACACACACAAAAAAAAACACCTCTAACTCAATACCAGCCACCAAAATCACCCCAAGTTTACTGGACCACACGTTACACCATCAAACATAAGAGTAATTCTGTTATGCTTGCATTACCGGATACCGGACCTTGAATCTCACACTAGAAACGACACTGAAGGATATAATTGCAAAGTAATCTGCTTCAAATATCCAATCATCTATCCTTGATACCGCAACCAAAACTACACACTGGAAATGAGTTATGCTCAATGAATCTGTGCACCATGTTTCACCTTCTTAACTTATGCCTAACTGAATAACCAAAACTCCTTAAGCCTTCCAGTAACTCCAATCTGCATAAACCAGATAGGATTACTAGGCTAAGTTTCCATCAATGACAACCCCTAAGAAATCTCAATGTATCAATCTTCATCGAAACATCACGGGAATAGTGTCTCTTGCCAACATATAATGTCTAGTTTCAAAAAGTTTGGACCCTGTTTAAGACTGATCTATCTGGTTTCGAGTGTATCCTCTTCTGTTTAAGACAAGATAATGATCACTTGATAAGGATAATTGATACGATTAATAAGATAGTTTGATAAGCTTGGTTGCAAATTTTGATTAGATAGTTGTATCCTTTGCGAACTTCGTGCAAAGTGTTTGTTGGATATCTGCTAGGGTGTTTGATTCTTGTGAGATCATTTCTTGCAAGTTTTTTTTTTTTTTTTTTTTGTTTTTTTCAAGAGATTTTTTATGTTTAGGGTTTTTTTGGATCGTATATGAATGTTTTTGTTTTATTTTTTATGTTTTTGGTATTTTCTCTGAATTGTATTTGAATGTTTTTTATTTTCACTTTTTCCGATGTTTTTGGTATTTGTTTAGGATCTTTTTATGATTTTTATGAATTTTTCACGAATTTATCTTCTTTTTAGGATTTTTTCAAGACTTTATCTACTTTTTAGGATTTTTTAAGGAGATTATACTATTTTAAGGATTTTTTCAAGACATTATCCGATTTTTAGGAATTTTTCCGCTATGCCCCCAGTATGCAGACCTATATGATATGATGATCTAGGTGATGCATGTGGAGACACTGGATTTAGACATGATCTATGCTAATGCAATATGCAAGATGAAGATGCATACAAGCTTATAGAATCACCATTATGCAAAGATCAAATAGAGAGGCCATAAGATAGCACGAGATATACCTTGGAGAAACCCTCATGAGAGAAAAACCCAACCTCCAAAAACACTCATACTTCATTTTATTATTCAACAATAAATAAATAGAAAACACTTATAGAGCTATAATAAATATTCTCAAACCATCAATCCCTGCAATGCATTCCCATGTGTTCAAGTATAAATCCACATATCCCATGCCATGCTTCACAAATTTGATCCTCCAAAGACTCAATAAAATGACAACCTAAAACCACCAGCCAACATTAATCACTAAACATGTTCTTGGTTTTATAGAGTCAAGCTCACACAAATACAACCAAGTGGTAAATTAAAACCATGTGAACACAATACCATTTATCCCTCATTTAAAATTGGGTGCAAAGTTTTCACTTTTTAAATATATTTTTTCAATATTAATAATTACAATATAAGATTACAATGTTATAATACAAGTCATCAAATGGCCCCAAGAATATTCCAAATAGAATCTCTATGTGATGCACATCCATCTAGGTTCCCCTAGGTGTAACACACACACACACACACACACACACACACACACACACACACACACACACACACACACACACACACACACACACACACACACACACACACACACACACACACACACACACACACACACACACACACACAAAAATAATAAAACATTACAAATGTATATGCAAGGTGTACAAAATCTATTTCCCAACATATTTGCACAAATTCAAATTTTCAAGGGTTGAAGGGATCTATTGGTATATTATAGAAAAAAAATTAATTAGTTTCTCAATTTTGATTCCAAGATAAGTTTGCATAAGGCAGACAACCTTTGACCTTCCATTCTTAATCCTTTCAATTTAGGTGCTTAAAATGGACAAAAAAGATAGAGATTTTTGGAAAAATAGTTAATGAATCTTTAAATTTCAAAGGAGCAAGACTTGGTTGTTAGTTTTATTCATTTTTCAAAGTAATCTATATGAAAAAGGTAATGTATATAGTGAGAAATTTTGGAAGCATTTAATGAGGAATTTCAAGCATATACAGATAAATTTTAAAGGACAATTGAAGGGAAATGAAGGAGCATATTTGGATGCCTCTTTGTGATAATTTACAAGGGTTCTAATATTTATTAAATAGACTTCAATGTTGTTAAGAAGAAACAGTCGACAACAAGAAGGTTGGAGAAAGAACTTGTAGGATACTTGAGAGAATTGCATAAATAAGAGTGTTGGAAATCAACTTGCAAAGAGGAGAAGAATAAAAGAAGAGAAAAAGAGTTTTGCAGGTGTTCAAAGTAGCCATGAGAGTTGTAAGATGAAGGAAAATCATATTTTAAAAGATGTGTGAAACCATGAAGGTGTGAAGAAATAAGAATTTAAATATTTGCAAGCATGTGGTGTTTTAAAAACCTTGTGAATTTTGAAGTTTGTTTCTTGTTGAGATCCTCAATGAATGTACGCAATTCTTATTGAGGTATTTTGTTGTATGAATGTACATTTGAAAATTCTAGTAAAGATATGTTTCCAATTTTATTTTCATAAAGTGAATCAAATGATATGTTAAGGCTGCAAGATTGGGTAGTTTGATAAGACCCCCCAATCTTGATAGCATTTCTTATAAATATCAATATTAAGATATATAAGCTAGTTATGATTAATCATGTTTATATAATATATCTATTTGCAAAAAATATACATATATTTTATTTTATTTTTAATTCATCAACCATAATTTGCATGCACATCTATAAGTCCACTTTATTAAAAGAATCCCTACTATGGTTCCATGACCTTTCCTTAAGCCCACTCTCAAACTCAAGGAAGGTTGCAATAAAATGTGGAAAAATTCAATAATAACTACAAAGTAATAATTTCTGGTGAAAACCAATAGTAATATATGACTATCTAGAAAGCAAGATATTATCATTGTAATATTCACATTACACATACAATCTATTTAGTGTTTTAAAAGCCAACATATAACATTAAATAAACTCACATAGCTATCACCAAAGCTAAGAACAAGAGATTGGAGAAATCACATGTCTACAAATACAACATATAGTTCTATTGAACACACCTTAGGATTGAATGGTCGCAGGGGGGGGGGGTTGAATAAGTTTGGAATTTAAAACTTAATCTTTTTGAAACACAATCAACTTATCTTTAAGTTTGTCAGTAGCAATGAAGAATAAAATGAAGAAACATGATACACTTGAGGCTACCAGATTTTCATGGAAAACCCAATGAGAGAAAAACCATGATGAGAGTCAACTCACAATATGGGAAATGATTACAAATCTATTTTAGGCTCACTGACAAGGAAGCACACTGCCACCTAAAAGGCTTGCAGGCTGAGATGCACTAACCTAGGGCAAGATACACAAGGATTTGCAGGTTAAAGCTCATTGGTCCAAGGGAAGATGCAAAAAGGACTTGAAGGTTGAAAATCACTTCTCTAGGGAAAGATGCAATATCACAACAACTGAACCACTAGCTTAAAGTCTTCTCCAAAATGAAGCTGCACTTGAACCATTATCAAAAATAGCCAACTCCAACAACAATCACCACCACATTGTCATTGTCTTTGCATCACACAATTTTGCAAGCAATATGACCATCAAAGAACATTCACACATTTAGATTTGATTGGTTAGATCACAACACCTACACTTCACAACTTCAAAATGATCTTCTATATATGCCACCTTCTTCATTACAACCATCAATTGGGTCATTTGAAACAAAGGATAAGTATAGGACTTATTAAGCTAACCACCAAACATTAATTTGGTTAATGTGGACCAATCCATGAGATAAAGATAACCTAAAACATTATATTACACTTCTCTAAGTAGCTCCAATAATATACACACTGGCGCACATTGTCCAAGGATGACACCTAGGTAACATGTAGATACACAATGTAGCACATATCTAGTTGACTCTAAAATATATCATTCAAATGAATAAACTCAATGCAGATCCCCACACACCAAAGGTAGGACCCATATACACCTTAACACATTCTTCAAAGTTGGCAAATATCATTAAGATCATAACATTTAAGTTGGAAAATAAAACTCCGTCAGCTAGAATACAAAAATTACTTAGAAGACCGCATCAAACATAATGTAGAACCAACCAAAACATTCAAGACCATGCAAAGCACATAAGGACATTCCTAGAACATCAAATATCATTCCCAAATACTTCTTTGTTACAAGTATTTGGGAATGATGTTGGATGTTCTTTCTTACTTAGCGAATGTGGGTTATATCACACGCGTTCATGACATACTAAAGAATCCCCCTATTTTCAAACAATAAGATAAGCGAGCCTTTTGCCAAAATATAACTTTTTATTTTACTCCAAACCTATCAGAGTGGAGGATTTGGTTTTGTTGAGAATCCTTCCAAATTTGTGCCAAAGAATAAGGACAAAACATTGACATTTGTCACTTGGAGGGAACTTTGAGAAGCTCCTTGCAATGCTCTTCTTCAAAATTCCCTCCTTGTTACAGGTGTCACGATTTCCCTTTCCCCTGAATGCTTGTTGTACCCAGCCTGCTATCGGACCCTAGAATTAAGCTTTGCACTTTAGAAACTTATAATATATAATTAAATGAATAAAATAAGCAACATATCTATTAGGTGTCATCTGGAAATAAGGAACCTCCCTGAAACAAAAGGAATGGATTGGGGCGTCTAGTAATACATTAAGGAGGCATAGCTCAGCAAGGTGGGTTTTGGCTGCCTTTTTCCTTTTGTGTGGGAGAGAAGAGACAACTGACCATATCTTCTAGAAGTGTTCAGCAGTTGAAATATTTTGGGTTTGGTGATTAGCTGAATTCAATTTCCCTTATACTTCTGCGAGTCTTAGCAAGGAACTCATTTGGGTGATTCTTCAATGGTCAAGGATAGTTATAATTCAATTAACAAGAATCAATTTTATTTAGATGGAAAGATGCAAACCTTCTTCTCGGGAAAATATAATTCTGACTCATTTTAGGGCAGCCATCACTAATTTAAAAGGATTTATCTTCAATTGTCCAAGCTATTCTCGAATCGTTTTGAAAGGATGTAGATTTTTTTCCTGTATATTGTCCAAGCTATTCTCGAATCATTTTGAAAGGATGTAGATTTTTTTCCCATCAGGATACAGGACATGGTGCTTTCTTTATCTAGTTACCTATTTAAGGATAAATTTACTTGTAATCCTAGCGTTGAGCTAATGTAAATGATTTGAGTATAGTATAAGATGTTTTACATTGCAGAATGACTGACACATAAGGTAATAGGCCTTTTCCTTAATAAAATTTGTATTTTTACACGGTTTAGCTTGAAATTGTAGAGAATGAGACAACGAGTAGGAACAAGAAAAGAGAGCTCTTCAATCTCTCACTAAACCAAAAATACAAAGAAGATATTATTGATCATTATGATAGTCCATGAGACAAAGGTAGTACAAGCAAAGCTGAATTCGCTCCTTCAAAAAGTTTAGCAGGGAATATAGTATCCTTCTTTAAAGAAAACAGTGAAATAATTTTAAAAAAAAAAACAAAAAAAAAACATAGCTTTATTTGAATTTGAACATAAATGCTCAGTGTCCAGGTTGATACCTGTTAAATACTCAGTGTCAAGTAGATATTAAAAATTTGGCATCAAATTTTCTCGGGGATGGTATTAAATTTTTTTGATGTGAATGTGAGACACTTCCAATAGATAGAGCCCACATAGTAAAAACCTATCGACTAATAATAATGGTTATTATTATTATTTTTCCAATAAAAGTGGATTATTCCACTAAACTTTTTTATTAATATTTTTTATTTTTTACATAGGATTCAAAGAGCATACTAGAGGAAAGAACCATGGGAAGAAAACCTCCGATCACAGCTCATAAAATAAACCTATAGTATCTAACAGATCAATTTATACACCCCACCCAAAATCACATACAAAATGTGGTCACAACACATATAATATCAGTTTTGCATAGAGCCCATATGACAATTTGCCAAAAAAACCCATCAAATAATTTTCAAATGTAGACTCCATAGCTGCTATCAATGGAAGAAGACAAAATTTTCCAAAGCCCTGTGCCAAATCTCATGAGCCAAAAACCTTCCTGCCAAAAAAGAAAGTATCAAAAAACCTTTGGAAAAACACTATTATATCAAATACCATGAGCTTGAACTCTTCTCACAATGAACATGAATACTTGAAATGAAAGGGGAAAGCGTGAATAATTATCATCATAAAATTTTACATAGACGTTACTCAAGAAAATCATATGACTATTGTTGCAAACCTTCCCATACCCTAGAAGGAATTTCCTCAAAACCCACCTCTCGCTGATTAGCATTGCTATCAATGGCTAAATTTGCCAAATAATCTGCAATCTTATTAACTTCTCTGTAACAATGGGATACCAAGAAAGATTCAAACAATTCTAATTTTTGTAAAATGGGATCAAGTATATACTGCAAATTCCAACAATTCGATTTCATTTTCATAACACATTGAATAATCACCATAGAATCACCTTCAATTATTAAGTCCTTAATTCCTAGAGAGATTGCCATATCCAATCCAAAAGACAAAGCATGAAATTCAGCATAATTGTTAGTTTTAAAACCAATAACATGACACTTAGCTCGAATAAAATTTGCATTGTGATCATAAATTACCATGCTTACCCCAGCCGACCCAGGGTTACCATGAGAGGCCCCATCAAAATTTAGTTTAAAGTGCCCCTGCGGAGGAGGTTTCCATCTAGCAGAGCATCTCTTACCTATTGCATCATTCTTTTTTTAAATTGAACCATGAGAGGGTAAAACTGACAACAACTTCCAAACTCTAGTAACTCTACTATCCCAGTGCAAAAAAGAAGTAAGATTTTCCAAATTCTTATAAATAAATGACAAAGCAACCTCAGAGATTGAAGACTCAATTTTTAATAGAACCTCAGACACAGGGGACCTTGTTTTTTAAATATCATGTTGTTTCTCTCTAGCCAAACATTCCAAATCACAATAGATGGAGATATGATCCAAATGCATGCATAAAAAGATGAGGCAAACATAAAGGGCCAAGATCTAAAATGGGAAATGAGATCCTTACCAATAACAAAGGATATATTTAACTTCTCAAACAACCACTGCCAACATTCATAAGCATAATCACAATGTAAGAACAAGTGTGAAGAAGATTCCAAATTTTTGTTACAAAGGACACAAGGGAAAACAACAGTAATACCAAGCCTATCTAGTCTCATACCTGTAAGGACTCTGTCCTGAACTAATAATAACGATTATTGAATATCATAGATATTCATTAATGAATAATGACTCTAGTTATCCCCAGTTGGCAATGCTTATGTGCACGAAGAATTGAATCTCCATTTTCAAAGGAGGCCAAAAATAGTTTAATAATAGCAAATAGATTGAACAGCAAAAAAAATGTTAAATTATTCCTGGTGATGGAATAGAGTGGCAAGTTAAATAAGTATTTGCTTTTAGACATTGAATGAATTGGACCACAAAAGAATAAATGAATGAATCGTGGCTACAATTCTTATCTGTACTGAGAATCGAATCTCCTTTTTCAAAAGATGGCCATTCTTTGTGTCTGCCAATATCAACACAAAAAATAAATTCTATTCATTTTTACCTCATCTATATTTTAAACCACTATAAATTGGGCAATCACTCCTCAAATCACGTATTTCAATTCAATCTCCTTAATTCATAGGTCATTTGAGCTCCCTAAATTCCTTCAGAGCTCTCTACATAATTTTTTGCATAAAATGGGTTCTACTATGAGATTTTTTTTTCTCTCCCTTGATTCTCCCTCACTAATCCAAAAACGTTGAAATCTTCAATTTTCTTATTATGGTTGGGGCGGGGGGAATCGAGGAAGGAAATAAAGTTGTTGTCATATTATTATCAATCATTTTCTTTATACGAATTTTTTTCTATATATATATATATTTTTGATCTATAAAGGCAGAGCCAAATTTATATATTTATTGATAAAAAAGATTACAGCTAAAAGTCCAGGTTTCTGAAAAGCCTAGAGGGCATAAGACAGACATTTTGAAACCAAATCCCAGAGTATGCACAAAGAGGAAAACTAACTCCAATGCCCACAAAAAATTCTGAGCTCGAAATGAAAATAAATTTATCTTAAAAAACATTAAACCTTATGAAACTTCTTCATCATTTCAAAAAACCTTTAGAGTTTAGAGCTACGATAATCAAAGTCTTATCATAGTATTTGAGAGTTTAACTTTAACATAATTTTTCTTAATTTTTCTTGAATTTTTCTAAAAACTAAAAAACCAAGCAACCAAGTAAAGGCTTTGCAACGTCTCAAAAGAAAAATCCCAACATGGAAAACCTATTTGATTAAGGGTCTTCTTCTGGCTCTATAGAAGGCTTTGGGGCCCTGCGTCTTTCATGGCCTCTGCTCAGAGGATGTCCTTGACATTGACCAAAACTGCGACCCGAGCCTTTGCCACCACCTCTCCTGCTCTATTCTGCATGGGGTTCCTCCTCTTCTATTTTTGGGGGCAAGACTCCATTAAGCCTAACAAATTCAAGGAGCTCTTACTCCCTACCCAAATCTTCTGGATTCTCTCTGAGAAAGTGCCATTTGAGAAATATAATTCCCATACCTATGAATGATCTGTGCTTGTCAAGGCCCTTGCCAGTAAGGTCAAGTAGAAAAGGATAAAATTTGATAAGCTCACCAAGAATGTTGAACAAAATTCTCTTGTTCGACCGAGGAGCCCTTGAATCATGTCATGCCTTATTAAGGATCTCTTGCAATTTCAACATAATATCATTTGGGAATAGCCTCTTGGTGAGGGTCCAAACTGCTTGCTTGTTTAGCTTTAAGTCCATGAGGGAGGTGACAAACCTAGATGAAATACTAGTGTTGTCACATGAGTATTCCTCCCTGATAATATGTCCACTGCCCAGGATGAGCTTTATATCCAGAATAACTATTGGCTCTACATATAGCAGTGGCCTCTTCAGTCTTAAATCCATGATTTTCCTGAATGAAACTTGGCAGGTGGTAGCTGAAAGGGAGATGTGAGTGTCTGCACCAAAGCATGAAGTTGGCCTTGGATAGATGCTCATAATGAACCCAAACGACTCCTCACCAGACATAGCTTCCATATTCTTTGTCACCTTGATGATTGTCGAGGGTTTGAAGCAGCTTAACCTATTTTGAATGCTCTTGCAGAGAAAAAATAGTTAATAACTTACAAAGAAAGCTTAGAAAAGGCTTGATGACACTTTCTTCAACATACATTTATGAGAAATGCCTTGCAATGAATTCACCTGCAAAGGTGGCGAAGGATATCTATCTCTAATCATGCCAAATCTCTCAGTTGATGAGTTGATCTCTATCTCATGGAAAACACATGCCTCGTACTAAGAATGACGGCAGACTGCACACTGGCTTTTCAGGAGGTGAGTGACAGAATTTTATTTTGACAAGAGCAAGAGAAAGTGATATCACCACTGGCATGTCCGTTTCATCTCTTAGAGTTGGCGGAAAAGTTTAAATTCAAATAAGTAGCCATTCCACTAAAATTTAATGCCAAGGATTAAGTTTGAAAAAGATGGAAAGGAAAGGCTCCGCTGGGCAAATTTTGTTGATTTTGAGCATTCCTACCATGCTCTCATCAAAATAGAGGAAACTATTGCTATAGAATTAAAACCTCTATAGATTAGCCTTGATGATTTCCTCCCTATTTCCACCAGTGAATAGAAATGCCTTCTGCTTCAGATTTTGAAAGAGCATCTGCCTCTATATTCGCTTCTCTGTAGATATGTTTAACCTCATATTGCTCTAGCTTCGCCAGATTATCAGTTATGCTATCCAGAATTGCCCGTAGTTGCTAGTTTGGGGTTTTCTACATTTTGATTGTATTAATTGCTATCTTTGAATCTCCCTCCACTATGATATTTCTTAACCCATGATTGATACAATCCAGTAAGCCTGACAGTAAAGCTTTAAATTCTGCTATATTATTGGTGTCCGGTGGCATTGGCTTGGCCATTTTTCCAATGATTGACCCTGAGTGGTCTCTAATCACATATCCTATGACTGAAGCACTTGGGTTACCTTTAGAGGCTCCATCAAAATTTAGTTTTAACCATCCTTTCTTAGGAGTCCAAATAGCTTCCTTTTGAGCATTAGATTTTTGCCCAAAAGAAGGAGGAATATTGATTCCTTGCTAGTTTTTTCTTATACTTTCATCCCAAGAGGAGAAAATTTTGGACGAGTCTATTGAGAAAGATAGTTTGCAGTTTACTGTCTCAAGAATTGAGGTTTCAATTGAGCGTAGAACTGATTCGAATCTCCTAGATTTATTATCAAAGAGTCTTCGATTCCTTTCTTTCCAAAATTCCCAAACAAGGCAGGACAAAGAAATTTCTAGAATCTAGCTCAAAGTGCTTTCCTTCAGATAGAGAGATCAACATTGGAAAAGAGAAATTATGTCATTAGGCAATGCTGATATCCACTCCAGTTTTGCACAAAGCCATTGCCAACATTTTGAGGCAAAGGGGAAATTCAAGAGAAGATGGTCAACTATATCTGCATGGGCTTTACACATGATGCATCTAAAGGGCCCTTCATAGCCCATTTTAGTAAGGTTTTTTGCCGTAAGAATTCTCTTTTCAAAAGCTAACCATGCAAAAAACCCTGCTTTTGGAATGATCTTATTGCTCCAAAAGAGCCTAATTGGAATGTCATGTTCCTCTTGATTTGGAGAGTTAACTAGAACTTTGTAGCCATCTTTAGTATCATATTGACTTGATTTGGAGGAAGCTCAAATTAGAGTATCTTTCCCTCTTCTAGGGTTGATATTTCTTACTTTTATGAGATCTAAAATTTGTTTTACTTCAGCAACTAGAATAGGCAATCCTTCCATATACTTCCAATTCCATCCTTGCATGCTAGAGGTCCTTTCCAACACCATATAATCACTCTCAGGATCCCCAATGTTGCTTAAGCTAGTGCTGTGTTGTTGGAATGTTAAGAGAATTTGCAATACTAGGGTATCCTCTCGATGAATCTTCCCAAAAAAGGCTAGAGGTTCCATCATGAATATCCTAAGACAGGGAGTCTAAAATTAAATTTCTACAAGAGACAATGAAGTTCCAATTTCTAGAACCCTTCAGATGAGAGTTATCTCTAAGGAGGTTTTGGGGGTCTTGATCTGATAAATATTTAGTTGCCATCATCCTAACCCATGTTGCTTTAGGATCTTTTATGAACTTCCAGACTAGTTTAGCTCCTAGGGCTTTGTTTAGCAGTTTAAGATCTTTAATTCCTAAACCCCCCATTGATTTAGGTTTGATGATTTTATCCCATGAAATTAGGGAAATTTTATGCTTTTCTTCAGCATTTTGCCAAAAAAAATTCTCATCTTCTTGATGATGAAGAAATTTGCACTAGTAGTTAAAGACAAAAAGGATAAAGGTAAATGGGAAGAGCTGAAATCACTGCTTGGAGCATAACTAATCTACCAGCCCATGAAAGAGATTTCCCCTTCCAAGAGTTTTTATTTTGATCCATCTTTAGCTTTAGAGGATCCCAAAGCTTAGTGTTCCTCAGTCTTCTATCATTTGGAATGCCCAGATGTATGCATGGGAGTGTGGCTGTTCTGCAGTTGAAAATTCTTAGGATCTTAGCTTGTATGGGGATAGGAGTAGAGAAAAAGAAAAATCAAATCTGATTTGTCCTGAGGCCTTTCCAAAGGATTCCAAAAGCATTTTTAATTGAGTTTCTACCTTGAATTTTATTGCACCCAATAGAAGGTTATCATCTGCAAATTGTTGGTGTGTGATAATATAATTTGTGGTTACTTTGACTCTATCTAGAAGGTTGTTAGATTATCTTGATTTAATTGCCCTCCCTAAAGCTTCTGCCATTATAATATAGAGAAATGGTGATATGGGATCTCCTTGTTGGATTCCCCTTGAAGAAGAAAAGAAACCTGCTGGCTTTCCATTTATCAAGATTGAAAATTTGGGTGTAGAAATGCATTCATAGACCCAGTTGATCCATTTTTTGTCAAAACCGAAAGCCTGCATTATTTTCCAAAGGAACCGCCGATCTACATTATCATAATATTTTGAAATATCTAACTTGATTATCATACCTGGTCTCTTCATGATTTGAAGAGTGTGGATGGCTTCTTGAGCCACAATGACCCCATCAAGAATTGAGCGGCCAGGGAGAAATCCAGTCTGGTCATTTGATATAATGTAGTCCATAAGAGGCTTCATTTTGTTTGTCATGACTTTTGAGAGGATTTTATAAACTATGTTGCATAGCGAGATAGGTCCGAAATCCCCTAGGTTAGATGCTTTCTCCTTTTTTGGAATAAGAGATATGAACATATTGTTGATTTCTCTGAGCAAGTTGCCTGATCTTCTTGCACATTCTAAGGCTTCAGTAAGTTCTTGTCCCAAAATATGCCAACATTTCTTGAAAAAGTCAGAAGGGAAGCCGTCTGGGCCAGGAGCCTTTCCAGAAGGAAGCTGGTTGAGAGCTTGAGATAGTTCTTCTAGAGATAATTTCTCATTTAATTTGTGATTTTGTTCATCTGTAATAATCTTTGGAATTAAAGCCAAGAACTTTTCCTACTCTATCAGGTGGGAGACTTCAACATTGTTTATAAGATTAGAGTAATATGCAATAATTTCTCTCTTAATCTCTTCAGGATCCTCTATAGTTTGATTTTGATTCAAATCCAATTCTTTCTCCTGCAAATATTTCTCACATTGTGGAAGAACTTTGTATTCTTGTCTCCCATCTAGAGCCAATTCTCTCTGGACTTCTACCTCCATAAAATTTCTTTTTTGGATAGGATATCCTCGTACTGCATGAGTAGACCCTTTTCTTGTTTGAAGGATTCTTGATCCATACCTTCAGAAATAATTTTATCATTTGGAACTACCAACTGCTCTTCTAAGGGTTTTTTGGAGGTAAAGATGTTTTTAAAATGTTGAGAATTCCATTGCAACATCTTTTGTTTTATAAATTTTAACTTTGAAATGAAGCAATAGAGTTTGGAGCCTTCAAATGATTCTTCTTTCCACCAATCTTCTACCAAAGTTATAAAATTTGGGTCTTTCATCCACATATTCTTAAATCTAAGGGGAGATTTAGAGGTATCAAGGATGCCTTGAAGGGAGAGCATAATGGGGAAGTCATCTGATCCTGAACAGGCTAGAACTGAACACTCAAAGAAAAAAGGAAAAGATCTAAGATCTCCCAGCCAGAAAAATCTATCAATTTTCTCTGAGCTATTACTAAAACCTTTTCTCCTATTTGTCCATGTAAAGGAGCCCCCTAAGTCAATTTCTAATAACCCATTCCTATCTATCCAATCATTGAAATCTTGTTGAGATCTGCCTAACTAGATAATGCCTCCCCTTTTGTCTAATGAATACCTGATAGCATTGAAGTCATCTCCTATAATGAGTTGTTTATAAGACAGTTGGGATATGACCCCATCAAGGGATAGCCAAAGGAGCTTCCTATTTTCAAGAGACGTTGGTCCATAAATGTTGATGATGAAAAAGGAAGAGTTTGTCTGCAGGTGAGTGATTTTGACTAGCAACCAAATTTTTTTAGAAGCAACACCTTCCACATGAACTTGAGAAGGCTTCCAGATTAACATTAGACCCCTAGAGGCCCCTTCTGAAGCAATTGTTGATTGCAGAGATGCTTGAAATAAAGAGATAATTCCAACACCAAAGGAAACAACCTATTGGAAATATAATTTAGTTTCTTGAAGGAGGGTGACATCTGCGCTGACCAAAAGAATCCTTCTCTTTATTACCCTTTATTTTTTAGGGGCATTGAGACCCCTATCATTCCAAGACAAGATTTTCATTGTTGTTCAGGAAGGGGGTTTCCCTTCCCTACTTTCCAAAGGTCTATAATTTTGGATTGGTTCTCTGTTGTCCCATCTTGAGTTCTTGCTTCAGTCAAAGATTTGCAGTCCTTCTTAGGAGGGGAGGATCCAAAATCAGGTTTCTCCTTTCCTTCTAGAAACTAATGCAATCCCAATTTCCTTTTCTCCTTGATCTTAGAATACATTACAACTAAGGGAGTATCTAGAACTGAGTCTAAATATTCATCATCATTAATGTATTCCTAAAGGAGTCTCTGAGTCTTTTGATCCATGGACATATCTAGATCATGTGGAATCAATGAAGGTGACAACAAGCATGGATAAGGGAGCTCAAACAATAGATTGAAGCAATGTTTTTATGATAGAGGCTCTATAACTTGGGAGGCTGAGCAAATAGGGATATCCTTAGAGGGAGACACCAAGGGGGAAAGAAGAGGATTAAGAGGCAAATTGGGCAGGGCTTTAACTGGGGATGTCTTTCCTTCTAAGAGGTAGAAGTCATCTTCCACCTCCAAGTCATCTTTGATGTCATTAGCAATAACATCCTCCTCCTGTAAGATGTTATCTAGAGGCATAAATTTACCTTTGCTTGATTATGTTAATGCTAGAGCACCCCTTGGTCACTTACGCCTGAGTTTATTCTTTCTTTTTAAAACCTTTTTGGGATTCTAAGAGAATATATTGAAGGCACCTCTAATCAGAAAAGGGGTTTTCTTTTGACTAAATAGACTCCTTGCAGTTTTATTGGGTTGAATTTTAACTATCAGAGACAAGATGAGAGGGGGAAAAGATGGAGGAAGGAGGGGAGGAGAAAGAGGCCCTGCACCTAGAAGAGACTGTTTTAGGTTTGCTAACATATCATATGAGATTCAAGAGGGTCTTGGAGTTTGAAGATGGTGGGAGGCTGTACGAACAAGATAATCAGTTGGAGAAGCCAATCCCCTATTCTCCATCTGTAGATTCATATCATCAGTTGAAGAACAACTTCTAAAATAGGTGGATCCATTGGAATCGCCAATCCCTTGACCTCCCTTTGTAGATTCAATCCATTATTATTTGAAACTGTATCTCCTTGGAGTGGAGATAATGCACCTCTAGCTACTGCCAATGAGTAGTTTTGAATAATTTGATTTTGAAGGACGTATTTGCTAGGGATCTCCTTTCCCAATCTCAGAACTTTCTGCTTCCATCTACCTACTTATGAGATTATCTCTAGTTCACTGTAAAAGCCTTGTTTTAGATCTATCTCTACATATATATTGGCCACATCTCCTTTGAGGCCATTCAGAAAGTCTTCCTCAATGCCCACTAGAGATCCTAAAGCATCTCCTATCTTCAAAAGGGCCTCCGAACACCAAAAATCAGATGGAAGACCAACTAGAGAAAGCCATATTGGAGATTTCTAAAATTTGTGATCCTTTGGATCAAAGTCTAGTTTTCACTCCAAGAAATGGAAGGTCGAGCCTTGAAAAAATAGCAGACTACCATTGATGATTGCATTTTTCAATGTAGAGTCCACACACTCTAAAAAGAAAAAGTCATTCTGCAATGGTTTGATTGAGATCATTCCTAGAAAAGAAGAGGTCCACCAGGACATAATCTCTTTGCTATTCCCTTGACACCCACACCATTGTGCAAAAAGAGCATTCTCCTTAAGGCAACAAATTGTTGGATTCAAATAATCCGAAGGTATAACAAAAAGCTTACTCCCCATGCCTTTCCTATTCCATTTTTGGAGTTTCTAATCAAAGAGAGGGATTTGCCAAGGATGAAAGGGTTTTTTGAAGCCTAAAACCCTATGATCCCTACAACTAGGCAAAACTCTGGGGGTCGAGAAGTGGGTTTGCAAGCATAGAGGGTGAGTATGTTTTTGGAAAAGAGAGGCTTGTTTAGAGGGAGCAAAGCTGAGATTCCTAGATTGAAGAGGGGTGTTGTTTGGACCTATTGCCACTTTACTAGCCCAAGAATCTAAGCTAGGGTACTTTGAAGACACATAATTTTGATGATTTTGATCCTTAGCTCGCCAGGGTCCATCAAAGAAACAATCAAAAGAGGAGCTTGGTTATTATGAGCGCGAAGAAAATCCTACCCAGAACCATTTTGATTACTTTGGTTCCTCTAAAATCTCTAGAATGTCTAAGGCCTCTGGAAACGCTCATTTCTCTAAAATCTCTGATTTCTTTGGGTCCTTGGAAACCTTTGGCTACTTCTAAGGTCTCTTTGGATACTCTGGTTTCTCTGGGTCCACTGGTTTTTTGGTTCAACTCCATTGTATTTTGAGACCTATATGTTCCTCTTATTGCTTAGATAAGTTTGGTTTTCACTTTCACAACTAATTTAGATTTTTGTCTCAACTAGAAATCCGATTATCATTCTGTTTTGAGTGATTATAGCAGTGGAAAAATCACCTCTTTAGTAAGATCATGGTAATAAATACACTAAGATGATATTTCAAGAGGATTGTGGAGAGTAGATCTAAGTCTTCGATTTGGTCTCATTAGTGAATTTCATGAACTCTTTGCTCCTCCAAGTGTCATAGCGAGGAGTGGACAATGGTTTTTTTTCTATATATTTTTATTCATCTATTTTAGTAAATTTGAATTAGCTAGCACAAGAATAGTAAAATTAATAACAAGTCACTCATATTTACATATACATGCAGAGCAGAGTCAAAATTATGCCAAGAGACATCTACAATGACATCAAAGTGTCCTAAACAAAAATCCATTTTTGAAACAATTTGACATGCAAATGACAGGTAAATGCCTGAAATATGCCATGTTTCAGCTTTTGTGGAGGTGTTATTTTATTACTCCAAATAAAATAGAACCCTTTCAACTTTTGTGGATGTGCTATTTTATTACTCCAAATAAAATAGAACCCTCGCCATTTGTCTCCAACTAGATTCACAGTTTTTGCATGTAGGACTTTAATGGATTTGTATTCTTTTTATTTAGTGTTTTAGAATAACATTTATTTTATAGATGATTCTCTTCTATTATAAGATATCTTTGCATATTTTTTAAATATAAATATACTAGTTATATAACAATTAAAATCAAAAGTTATATCATGAACAAATTGTTTTCTTGGGTTGTGAACTGCATATCATATTGATTTTACTTTTGAAAAAGCAGGTGGAAGATTACATGATAAATCCGAGCAACAAAAAGAAGAGAGACATCGAATGACTCTAAACCAATCATTGAATAGAGAAAATATCAAAGAACAAAGAAAGTAACTGAGATGAAGACGAAAACTCCTTGGCACTCTATATGACAATGACTAAAGGATTTGGATGATCTACATGAAATCTCTTCTGTAAGATTTTTTGGCACACTCGATGTAAATGACAAGTAATTTTAAACAAACTAAGTAGAATAGTTTTGTATTCTTATTGTTTACATATTAATTATTTTGTAGGCAAGACATCCACTGTACAAACTCGTTGAATTTATTTTATTTTACAAATTTAAAAAAATATCATGGCTTCTTCCCTCTTGGTTGATCTAGCTTCTAAACATTGCAATAGAGAATTGAATATTTTCTCCATTTTCTCATTTTCGCTTTCCAATTTAAAATTGATTAAAAATTTGACCATTAAGGGAAGATCTTCTTCATGCCCCTTAAAACCTTTGAGTCAAGGCTTTGCTTTGTGATGGTCTACCTTTCTATCTTACTAGCCTTATATCCAAGCATTGTCACATTTTCTTTTAGTTTTTAGTTTTGTCCCGCTCTCTCGCATGGCTTTGTAGTCTTACAACATGTTGTAGTTAACTAAATGTTACATGAGATATGTGAGAGTAGTCTCAAGTTGTATGTGTGTGATTCATGTTATAGGGTTGGATGAGTTGAGATTAAATCTTGGAATTGTCTTCAATTCAACATGAATGCTTATGTTTGCATATGCTTATTATGAGGTCTAATAGACTCTCTATTCATTTTGATTTGACAATTAAAGCCTTGTTTTCATTTACTTATCTTTAACTTTTTATATCAACGACAACTCAAGGAATATCATTTTAAGTTGTGTAAATCTTCAATAAGAAGAGGGACATCCATTGTCGTATGAATTAGCCAAAATTATTCTCTTCTTTTCAGTATTTGTCTCTCTTCTTGAAATATATTGTTCCCCTTGTCTTAGTTGAGTATCGGCTTTAAAGGAGAGGGCCTATACTTTTGAGAGTCGCTAATAATTATGACCTCAGTTTTCTCTTTCTTGGGACATTAAAAATCAATACTTTGTTAGTAAGAAACAACCTATATCAATCTGTACATTTAGTTATCAATTTGCCCTCAACAATTTCCTATTCAAAAGATATGGTGACTCTACTACTTTGATAAATTTTGTTTATGATGTAATCAATCTTGAGGTCAACCAAAGACACATATTAGAGGATGAAACATCTAGCAATTAAGGTACATGCACACTTATTTCCACTACAGGTGATATAAGTTGGGTGCAAATCTTTGAAGAATGTTACGAACCTACAAATATATATTGAATAAAGACCTAAATGAACATATATAAGACACAAAAAACCATCTTTAAATAAATGTGATCATCTTTAAAGGGTGAGGAATAAAATATGATTGAGGTTGACCTCTTTTACATATACAATATTATAGCTTCCATGGTCCAAGAGCAATTAGTAATGGAACCCTATGTTTCAATATGTCACATTTTTTTCTTGTAACTTCATTTTTGTTTATTTCATCTTTAGAGATGTGGTAGCGAGCACCACATGTATTGCTAGAAAAAGGTTACCCAAGCAATTTACATGCAATGATTTTTCAAAGAAATTTCTATCTCTATACACTCTTCTTATCTTCAACCCAAAATAAAATTAAAGAGATCTCTCTTTTGAAGGAAAAATAGAATTTAGATTTGGCTACTTGTAACAATTTTCTTTTCTATTTTCTTATTTTTAGACTTATTTTTCTTTTTCCTTTTTAAATGGAACATAGTTAAATTATTTATAGCCAATGGAATATCTTCCCAATCCTCCATAAAATTTTAGGAAACTAGAGTGTCACATCTTCTAATATTTGAGAAATATCTTTATTAGGTGAAACTTTATAAATATTTTCCTCTAAATTATTAATCTAAAATGACTCAAGAGTAGGATTCCTAATTTAAGGTTGACCAAGAAATAAAAATCCAAGAGAGTAACCTTGAGGCTTGGACAAAGCTCAAGGATTTCAAGTTGAAAATAGTGATGGATAATGGATTGATCCCTACACCCAAAAAATGTGCATTCTACAGAAGGAAGCAATGATACATTGCAAAGAAATTATTGAATAGTTGATAAAGGATTTGCAAGAAGTGCATGAAGAATGTTAAGATAAAAAACTTTATATTACTACTAAGGCTTCAGAACTCCCTTGCAAGTTCTTGGATGAAAATCAGAAAACTCTCCCCATTGACACCGTTGTTTAGGATTTTAGTTCACTAAATCAAAAGAGGATTGAAGCAGAAGATTTGACAATATCTTTTATTGACAAGTTATTGGAATTTTAGATGAGCCTAGACAATTTAGAAACAATCTTGAAAAAGTACAAGAAAGGAAATATTGGCATAGAAGATTCAATCACACAAGTTCTTTCCATCTCAAGTCATACCTCGAGACCTAATGAATTAGAGATGCATGTTGCCATTCAAATATTTGAGGAATTCTTGAAAAATAATAAAGTCAATGATGAAGATATACCTTTGAGAACTTAGTCATTTTTTATGCTTTCTAGTTTTTTAGTTGCAGTTTTGTTATCGACATTTTATGTCTTTATATGAAATTAGATGTAAAGATAGCACAATTCCTAAATCAAATTGGACTGTACTATTTAATAAGTCAAAGTAGATATAGAATTCCTATTTTTTCTCAATGGTTTACTCCATATAAAGTACCTAGAGCCTCATTGTAACCAATCATCTTTAATTTATGCATTGGAAATCTGCTAGTTTGAAGAACACTTTGAGACTTTGTGCTTAAGTTGTAAATCAAGTTTCAATTTGTAAAGATAGCAAATTGGAAACTAATCTTTGCCTTGGATTTAGTGTGTTTATGTGATGAGATTGTTCTTATGTCCTTCTCATTGTATTATCTTATATCAATTGAATTATGTATTGTAGAGAGGTAAATTGTTTAAAGGTAATCAAATATGATTTTGTAAACTTTGTACTACATCATACATATTTGAGGTTTGTTCTTGATATCTCTGAATTGATAATAGTGTGGAGACTTTGAGTTGTATCCTATTACATTCTTAGATTAGTTTTAATTACGGTGTATGTGAGATAATTTGAACTACTCATATCATAATTTTATACTTGTGGTCAACTTGGAGAAGCAACATAAGAATTTAGGTTTGTGTGAGTTTCTTTGTTATTTAGGAATTATTGGTACATTGCCAATTACTCTTTTGTTGTAGTCTGTTGGATTTGGTTATTGGATTTGGATATGTTTTTTTCATTGCTATCAACATATTCCTATATGTTATTTCCACTAGTACATTTGGGTCAAAATTTCGACGGCAAATCATCGGAATTCCAACGGATTTTTGTCGCACTACCGACAAAAAAAGCCGTCGAAAAATTTTTGTCGGAAGTTCCAACTATGCTTGTGGTCATCGCAATTCTGACATCAACCCCATCCTTTCCAACGGTTGCCATTGATACTCATACCCAGAAAGAATACCGTCTCGATCTGGGGCTACCGTCGGAATTCCAACATCAAAGCGTAAAAATTCTGACAAAGGAGTGTCATCGGATGCACAACATCCTCGTTGGAACTCTCCTAGAGGCTATCGTAATTTTAACCCTTTGGTGTCAGAATTACGACAGCCTCCAGGAGAGCTCCAACAAGGATGTTGTGCACTCGATGACACTCCTTTGTCAGAATTTTTACGCTTTGATGTCAGAATTCTGACGGTAGGCCGATTTTTCAAAAAAAAAAAATTTATAGAGAAAGATTGGCATTGGTATCTCTATTCTATCTCTCTTCTCTATCCCTCTCTACTATCTCTCTTCTCTCTCCCCTCTCTAGGTCTCTTTCTCCATCCCTCTCTTCTTCTCTCCCTCTCTACTTCTCTTTCTCTACCCTCTCCAGGTCATTATCTCTTCCTCTCACCCTCTCTCTCTCTCACCTCTAGTCTATGCATATGAGCCTTTCAAACCCACTCAGGGGTAAAATAACCCTAAGTTGGCCTTATTTTGAGGAAAAATGCAAATGTTTAAAGGATAAAATCAATAATTTTCTACATTGCCGACCCCAATTTGTGCAAACCTTCTTGTTATTTGCGCCTAAATCTGTCCATGAGAGGAGTCCAAACCCACTCAGCAAGAGAAGAGCACCTTAAGTCAGCTAGAAGGAAGGTAAATTCATGAATTTAATGAACAATTATTGGGCTAGCCGACCTATGGAGGTGAAATGAAGGTAAAGGTAAAAAGGAAGCATATAAAACAAAGGTCAAATGCTCATCAAATTCAATTTGCAACCAATTAAGAGGAGAAGAATTAGGGAGCAGGTCTGTGAATTAGGGTATAAAATCAGATTAAATTTATTTGTGATGCATTATTGGTTTTTCATTTCATTCACGATATGTTCTTTCTTGCTTTCAGGATGTGAGGACTTCATTACAAGGAAAAGAACACCTTACCCAGCACATAGAGCATGCCAACATCATGCTTCAATGCAAGGATGAAGGCACTTGATGAAAGGAGGCTTCAAGGCATGAAAGAGGACATTGGCATCATGGAGGGTTTTCACATCAATATCAACACCAAGATTCACGAGTTTAGGATGACAACATGAGGAGCTAAACCTATTCAAAGCTTTCAACAATGCAATACAAAGGAAGGAGCATCTCAAGGCACAAGGACAATGTCAAATGATGATCAAGATATTATGAGGATTCAACAAGGACAAAACAAAAGACTATCTTGCATTCCCTTTGAAAATCCAAGAATAGCAATCAGTAGAATAAGGAGAAATCAATAAGGATTGCTTTAAAATGAAGGGATCTACAACACGATAGGCCATATGTAAGACATCAATCACCAATGATCAAGGTATTCAAGTTAGAGTTACAAAGGTGATAAAGGTTGGATAGATCAAGAATAAGTGGGTTCTACATCAATCCTAGGCATTACAAAGTCTATATCCAACATATTCACCAAGGTGAATTACCCCACAAAGAGGTAGATTTTTGAATCTCAAAGAGGATTTCATCAAAGCAAGCCATTCAAGTCAAGTATATGCACCATGAAGTTGAAGCAAGCATCATTGGTATGGAGATGCAACAAAAGGAGGACCAAGCATCATCAAACATATACTTCATTAAGCACACGATCACATAAAAGGATCAAGAACTATCAGGAAGATGGAAGGACACAAACATGATCAAGTAGATAGTTTCAGAAGAATTAATCAAAAGCTAAGGACTTGATCATCTAGATGATACAATTTGGGAATATGTCCCACCACCTTCATCATGTTGAGAAAACTAGATAACGTTGAGTATCAAGAGATATTGCTCAATCACATAAGCTTTGTGATGATCGACTTGGCAAGTTGAGTTGGCATCCAATCATTGTCAACCTAATCAAGTGAAGCCACATTGACATGTCCAAGTTCATCGTACTTGATTCATCTAATGAATGAGCTAGTGACACATTGCAATGCATCAAAGTTTGTTCAAGCATACCTAACCTATTTCCTCATTGGTTAGAATTCAAGGTGGACATGTGTCCTATTCAATGTAATTATTTAATTGGCTAGAATGGAGTTTGTTATAACAAGCCCTAATTAGGGTTTCACTATAATATCTTGACTGTTGATTTGATAGTCAATCTGGGCCATTCATTATAATAGGGGTCTATAAAAGGCCTAGCCTTTTCATTTGTAAAGGTTAATAGTTGCTATTCAATAATTAATAGTTCATAGATAGCAGTTAGACAGCAAGTATAGTAGAGTAGGAGGAAAGAAGGAATTGTTGCCAAGACTTGTTGATTTTAATACATGATCTTCATTGAAGCATGGTGGATTTCTATGTGTAATTTCTACATGTTGCATGGCTTCTTGTTACTTCTCAAGTTTAGATAAATTTCATATATTGCAATGGAGAAATGTGATGATTTCTTGATGGAATTCATGTTCATACTATTTGTAATTTGCTGGTTGTAAGTTGCAATGTACAGTTAGTCTAAACTTCATTAAGAATAAGTTCAATTATGAATGTTCACTTAAATTGTGCTAGTTTTGGGTATTCGAATGAATGTTCATGATATGAAAACCCTTCATTATTCCTTAGAAGATTGCATTAGTTTTGTGTACTTGTTTCCGCATGGTAAAGCAAAGATTGATTATGGAATTCGTCTATCAAATCATCATCCTTTATTGTCACTATTCTTAGGATTAAATTAGATCTCTAAACCCTTTATCTCTTTTGTCTTTTATTTTCCAAGCAAGTTAGTGTAGAGTCCAAGTTTCGGTAGAGTTCAAGAAAAATGTAAGCCCCCTTGCAATTCTAGCAAAATCACACCATATTCACTAAGTCTATCCCATGCAATTAAGTTGCATAGTTTGTATTGTAAACCTTGGAGTTGCTTTGATTGATCACTTTGTTTAGCATTCAAAGTTTCTTTGTTCAAGAGATGATAGAATACCTTGGTATTTTATTGTGTTCGCGGTGCATAAAAAAACATCAATAGGTGGTTCTAGATGAAAGATAGTTGTGGGTTTGTATGCATGTTTAGTGCATGATTCAAGGAGGTTGTTTTCAACTTTCTCATTGAGGAGATGTTGGTATGCAATCATTAGTCCCTCATCATCTCTACAATATTTTCTTGATGGATTCCTTGACTAGTGGAATTGTTTGGCAAATCGGATTTGGAGTTGATTTGGTGTCTTTGTCTTGAGATCCATATGGTATTTCTTTGTATCTCATTTTGCAATTTATTGATGTGATGATGAGTTTTACATGTGTCATTGTTTTAGATCTACAAGTTACGCAGTTGTATGGATTTAATCCACCCATTGGTGATGCAGAGCCCTTGTTGCTGAGACATGATCCTTCACTCAAGAACCCCAAACAAGGACCCTACAACTTATACAAAGACATCAAGGGTTGGATTGGTTTCAATTTGATTGTTTTCATACCTCTCCCCATACTAAGCCATCTGGACAATGCCAATCCCACAGTGTCTCACAAAAGTCTCTCAGGACTCAAAGGCCACTACGCCCAACCAAAGGTGGAAACACACTTCTTAAGGAAATGGGGACCTCCAATACCTTGATTTACTATCCTATAGGGTTAATAGTCCTATTCCAATCATCAAACATGATGTATTGAGAAAAATTAGTACTGCTGCTACAATTAGGCCTGTCACGCCTAGTAGCCCTGCCAGTCTGAAACACTTAAGGTTTCTTGTTAATTTCTCAAAATAACTCTACAAATAAGAGTGGATTTTTTTTCATTCAAGTGAGTTCCAAAGGATTCCAAAATGTTTTTGGCAGATCCAATGTCTAAGGGTTATAAACCCAACTTCACTCCTAGGCCTAATAGCCCTAATTAGGCCACCTTAACAAAGGAAGTATACTCAAAACCTACTGCCTGGGCAAAGTAAAACCTAAGAAATGTGGGGGACATGGATAAAAATAAATTACCAAGTTATAGCCCTTGGCTCCACCGCTATCATCATTTGTGGGGTCGGATGCATACCCAGCCAAGGTGGTCACATAGAGATGCCCACCTCTAAAACTTCAAACCCCCGCCTTTAACTGCCACTTCCCTACAATAGGTATTGGAAATATTAAATTAAATTTTCACCACTTTCTTCACCCCAAAGTCCATACAAATCCCATGAGGTATCAGCAAGAAAAACTCATGTTTGCTATCAAACCCTAGGTAGACTGTCAAATCCGGGGTACCTTCACAAAAAACCACTTTTCTCACAGCTCCAAAAGAGTTAGAGGCTCAGACTTGTTGCATTGGAAAGGTAAGACATGTGAATTTCATATTAAAGAGGTTTTATGCCCTGGAGAAAGTTGTACTGTATGGAATATGGGAAATAGCAGCAAAATGCAGGAAAAAGATAGATTTTTATTGGTTTCTTTGTTCACAAAACTTTCATTTTCCTTCAACAACCTTGCCAAAGGTTGGAATTCAACCTTTAATGACCCTTCCAATAGTTATCAACTGATTTTGGAAACCAACATGGTGGTTTGGAGGAAGTTGCAATTTTGGGTTAAAAGTTGTCATAGTTGCTTGACAACTTTTGACAACTTTTGACATTTTGTCCTCCTAAACACACCTAGACACTAATTGACCCCTAAGACACTTAAAACTATTCAAATGCACTAAAAATTCCTTCAAGGCATGAATAACCCCAATTTCCATATACCCAAGGTGGTTTATAACACACCTACCTAGGGCATAGGCTTACAAGGTGGGGTGACTTATTACATCAACATGAAAATAAACCAAAACTATCCTTAAGTGTTTCAAAACCTGAAAACCAATCAAGAGGAGTTTGATTCTTCAAGAATCCCATGATTTGAATTTGAAGATTCCCCTACATCAATTGGCTATAGTGAGATGACTTGAATGTGGACTGTCTATATCCACAAATCTATGGTCATTTGTGCATTGGTATGTTGCGCTGGGATGGGAGGAAGGAATATTAGAGTATCTAGATAGTTATATATTGCCACTCTTAGTGTGGGCCACTATTAAGGGATTCTTGAATGGTCATGGAAGGCATACAATTTAGTCTGCAGCAAAGAAGTTCCCTCAGAGGGCATGATGCCAAGCTTTTTTTTGGGGAGTTACCTCCCCATTTGATGGGGAAGTTGCAGCTTTTTGGACAAGACTTGGCTTTGATTGTGAAAGTTATGCTTGCATGATTATGAAAGGATATAAGTTTTACACGTAGGATCTAGATGCTTTCTTTCCTTACCTATGCGGGGAGAGATTTTCCTTCAAATCATGCCCAGCCGAGGTAAACCTCTTTGGAATAATAATAACAAGCATTTCTTTAACAAAGTAAATTATATATAAGAGCAGTATATGCATGGATTTACAAAAGTGTCATGCAGAATGTAGATCTATACCTTGTTACTTAAAAACAAAAGTTCTTCTTTATGTTTATTTTTCCATGATATAACTTGACCTCGGGCAACCTTTTGACTGTCAAGAAGTGATTGCCTCAGATGAAAGTAGTGATAAATGTCACTATCAACAAAAGAACAACCAATAAATGATAAATTTGTAGTGAGATCATAGTGCCTAAATCAGTCTAAAAGCTTATAAGGATCAGAACCAAGCCATATAAGCTTCAAGAAAAATTTGAGAGCATCAAAGTCATCTACCAGACATTAGAAATTGCCAAATCAATGACACATTCATATCAAGCATCTTTACTTTTTTGAAAAGTAGACCACATTTCAGATCTAGATGACACCATAATGACTTTGATTTCCTCTTGCAAGATATTCCTCCATCATGTATTGCTTCATCGAAGTTCAAATTTTCTTCTTCAAGGGCTCTCAATGATTCTCTATATAGGATCCTTCGTGTCTATGAGATCCACTTCATTCAGAGGCCTACTTAAACATTTCACATCTATTTGTGGACTCTCACCTTTCAAACATTTCACATCTTATAATTGAGCTTCGCTTTGTTTCGAGAATAGTTTAATATTCTCTACTTAACAGGGCCAACCACGTGAAGGTGGAAGCTCATTTGGCCCCTCCCCACCCCTAACATCACTCTAAATTCCCCATTAACATCTAACATTCATTCTTTCATCCATTATTAAAATATAATATTCATTCATTATCACATAACGTTCATTAACACATAAAATTCATTAACTTTTATTAAAACGCAACATTCATCAATAATCATCAACACATATCATTCATGAACATTCATTAGCACATAATTACATTCATTACACATAAAAATTAGTCATTATCAAATAAGGTAGATTACAATAATTTCTTTCTTTGTTTTTTTTTTGAAGCTATGAAAAGACTAAGTGGAACATCGGTTTCTTCATCATTTCCCCCATCTGTAGATGTTATGCCCTCTTCTCATGCTCTTGATGTATGCCTAGTCCTATACAAAGGATGAGGATGCTGAACCAAAGGGGGGTCCTCTACAATAACAATGAATTGGGTTAAATTCAAAACATTTTTTTATTATTGTTATAAGTATTTCATTAATTTAAAGAACACAACCATTACACTCTTTACCTGATGGGGCCACATCATCTTCCAGATCATTTTGTCTAGCCTCAACCTTGACATGCTGAGCACCCTCTAGATCCTCTGGAGTTGAAATATGAAACGTTACATTAATCAATACACCAATTGCAATTAAATATGTTTAAAGGAATAACAGTGGTCCTCTTTACCTGATTGGGGAGCATCATGTTCCTGATGTTGTCTACCTGGATCATGCTCCACTTGGTCACCATCGACTGCATGCTCTAAAATATTAAAAATAAAGGTTACATTAATTACTACACTAATTTTCAATTTAAGATGTTTAATTGTATTAATAATTACATAAAAAATTTGAATAGCAAATGAATACCTCCACTACTAGGATGCACATCTAGACCTTCATGTATAGGTTTTGTTCCATGATTATCATGCTGCATTGCAATGTCACATGCAGTGTTATCATTGCTTGCTTATTTAAAAAAAATATAGTCACTTTATGTTGAAAATTAACATCAAATAGATTATTGGTTAAGTATTCAATTTGAAATAATTTTCATTTAGCTTAATTACCATTGTGATAGATGCATCAGAATCTCATGTTTGCCCATCAATTCTTATAGCCATTCAGCCACGGCTATATAGCCTTTTTGGTAGCCAATTCTCTTGTCATCTTCCATGGGTGCTCTATTGAATTCAGAGACCTGCATTTTTGCTTAGTATTGTGAATTTTTCTTGTATTGTTTGATAAAAAAAAAATTGTTTACAATTTATAAATATTTTGATGTGATACTTAATTTACTGATTCTTACAATTCGTGCAGCAAGTTTCATATAACCACCAGAGCCGAGTTTGTGTTGCCCATGCTTTTCTTGTCTTGCCTTGGTTGCCTTTGACATGTCACTCAATCTATAAAAAGTTTGAAATATGTTAGATTATATAAATATAATGAATAATTAGTGCATATTCACATTCTTAATAGTATCACATACCTTCTTTTGGCGTCTGGTGGTGTATTTCCTTTTTTCCTTTCAATTCTCTCCTTTGCATCCAAAATCAGGTCCTTCCACTTCCTCTCTAGAATCATGGGGGGATGCTCATACTTTACGTTCTTCTCTAAATGTGTCCTATATTGGTCCCTCACATACTTCAGATATGTGCCAGCTTTTTCCAGGAGCTTAGTCTTGTCAAATGTGTCATTTCCAAACAACCCTACCATACGGTTTGTGAGTTCATCTTTTAACTTTTTTTCTTGGTCATTCCACCTTTAAAGCAAAAACAAACCTGTTAGATTTAGAAAGAAATTGAAGCGACCTTTGATATAGTTCAAGAAATGGATAAAAGGAAAACTATTCTAGCAATGATATGAAATCAAAATAGTGGATAAGGGTTAGTTCATGTATGATGTTCCACCTTTTATGTATGGTGGGCCCAAATATCTGCAATGAAATGTCATTAAGATTTTTATAAAAAATATCATTTCCTGCAAAAAAAACATGGGATCATTAGTCCAAAATGAGTGATCAGTAAGTAAATTACAATTAGACTATATATAATAATATTTTTAAAGTACCTGGAACCTTCTGTATCTTCAAGGGAATCAATTCTTCATTGCTCACCACCAATGTGGCCTGCAACGTTCCCGTACTAGAAATACGGGAAGATCCAGGAAATGATGGTATGTTATCAACAGTACTCACCTCTAGCGCATCCTCATGTGCATCTCCTACCACAGTAAATGAATCCACTATGAAATGCCTCCAAGAAAGAACACTTCAAGAGTAATAAACACATAACGAAAGAGAGAGAAAAAGAGGGATCTACCACCAGTGGGTGGGTCAACATGAGCCGGTGCAATAGATGATGTTTGCATGCTATGTGTTGCCGAAATTACAGTCGGCAATACAGTTGGGCTCAACCTTGGACCCATGTTAATACCTGAAGAGCAATACATTAAATATGTAAAACATTAAAAAAGCAAGTTCACAAGTCCAAAGGAGTGGTTTTAATATATAGAACATGGTCATGACCTGAACTACTCACAATACCCTGATCATTGCCATTAGGATGATGAGGCCCTATAAATTTCTATAAAAATAACACATACATATTTTAGTTAATGACATAAAAGAGATAAAAATATAAACCATTATTGAACTTTTGTTATGATTAAAGCTTTCATTACTACTTACTTGCAAGTTTTCCATTGTCGTCAATAATAGTTGCACCCTCTTTGTTATCTCATCAGTCTAAGGACTTATGGTTGCCAAATCAAGAATCTCTTGCCTAATTTTTCTAATATTCTTATGTACAAATTGCATAGGGTTTGCGGTAAGTGCGATGTCATCAATGCATAACACTGTCGAGTGCCCCACATCCCTATGGAGGTGCTGAGGTACTGTAGGTTCCTTTCCCTTATCCCGAACATCCATCTGTGACAAGAATATAATTAACACTATCAAAATTACTTCAAAACACTCAAGAAAAGATCATAATGTAACAGTTTGATTCTATCTAATTTGTACAATTACAATGAGATTTACCTGCTCCATAGAAGTGTCGGGACCTAAACCCCTATTTGTCCTTTGTGGTGGATCCATGTGGCCCTATGAAAAAGAAAAAATATAAAAATGTTAGCAAAATGAAACCAATAGACTTAGCAAAAAAACTTAATAATACGATGGTTTATTGGATTCATTAATTGGAAGTTGGCTTAAATGGTATATATATAGTACGTACCACCCCCATGATAGTAACTTTGTTTGTATCTATATGATTCAAATTGTAATCGATTAGTAGCTCTTCCCCTGCACTTATTGATTTTATCGCACATACAAACACACAATTTCCCTCACGTGCCTCAAATATGCAATTGGGTTGCTTATTAGTTGACCCAGGTCGTGTACTATTTATAAAACCTACAATATTCCCTATTGCTTTTGGCCTTCCATCAATGTATACAGCCACTCATTTACTTTGATCATTATCTTTTTGTTGTATATAATTGGCTGACAGTGCATACCTATGCATACTTTTTTTATATTGAACAATCTACATCCAATCATTATAATTGTAACAAGGTCCAACAAACTCCATCAATTCAGCAACTTTGTTGTAACAGACCTTTATGCTGTCCATGGAAAATAGGCCCAAACCATGTAACGACAAAGGTGCTATGCGATATATCCTCTCATTAACACAAAAATCAGTTTTTATTGGAGGAAGTTCCTTGGGTACACATTGTTTTAGTAGATGTTTGTACCTCAAGGGCACCTCAATGTCGTCTTTGGTCTCATCCTCATAAGAACATGACCCCCCTTGAGCAAGAAAAAATTCCAAGCATTTATTGAATTTTCTTCTAATCTTTTGACCTCTAGTTGATCTCCCTATTTGAGATCTACTACATGTCTCACTTTCCTCTTCTATTCCTGCATTTCCCTCACTCGAGGAAGACACATCTGACAAATACCTATTTGGTGATACCTGTGCACCATCAAATGAGAGAGTTAGTTGGTAATGAGAGAGATATTTTGCAAATGAGGGTAATATTGATGAAGAAGTCGACCATAAAGTTGATGTTGAGATTAAAATTTGAGTAAGTCCAACTGGGGCCTCAAGTGTTGATAACTGTATTAGATTTGCTGCTAATGTTGATGTTTGGAAAACTAAGGAAGTTTGTTTTTCTTGTAATTTTTTAAAAATATATTATTTCTATAAGGTGTATTGACTTATACCTATCAATCCATGAGACTGTGTAGGATCCTCATCAAAGGGGTTCAGGTTCCTGCACCAACAATTGAGCATCATAAGCATTACATTTGTAATTTGATAAACAATAAATACTGCAGTATCATAAGCATCATAAGCATCATAAGCATCACATATGTATCATCATATATGTAATTGAGCATCATAAGAATCACATATGTATCATCATAAACATTTAATCCATCGCATACGTATCATAAATCACCATCCATCACATAGCTAATAAGTAGTCCACATTCCATAAATAAACACAAAGTTCAAAAAATGTCACATGTATCATCATAAGCATGTAATCCATCACATATGTAGTTTAAATCACCATCTATCACATAGCTAGAGGTGCATCATGAATTAATTAAGTAATGGCATTAGAATTCAAAACATATGAATTATTTATGTAACCATATAAGTCAAATCAATTTCTATCAAGATATCAATATTAAATAGATAATATAATAATCGCATCTCATACATTTCATTTATCTCATTGCTCTTCTTCTTCATCCAACTCATCATCATCATCATCATCATCATCATCATCATCATCATCATCGTCATCATCGTCATCGTCGTCGTCGTCGTCGTCGTCATTGTCATCATCGTCATCATCGTCATCATCATCGTCGTCATCGTCATCGTCATTGTCATCATCATCACCATCACTGACACCATCACCATCACCATCACCATCATCATCAGCAACAACACCATCATCATCATCAACTTCTTCTTCGTGTACATTTCCTTTAGGAACATCATTGAGTAACTGTCGATCGTGATCATCTATATCATCTTCTACTTCTTCGATATCTTCTTCTTCCATCACATCATACATTATCGGCCTTCCTCTTGGATCATGTCTAACAACAAATGACCAACCCGGTTTATGTGGAACCTCTGAGTAAAATACCTACACACATTGACTTGGAAGAACATAGGGCTCATCCCCAACTCGTTCAAATGACCTTGTATTAACCACTATAAATCCATTATCATGTTTGATAATAGTTCTATCAGGATCATTTATATTCAGTCGTAGCCTATACCATTTGACGACGAACAGAACTAATTTGAAGGAATTAAAATCACACTCAAGTATATCATCCAAAATGCCATAGTATCAATTTTGAGACACTTGAGGATGTATGTCGTTTCTAGATGAAATATTGGTCACCTCAAAGACTGCAGTTATCCCAGAATCACAAGTTTTCTTCGTGTCATCCAACTGTTTGATGCGAAATTTATGACCATTGCAGCACATAGCCTTGTGGTGTTTGACCTGCAATATGTCTAACATATTAAAATTATTGCATCATGAGTTGATAAACATACGGGTGATTAATAAAATTATACATACCTGTTGATCTCTTAAACCATATGCTAAATCAATTTCCCTTTGTGTAACATTGGAATCTCCATTACGATGAGCTTCTTTAACCAATGAAGCAACACCATCCCATGTTAATGTGCGACTAGAATGTTGACATCGTTCAATCCACATCGTCATCCAATCAAGATTGTTTGCAATATACAAATGTAGCGCATCCCACTCCCGACCAACTATACAAATAATTAATAGACCACTTACAATTGATTTATTTAGAAGATGAAGAATTAATTTACTACAATAACATCTTATAATTACCTCTCACTTTCTTCAATCTACCTTTCCCCATCAAGTGCTCCCCTTCAAATTTATTAATGGGGTTGGGATCCCAAATGCGATCTACATGGATTTTTGCTGCAAACTTAGGAAGATATTCAGTAATGTACACCATATATCCCCTCCACCATAGAACCCTCAGGATGTGCTCTTTGTCGAACCAAAGCCTTCAAAAATTTCAAGTGCCTCTCAACCATCCACATTGACCTAGTGTGTACAGGTCCACACAATTCGATCTCCTCAACTTGGTGTATGAGGTAGTGTTCTTGTGCATTGAAAAAAGTTGAAGGTAGACACTTTTGCATTTCACACATTAGATGAGGGATTTTTCTCTTCCAATATTTTATATCTTCCTTGTGGATTTCTTTAGATGACAACCACCTAATTAAAGAGATTGAAGACGCAAAAATATATAAACGAGACTTTACAAAATAATATACAAATATATTGCATAACAAGTAAAACAAATGGCAAATATAATATCTATACAACAAATTGAACAAACATCACTACTTACCTCATGTATTTTCCAAGATCATATATGACTTGCTTGATATTATTGTCGAAGTGGTCTGGGAGAGATAGAGGTAGAATGTACTGCAACAAATATAAAATGATCTTTTCATTGTTTTCTAACATAATACAATGAAAAGTACATGCGCAGTATACAAATATATAGTAAATACACAAGAACGCGAATTAACTTAATGAAGGTATGCCAATCATGCATTTTCATCCCTGGCCCAAATTCACTCTTCTTTGATATGAAATTGTTTATGTTCGCAGCAAATCCTGTGGGAAATCGAATTTTTCGTATGACTTCTTTTATAGAATTGCTTTGCTGCTCTGTTAATAACCAAGGAATGGCACTTATATTAATCTGATCTCCATTGCTATTTGATTGAATGGTGTTTTTCATTGCATGATTGGATTCCAGAATGTCACTACAAATTTTGACAATTTTTTCTTTGTCACGCCTTCCATCTAATATTTTCCATAATGTCTCTATTATATTCTTTCCAATTTGCATTGTATCAAACAAATGCACAATTTGTAGCTGCTCGTAGTAAGGCAACCTACTGAATTGTCTGGGACAACTTTTTAGTCCCTTTGGAAGGTGGCCATCCATGCCTTGACGACCTTCAGTATCATCAATTACATCATCAGTAAACAAAACATGATAGAAAAATTCAAATTCCAAACATAAACCATTAGATGGAATGACATTACCTTGATGATTAATTCTATTATATTCCAACTTCCATAAATGAGGAGTCATTCTTCGTGGCTTTGATGTAGTCTCTTCTTTCCCATTGAAAAGATGTTTTTCAGTATTCTGGTACTTATGATTTTTTTGAAGGAAGTGCCTATACTCATCAAACACCTCCTTTCCTAAACTTTTTGAATGATGGGATTTCATCTTTGGACCACAAACTAGACATGCAAATTTTCCCTTTGTTTGAAGACCTACAAGATAATGTATAATTCTATTAAATCTATTAATTTTTATAATTATAATTATCATGCACAACTTGAACACTATAACGTATCGCAAAAATGTGTTAGCCTTGGGGCATCATGTATTGTCCATACAAGCATTGCATGGAATTGAAATTGTCTTTGTCCTATTGGTCTAGAGATGTCATACATGGTCACACCATTCCATAACTCTAGCAACTCATCGATAAGAGGCTCAATATATACATTCATATCTTTAACTTGGTACTTGCCTAGTGGAATGAACAAAAACATTACATAATTATTATGACCATTTTATTGCAATATTTATAATTAAATGTAGATGTCTATTAAATGATAAAATACCTAGAACAATCATTGCCAACATTATGTGCTCCCTCTTTATTGACATCCATGGAGGAATATTATTGTTGATAACAAAAATAGGCCACACCGAGTAAACAGATCTCAACTCTCCAAATGGATTGACACCATCTGCTGCCAATGAAAGCCTGAGATTACAAGGTTCTTCTTTAAAGTGTGGCCACTTTTCCTCTATGTCCATAAATGCTGAACCATCCGCAAGCATTCAAATAATGTCATCTCGACTTCTATTGTGTGCATGTTAATCCATAAATTGTGCCAAGCTAGTGCACCTGAATAATCGTTGCATACATGGAATAATGGGAATATAACGAAGAACCTTGCGAGGCACCTTTTTTGTTATTTGATCTATTTGATATCTATTGATATGACATCCAGGGCATTCTATTCCAAATTCATGTTGTTTATGATATATAATATGATCATTGGGACAAGCATCTATTGTTTGATACTCCATTGCAATATCTTTCATGATGGCAGATAATTCTCGGTATGAGCGAGGTAGAATATTTGATGGTGGTAAGAAAAACTCACCTATCAATCTACAGCAAAAAAAAAAGTTTGAGGTGTTAATATAAAGAATATTAATGGTACATGATTCACCATTTATTAACTGTAATGACATGTATGACACACCTTAACATACAAGAGATTGTTATGTTGGATAAACCATTCATAACCTTCAAGTTCACCACCAACAATACAGTAGAGAGAAGAGTTGTTTGGGAGCCTTTGTAAAGGGGCTCATATGCCTTCTCAAGAAGAGGTAAATCATGAACATCAAGGTCATCATGATCAGCTGTGCCAGTACTAAATGTGTCATGGATCAATGCATTTGTACCATCATCTTCAATTGTGTTTTCTGGTGCATGATCGTCATCTTCCATGGGATCATTATCTTCAACTTCAATATTCACACCTCCATGTTCCTCCACTTCCAAAACCATATTCTCAGGGTTTTGTTGATCCATACCATGTGCTCTAGGGTGCTCCACCTATATAAAATTGATATACATAAATAAACCGTGATCATGATCTCATTATCAAGTGATTTCTTATGTATATAAATTGTTAAAACGATATAATGAACAACTTACCAGTGGATGATAACCATGTCCCCCTTCAATGTGACCATGCTGCCTACAATGTTTCTTAGCTATTTTGATTAGAAGTCTTCTAGTCTTTAAGCCCTTACAAATTTTGCAGGGACAATAACATTTCCCATCACCTTTTCTTTTCAAGTTAGACCATAATCTAGCAATTGTCTCCTTATTTTGTTCTTCGCTGATATTATCTGACATGGTCTTTCTTCACAGGCAAAAAAATCAGGCTATGGAAACTTCAGTGCAAAAGCTTCACAAAAATTGCAAATCAAACCAAAACCATTTAACTCTTCTTTTTCATCTTAAAACATTGAACTTAATAGAGAACCCATTTAATGTAGTTGATTGTGTGAATTTCTGAGCATTGTGTCTGCAAATTCTTACTAAAAGTTTGCCTGTTGCAGACTTTCTGAGAGACATTTTTGAGTATTCTAAGCTAATTAGGCCATGAAAAGATGGTTTTACACCTTCCAAGGGTTAGAGAACAAGGTTTACAAAAGTTGCTCATAAGGAGTATGCAACATTGACAACTTTTCCTTTCTTGCTTTCTACAAACACATCTTTAGTATGAAAACCAATTACATTCTAGAACATGAGAACATGTCTATCATTAGAGACACAAGAGAATCACATTAGCCCTACACAAAAAGGCATTGACAATTACAAAACAATAAGTTCACTGTCAAGTTAATTATGACTGCATTTTTGCCCTTTCATTGGTTTTTCACTTTGGACCTGCACTTTACACTCTCTAAACTCTTTCCCAAAGGTCTGATTTGTGCTCTTTTTTAATGCCCTATCTTTGGATGCTTTTTGTCCTTCATACCTGCTATTTGGAAGAGGAAGATAGCATAAACAACTTCAACAAAAGTGTAAAAATCAGTCATAATTGACAGTGATAGCCAGCTGGGCGTTACTACTTTGCCTAAAAGATCATTAATTGATCTTGGCAACCTCAAAACCCATGGGTAGGGTCAAAAACCACTCCTTGATCTTGTTTGCAAACAAATAGAGGGAGGTTTAAAGCTTTACAAACTCCAATGTATGGTGGAGAGTAAGCAAGTGAATGGAAATCAACTCCAAAACAATGGCTCACTAGTATTCTAAATGATCATTCGACTAAAGCTACAAACATTAACATGATGCATTTCTCGCATGTCTACATGAATATCTAAGGTTACTATAACGTATTTCTATCATCATGAGATTTCTACTTTTTTGGTCAGTTTAGAATAGGATGTGTGTAGATGTATATATGTAACCACTGTTATTACTTCTGACACATCAAATAGGCCACAGTAGATAAAGTATAAATGTAACCACAGTTATTACTTCTGACACATCAAATAGACCTACAATTCTAGGTACTAGTTTGGCTAATTTTCCCAATGATATACAAATCTTATGAGGTTTAACCCTCAAAAAGACTTTGTTTTGAAAGTCCCATTCTTACGTGCATAGCTCTTCTATATGTTTTCTACCTCCTTTAACCACCCCTTGGTTAATCTCATTTCATCATGTATCTCCTAAGAATATTTGAACCAATTCCAATCTTGTCTTCAACTAGATATCCCAAATGATATGTGTACAATACTTTCATCCATAAAGATATTTAAATGGTGTCATACCCAAATATGCATGATCAGAGTTATTATATGCAAACTCTTCCAATGGAAGATACTCCTCCAATGTAGACTATTAATCCATGGAATACATCCTAAGGAGGTCTTCGACTACTTGCTTCACTATCTTTGTTTGTCAATTTGTCTGTGGGTAGTATGTCAAACTAAAATTCAATATTATCCCAAATATTTCATTCAATATTTTCCAAAATTTAGAAATTATATGAGTATCTCATTTTGATATGATCATCTCAAGTACTCAATTCAAATGAAATATCTCTCAGATAAACTTCTTAGCTAACGTAAACAATCCATCCTAAAATATCCTTTGGGTGAAGTATGCTACCTTGGTCAACTTATCCACAACTACCAAAATGACATCATGTTTATTCTTTTATATCGGTAACCCTTAAATAAAATCCATGCTAATAACTTGTCATTTATATTTAAGTATGTCATGTGAGTATACAAACCCTACTAGGTGTATATGCTTAGTCTTGGCTTGTTTGCACTCCAATCATCAAGCTACAAATTCAATCTCATCCTTCTCGATTCTTGGCTAAAAATATAAAGATCTCAATTTTCCTACCATCTTGGCTAGTCCTAGGCACCTTGAATAAGGTGTGTTGTGGATCTCCTCTAACATCAACCTCCTCAAATCCCTAAGTTTAGAATGTACATTCTCCCTTGGTATCTTAATAATCCATCTAACTAAAACAAATATCTATTGAATCGATGGCGCAAGGGGTTTTTCTCTACGTCTTTCTCCATTATGGAATAATATCTTTGAAGATTATGAACCAATTTCTCAAATTAGACCTTTTAATAATAATGGCTACTAGATGCCTTCTTCTACTAAGGGCATCTATTTTTCTATGTTTCATCTCCTTGTAGTAATCATGTTTGCACTCCAATCATCAAGCTACAAATTCAATCTCATCCTTCTTGAGTCTTGGCTAAAAATATAAAGATCTCAATTTTTCTACCATGGTGTGTTGTGGATCTCCTCTAAGATCAACTTCCTCGAATCCCTAAGTTTAGAATGTACATTCTCCCTTGGTATCTTAATAATCCATCCAACTTAAATAAATATCTATTAAATCAATGGTCCAAGGGGTTTTTCTCTACATCTTTCTCCATCATGGAATAATCTCTTTGAAGATTATGAGCCACTTTTTCAAATTAGACCTTGTAGTAATCATGGCTGCTAGATGCCTTCTTCTACTAAGAGCATCTATTTATCTATGTTTCATCTCCTTAATGTATTCAATCCCAAATTTATATTCAATAAGAAACTATATCCATCTATTTTTGTGAGCATTGAGATTGGGTTGAGTAAATATATATTTAAGGCCTAGATTGTCCATCTTCAATTCAAAAGGCTTACCCAAAAGATAGTGCCTCCACATCTAAAGCACATGAACTATGGCTAATAACTCTAGGTCATGGGATGCAAAGTTTAACTTATATTATTTCAACTTGGACTAGACTAATAAGCAACCACTTGCCCATTTTGCATTAGCACTCCTCCTACTCCTTATCTTAATTCATTTTGTTATCACCATGAATTACCCATTTGGATTGGCTACAGTCAATATAGGATCTGAAATGAGCTTCTTCAAAAATTGGAAAGCTTGGTCACACTTCTCATTCCACTCAAATACTTTCCCTTTCTATGGAGTGAAGTGATTGGTGCTACAATTTTAGAAAATCCTTATACAAACTTATTGTAGTATCTTGTAAGTCCCATGAAGCTCTAGATTTTAGTTACATTATGTGGTGTAGGCAACCCCACAATTGCTTTTATTTTCTCTAGATCAACTACAATCCCTCCCACTAAAATCATAAGGTGTAGATAATTCACCTTGTCCTTGTAGAAAGTACACTTGAATAGCTTACCAAAGATCTTATTCTCCCTTAAGAATTATAAAACTATCCTCAATCTCTTGGTGCAATGTTCAATAAATTCATGAAAGTTGTAGCATTATTTGACTCAAATGACACTAATGTGAAATCATGGTAGCCATAATAAGTCCTAAAATATATCTTTTAAATATCCTCTTCCTTAATCCTCGATTTGTGGCAGCCATATCTAAGGGACCTATCTTAGATAATATTATAGATCATCTCATATGATCAAAGAGATCATTAATCCTTCATAGGGGATACCCATTCTTGATTTTTACCTTCACAATTTATGAGACTTCACAATTTTTTGAGGTGTTTGAAATGAGCGATTAGGTCAAACAAATTATGGTATCTGTTGTTTTTTGAATTTGGTAAACTAATGATTGGGTATGTGTTGTTTTGAATTGAGCAAGTTGGAAATTAAATGTTTGTGTATGTATGTTCTATCGAATTGACCAATTAGTTGGCATATGCAGGTATTTATGGGCTAAGAGGTGTGAAAGTCCTTGATCCTCTCCAAATAGTGTTCACGAGATGGAGTAGTGATCCCTTCAGTCTTGGTTCCTATTCACATGTTGCAATTGGGGCATCTGCCCATGATGACTATGATATATTAGTAGAGAGCCTGGGAGATGGTAGGGTTTTTTTTGTAGGAGAGGCCACCAATAGGCGTTACCCTACAATAATGCATGGTGCATTCTTGAGTGGCTTGAGGGAGGCAACAAACATTTCTAGAGTCAGTTCAGAAGGTGATTGTCGCTGTTTTAGATTGGCTAATAGATTTTATTGGCACAAGAATAACAATGAATCCACCATACATACATACCAGGAAACAAAGATGAGGCCAGAGGTGGACAAAAGTGAGCCAGAGGTGGAAAATTCAGCCAAAAACCCTTGCTTGCAGTGCAGAGATCGCTCCGGCAGGGGGGGCAAGCACGGCTTGCTTTCAAAATGAAAATGAGTTGTCTTTTTTTTTTTTTTAATAAAATGCCCGATGTCGTTGGAATTCTAACGAACACAGGCATTTAAAAAAAAAAAAATCAAATTTTCACACAATGCTCCTTGTTCGTTGGAAACCTCCATCGAAATTTGACCCCAAATGTATTAGTGTTTGGTGAGCTCGGGAAGATTTTTTGATCCAGTTTGTAGTTCTTTGATTACTAGTTCCTATTGGTGTTCTTGTTGGTATTTTTCTTGGTATTCTTGTCAGCATTTCCTTCAGTATATTCAGGTATGATCAGATATTGTACTGAAACTTTGGGATATTGTTTAAGATGATCCTGTGTATCTTCATTTCAGATGGTTTGTGATTTGGTGCTCTGCAAGTTATCTTTCCTTGTGACAGTTATTGATTGGTTGTGTTCTTGAGCTTTGAGATGTTGACCGATGAAGATTTGTGTTGGTGCAACTATTCTGAATGACTGTAACATGATTGATGGCGTTTCCTAATCATTTCCTATCTATTTTGGTGATCCACATTGATCATTGTGTGAGTTTTGGTGATTTCTATGAACCGGTGATGATTTTCGTGTTATGCAGTATTTCTGGTGGTGTGGCATGTTGCGATTGATCTTGGAAATATTTTTTGTGGATGTAATCATTTGAGAATTTGAATTAGGTCCATTCTATGTAATGTAAATCATAATATTAGTCTGGTGGTCGATCTTTGTATCGTGCAATGTAATTTTTGTATTTATGAGTTGAGGGTTTAGCCGACCTTGCTATCAAGGTTGATGATCTGTATATATAGGTGATATGCTTATGTAATTTAGGTGTCAGTATTATGTCTGCATTATCTGAGAGAGTTGTATGTGTGAAAAGAGGATATATCAAAAAGTGAAATGTCACACTGAGTTTGGTGTTGTAGGACAAACAACTATGCTTAACCAGAACTATCATCAGACATTTGTAGATGCTATCATTGCAGTTCATTTCCTCTAGATTATAGATCGAATCATTTTGTAAGTCAGTGAGAATTCATTGAGGGTTGTAGCCTTTTGAGAAAATATATTTTGAGCAGTGAGCTCTAGGTAGTGTGTTTGAATGCACGTACATTCCCTATTGTAATATTTTTAATGCTACTGTAGACCATCATCTTACTATGGGAGGTTCCCACCATAGTTTTTCCCTTGGTGCAGCAGTACCTAGGACTTAGGCTAATAGTATTTCTTCAATTTTGGCTTGTATTGACCTTAGCCAAGTTAGGTTTCTAATAAGGACTCTAGGAGGGTCCAAATTATGTGTGTAATATTTGGTTTGAGTCAAGTGTAGGCCTAGTTGAGTTAGTTTTCTTTCTAGGTTTGTACTTTTTGAGTAGTTAAATTGCCTTCTTGATGGTCAAAAGAGGCATAATTTGTTGAGGGAATTAGAGAGGTTTAAAATAGTCTTAGGAATGTTGAAAAAGACATGAATGATGATATGTGATAGGTTGCCTAAGTTGGAAAGGCAAAATGTGGAAAAATGTAAAAGTTGTCATGACAACTTTTCAAGTTGTCACAACAACTTTGGTCCTAAAAGAGCTTAGTGATAGAGTTAGGGTTAAAAATTTGACCTAAGATGCCTCCACATATGGGGAAAACTATTTTAACCCTTTCTTGCATGGATACCAAGGTTGGAAGCATAGATTTTTGTGAATGACAATCTGAAACCACTGATTTTCGGACTATTATCATTGTTTTTGTCTTATTTTGCATAAAAAGTGAATAAAAATGGATTGAATACATTGATCCAACCTTGGATAGTTTTTATTTGGTGTTTTATAGTGCAAATAAATCTATTTCATGCTTTGTACATATATTTTACTAGTTCTTTTACCGTTTTGTTTTGAAATAGCCAGTTTTGGCTTGTAAATAGTTTGTTAGTGAAAAATGGTTGCGCCATAAAATCCCTCCGTGCTACCAACACGGCCTATTGGGAAATGGAAGGAAACCCTATGTAAATTTTAAATATGGAGGGAGGAGTTTTTGAAGTGGATTTTACCATTGTTTCCACCTCTTTCTAGGCAAGTCCTGTTGCAACCCGGCTAGGAAGATTAGGTGGACAAATGACAAAAGAATGCAGGGGTGAAACCAAAAATTTAACCTAGTCATTTGGCATTGTTCATGAGGTCCATATAGAGTTGTATTTGTAAGGAGAATCCTTGACAAGTCCCTTTGATTCCCTTTTCATAAAGTTGAACAGTCACAGTCCTAGAAGCCATTGAAACCCTAGCAAATCCTCATTTTGGGTTAGGGCATTGTATGGATACTTGGGGGTCTAAAAACAATAAAATATCTTGGGGTTCAATGAGTTATTGAATAAAAATAAAATTCTTTGTAGGGTCTTTTGGATCGTAAGACCAAGAGTCCCTAAAAACCTGAATTAGGAGGCCTAATTGGGGCTCATCCTTTTAGCCCTATTTCTAAGCAATTTTATGAAATCGGTAAGGGAATTGAAGATTGCAAAACCTAAAATAGACCTATTTGATATCATTTCATGGTAAATACCACCTCAACACCTCTACAATGTCTCATAACAGTATGGGGGTGAATAGTGAGAAGTTGACAAGTTGTTGTCAAGATTGCAAGATTGAGTATATGAGAAGCATATTGAATTGATAGAGTTACTGGTCAAAATACCTGTTGCTAACACCTTAATATTGGAAAAGAGAGAGACCTAGTAGAGATTGAGAAGGATTTGGAGGTCCTAAAGCATAGCTAGACCTGGTGAGGTTGGTGGAATTGAGCAACACAAACTAGGTGAAGTGTGAGCAAGCTAGTTAAACTCTATCAAATTGGTAGCAGAGCCTATAAGATTTGGGCTAGGTAAAAGTTGATGTCCTTAGAATTGAAAGATTCTATTGGAGACAATATCAATATGGTGACCAATGCAGAGTTGGGAGAGAAAGTGGATGATCAAGAGGAAGAGAATAGGCTCCTGAAGAAAATATTGGCAAAATTGGAAGGTAAGCTTGGTGTAATTGAAACCAAGGGAGATGAAGTGTTGGTAAAGGTTGAAGGAGAAGAAGGGAAGGGTAAAGAGGTGTTAGAAATAGACAAAGTGCCTGAACCTGATCCTATTTTGGAACAAGAACCTTTCCTAAAATCATTGAAAGCCTTGAGTGGTAAATCACTAGAAGGATTGCCATTGTTCATTGGTAAGATGGAAGTAGAAGTGGTTCTAGAATGGATAGAGGGCATGGAGAACCATTTTGAATGTGAAGGAATAACTGAAGCTCAAAGAGTCAAAGTGGCCAAATCTAGGATGAGGGGAGCTACTCTCACATGGTGGAAATTTGTGCAGGATGAGAGGAAGAAAGCGGGTAAAGCACCCATCTCTTCTTGGAAGGGGATGTTAGTCAAAATCAAAGAAGCCTATCTCCTTGATGGTTATGAAGTGCATACCCATAGGAAAAGACAAAACCTAAGGCAAAAAGACCTTGATGTAAGTGGTTATACGAAGGAGTTTCACAAACTTAGTCTTAGGTCTCATGTTGTGGAAGAAGAAAGACTCAAAGTAGCTAGATATCTAAATGGACTAAGATGGAATATCCAAGAAGAAATTAGTCTATTGAGCCCAAAGACATTACAACAAAGCTATCAGTTTTCCCTTAAAGTGGAAGAAAAACTAAAAATTAAGCATGATTCAAGTAGTGGCAGGGGTAGAGGTAGAGGAAAAGAAAATAGAGGCCATAGGGGAGGCTTTGGAGGAAAAAATTCAGAGCAAAGAACACAAGGTGAGTCTAAACTCATTGAGCAGCAAGAAGTTGGTTCAAGTAGAGGAGGATCTAGTAGAGGAAGGGGGTCAAACAAGGGTTTTAGAGGAATAACTAGTGGACAAGGTAGAGGATCCTCATATTTTGCCTCAATGAAATGTTACCATTGCAATCAGCTTGGTCATCTAGCATATAGATGTCCACAGAAGGGATCTTCATCATAGAGTGGTGAGAGAAGGGTAAACTACCTTCAAGAAGAATCTTCAAGCAGTAAGACCTCAGAAGTGGCTTTAGAATCAGAGGTAGGTGACAACCTAATGATAAGAAGAACTTTGATCAAAGAACCTATCAAGGAAGAGCCTAGCCAAAGGAGATCACTATTTAGGATCAAGTAAAAGATTATGAAAAAAGTTTGCAAAGTGATAATTGAATCAGGGTCAATGGACAACATTGTGTCAGAAGAGGTAGTGAGTAAGCTTAAATTACAAAGGATACCTCACAACAACCCATATAGGGTCACTTGGTTGAACAAAGGCCAACATGTCCTAGTCAATGGTCAAGCCTAAGTGGATTTTACTATTGGGAGGTATAAGGACAAGGTGTTATGTGATGTCCTACCTATGGATGCATGCCATCTTCTATTAGGAAGACCATGACAATTTGATAGACAAGCTATTCATGATGGAGCTAAGAATGCATATTCATTCAAGAAAGATGGATTCACATTCAAGATAAAATCTATCCTTGAGGAAGGTCAAAAGAGAGCAATAGGTCCTAATGTCCTTTTGGTGAGTGAAAAGCAGTTCTTGAAGACACTTGAGGAAGGTGAAGGAATAGGGTTTGCATTAGTGATGAAACCTAAAGAGGAAGATAAGAAGGAGAAACTAGATTTGCCAATGGAGGTTCAAGACCTATTGAAACAGTTCAAAGGGATAGTGAGTGATGGACAAATAGCCACCTTATCTCCTAAAAGAGCCATAAGCCATCAAATTGACTTCATACCTAGAGCATCCTTACCTAACAAAGCAGCTTACAAAATGTCTCCCCAACAAAATGCTGAAATTGCTAAACAAATTGAAGAGCTTTTAGACCAAGGCCTAATTAGGAAAAGCATTAGCCCTGGTGTTGTACGTACTATCTTAGCCCCAAAGAAAGGTGGTACTTGGAGATTGTGCACTGACTCTAGGGCTATAAATAGAATCACCATTAGATATAGGTTTCCAATTCCTAGAATAGAGGACCTAATGGATTGCTTAGGGGAAGCCAAATACTTTACCAAGATTGACCTTAAAAGTGGATACCACCAAATTAGGATTAAGGAGGGTGATGAATGGAAAACAACATTCAAGACAACAAAGGGTCTTTATGAATGGCTTGTAATGCCATTTGGCTTATCAAATGCTTTGAGAACCTTCATGAGGCTCATGAATGAGGTGATGAAGGACTTCATAGGTAAATTTGTTGTGGTATATTTAGATGATATTCTCATTTTTAGTAAGGATAAGGCAAATCATGTTGTGGGTGCCATTTCAAGTACACCTTCATCCATTTTTTCCACATAGTAAGGATAAGGCAAATCATGTTGTGGGTAATTGATGATTATTCCACAACATGATTTGCCTTATCCTTACATAGTAAGAATAAGGCAAATCATGATTAGACACTTTATGCTAGTAATTGATGATTATTCTAGGATAATGTGGGTTGTCTTTTTGAAGGGGAAATCAGAAGCATTTGAGCTTTCAGGATATTCAAAGATAAAGTTGAAACTAAGTCCAAATTGAAGCTGAAGTTTCTAAGATTTGATAGAGGTGGAGAATTTTTTTCCGGTGAGTTCAATTCTTTCTATGAGATGCATGGAATCAGAAGGCAACTATCTGCTCCTATAACCCCACAACATAATGCAGTTGTTGAAAGGAAGAACCGTACTATTTTGGATGCTACAAGAACTATGTTGATTGAAGGAAATGTTCCAAAGATCTACTGGAGAGAAGCCATTAGCACTGCAGTCTACACATTTAACAGAGTTCATATCAAAGGTGATACTAGTAAGACCCCTTATGATCTTTGGTTTGGCCATATTCCTACTATGAAATATTTCAAAGTTTTTGGTAGAAAATGTTATATCAAGAGAGATGGGGATATTGGAAAGTTTGATGCTAGAAGTGATGAAGGTATCATTTTGGGATATTCCACAAAGAGTAAAGCCTACCGGTGCTATAACAAGAGACTAAGAAAGATAGTTGAGAGTGAAAGTGTAAAGGTAGATGAGAACCTTGGGAAGGAGATCAAAGCTTATGATGAAGGCCAACATGTTGTTTTAGCTCCTATTCATCCTAAAGGACCTAAGAAGAATGATTCGGTAGAGATAAAGACTATTAACCTGGATGTTGCTATTGTTGGTGATGATGTGCAGGAATCTGAGAATCAGAGGATTCTAAGGTATGTTGGATTGAATCACTTTGAGAATCAGATTATTGGTAACAAGAATAAAGTTGTGATGACTAGAAGAAGGTTGGCTACAGAAGAAGTATGTTTAATTTCCAAAGTTGAACCTAAAGATGTTGCTGAAGCCTGTAAAGATGAAAATTGGATAAGAGCCATGGAAGAAGAGTTAGATCAGATTGAAAAGAACAACACTTGGGAACTTGTGTCTAGACCTAAGGATAAAAATGTTATTGGTACTAAATGGGTTTTTAGGAACAAATTGAATGAAGCTAGTGAAGTAGACAAAAATAAAGCTAGACTAGTCTGCAAAGGGTATTCACAACAAGAAGGAATTGATTATGAAGAAACTTTTTCTTCGGTTGCCATAATTGAAGTTGTTAGGTTGTTGCTTATAAAGATTTCAAGGTATATCAAATGGATGTCAAATCTGCATTTTTGAATGGTGATCTGGAAGAAGTTGACATTGAACAATTTGATGGATTTTCACTATTAGATGATGGTGATATAGTATGCAAGTTGAAGAAAACACTATGGACTGAAACAAGCTCCTAAAGCCTAGTATGCTAGATTATATAAATACTTGTTGAAATTGGGAATCACTAAAGGTGTTGCTGATAGTAATATCTACTTTAAAATAAAAAATGATAATATTATGATTGTTGAATTCTTTGTTGATGACATTATTTTTGGTAGTGATGATGATATGAGTATGAAGTTTGTCGGTGATATGCAAAAATAATTTGATATTTCTATGATGTTGGCAATATGTTGGATTTGGTTAAGTGTTGTCATTGATGTCAACACTATATCTTGGTTGGAGATTATTCCAGTTAGATCTATCTTGGTTAGCCTTGGTGATCATTTTGCTTTTGCCTGTGTTTCTGATTCGGTATGATCAGATCTCTGGAATTGGTTTTGGATGCTTATTCTGATGGTTATATGCTTTCTATATTCTAGTGGTTCATGATTTGCTTATCTCTTTTGGTATCTACCAGTACCCATCTTGTTTTTTTCTTTATCGACTAGCTTTTGGCTTTACCAACTTGCCGAGCATTCTCGGTTAGCTTTTAGGTATGCATTACTTGGTGACTTGATCAGTGGATTTTGGGTCTGTCTTATGGAATCAGTTTCTATCATGCTATTGGTGCTTCTTGATCATATCCTGAGTGTTTGATGACTTTGCATTTGATGGTGTGATTTTATTGTGGTCCTATTTGGGTCTGGTTAAACTTTCACTGAGGGTTTCTATCGGCTAGTGAAGCGTGTTGGATTTTGGTCTTACCAGAATTCCTGATGGATATGATTGTTTGGTTACTTGATTTTGATCCATGTTATGTAATGTAAATCATAATATTTGTCCAGTGGTATCATGTGATGTAATTTTTGTAATTATGGGTTTATGGTTTTAGGTTTTAGCCAACCTTGTCAACAAGGTTGATGATCTGTATTTATAGGTTACTTATTCATGTAATTTGCAATGGTCATGGTCATGGGTGGTTAAGTTCGCATTATCAGAGAAAGGATTATCTGTGAATAAAGTTGTAGACACCTAAAATTGTCCAGTCTAATTAAATAAATATTTTATTTATTTAATTATTTTAGCCTAATTCATCTATTAATTAAATAAATCTTTATTTATTTAATTAATTCATTTATCCTCTTCTAGCCTTATTTCTCATTTAAATAAATACATTTATTTGTTTAAATTATCCCTTTTCCTAAATTAAATAAACATCTTATTTAATTGATCCCACTTCCTCTATTAATTAAATGAATCTTTATTTATTTAATTAATTCATTAGCCTTTTCTACCCATGACACATGTCATTCATCTCTTAATTCATACACTACCTACCCCTCTTATTATTTTATTATTTCTTTTATCTACCCTCTAATCATAGCCGACCTCTTTTACACCTCTCAATCTTATCCCTCCACTTCTTATAGTGTCTTCTATATAAGAGGATACTTCCTTCATTATCAAAGGCCCCCAACTATGCATTTTGACTAACTCAATTGTACACTCGACTGCACTACGCCTTTTACATGTGATCCTACTTGCAACCACATTTCCGTTCTTTGTTGAGCTCTTGTGCACATAAAATCTGAGAGGAAATATATCAAGCAAGATCAATGGAGATAGGAAGAATGGAGATCCAAACCCTATTGGACATGTGATGGTATAATCTTTGTGATTTCATTTGATTTGCATTGTCTTAGGTAATCTTCATATGTTATGGTGGATCTTTTTTGTTGTTAGGCTAGGGTTTTGTGGTTGAATTCATTTAGTCTTTCAATATTGTTATTGTTGTTTCCATTTTCACCGTATACAAAAGTCATAAAATTTCGGAGAAGGTTGGAGAGGTTTTGTATTATAGTGTAGACATCAATGCTTAACCGAAACTATATCAAGCATTAGTAGATGCTACTTTCATAGTTCATTACTTTTTGGGTTGTAGTCTGATGATTATGTAAGTCAGTGAGACTTCCCTTTGTGATGAGCAGTGCGCTCTAGGCTATTGGCCTTTCTGCATGTGTAGACCCCATTGTAATCATTCACAATACTACCACAGAAGTATTCATTTGATTGTGGGTAGGGTTTCCCACCATGGTTTTTCCCATTTCCGGTTTTCCACATTAAATTATTGGTGTTATGTGTGTTGTGCTTTCATGTTATATTCTTCATTGTGTTGTGCTCCAGTTTAAGCTTTATAATTGAATTGATTATTGTTATTGTTAGTGAACTGATTCACCCCCCTCTTCATTTACTGTCAGTATCAACACATTCTAGCAATTGGTATCAGGGCAAGGTCCTCTCTACAGAAGCTTAACCACTTGAAGAGATCCGATGGCATTAGCATCTAGTTCTACATTCAATCCTTACCGAAAAGAGAGTCCCACATTTGATGGTACAAATTAAAAAATATGGAAGGAACGAATGAAGATTCATCTCAGATTTCTTCGAACAAAATTTTGGGAGATAGTGGAGAAAGGGTATATACCTCATGATCCTAATTTTGGTACACCGACACTTGTTGATGAATAGGAGAGAGCTAAAAATTATGTGAGAGAAAAAGAAGCTTTGTTGAGCGCCCTATCTAATGAAAATTTAATGAATGCCATAGAGTTGGAGAATGCTAAGCAGATTTGGTTGAAGCTTGAAACTCTTTATGAAGGTGACTAGGCAGTGAAAATTGCTAAACTTGAAGGTTTTTGGGTAAGGTATGAAACTTTGAAGATGAAAGAGGATGAGAAGATAAGTTCTTTCATGGATAGAGTTAATGAGATTGTCATGGGTATCAAATACTATGACAGATCTATTAGTGAGGATGAGATAGTGTCAAAAGTTTTGAGAGTTCTACCTCTGGCTTACAATATAAAGGCTACTACTCTCAATGAACTTCGGACAATGTCAAGTACCCCTATGACTAGAGATACATTACTTGGTAAATTGACATCTTTTGAACTTGAAGAACTTGGAGATTAGAATTCTACTAAAACCGATATTGCATTTAAAGCATTTTCCTCCTGTAAACATAATATATATTGGAAAGAGATGTATGCTAAGGATATGGAGAAAATTGAAAGATAAGAAAGAGATCATGAAGAGCTAGAAGCCATGATTGCTACAAGAATCCCTAAAGGACCAGCTGGAAGTACGTATAAAGGAAAAGTCATTTTAAATTTTTTTTCATGCAATAATATTGATCATTTTGCATCTAGATGTTCTGAAAGAGCTACTAGGAATCATGAAAGATTTATGAGAATAAGCCTAATCCTGAATATCAAAGTAGACCTAGATTTAGAGGGAATAAGGATAAATCATGTTATTATGTTGATGATGATGATTTTGGTATTTTTGATGATGATGATGATGAACTTGTGAGTGGATCCGGTAATGGAGCTTCCTCTAGCAAAGAAAAGGTCTTTATTGCTATCAAGAATGATTCTCCGAAATCCGTCATTGAAGCAACTCATACTGAGGAAAAGGACTTGGATACAAAAATTGAAGAGAAGAAATAATGGGTTATAGAAAGTGGATGCTTGCATCACATGACTGGTGACAAGAGAAATTTCTTAACATTGTAAGAATTTGATGGTGGATTGGTCAGATTTGGAGACAACAAGGCATGCAGGATCAAAGGCAAAGGAACAATATCATTGGATGGTAAGATTAATATTGATAATGTTTACTATATTGAAGACTTAAAGAATAATCTTTTGAGTGTAGGTTAGATAGTGGATAGAGGATTTCATTTGCAATTCAAAGATGGAAAATGCAAGATCATTAATAAATCTGGATTGGAGATTGCTTCCAGAACTCAGACCAAAGGTAATATCTTTCATTTGAACTCTAGTGAGAAGGCTTGCTTGATTGTTCAGATTGATGAAATTTGGTTATGGCATAAGAGGATGTGTCATGTAAATATTTATTACATAGTGAAGATCACTTCAATACCGACTGTCAGAGATTTGCCTAAAATAGTTAAATCTCATAATCCAGTATGTAGAGAATGTCAAATGGGTAAGCAAGTTAGAACTTATTTCAAAAGTATAAATGATACATATAATGAAATTCTTGATCTTATTCATATTGATTTGTGTGGACTAGAAAGGACTTAAAGTTTTCAAGGTGATAGATATTTTATTTTACTTATTGATGACTATTCTAGAATGATGTGGGTGACATTTTTGAAGGAAATATCCAAAGCTCTTAATGGAAGATAAAATGCTTGAGATCAGATCATGATGGTGAGTTTACATCCATTGAGTTGAACAAATTTTGTGAGAGAAATGGTATTAGGAGACAAATTTCTACACCTAGGACTCCGCAACATAATGGATTGGTGGAAAGGAAGATCAAAACAATTCTAGATGCAATAAGGACTATGATGACTGAAGCTAAATTACCTGATATCTATTGCAGGGAGGTTGTTAATACCATTGTATACACTTTTGACAGAGTACACATTAAAGACGATACCGGTAAGACTCCTTATGAATTATGGTTTGGTCATACTCCTACTGTTGGATAATTGCAATTTAATTTTTGGAAGCAAATTTTACATTAGAAGAGATGATGCATTGGGAAAGTTTGATCCTAGAAGTGATGAAGGAATATTCTTGGGTTATTCTACTAAAAGAAAAGCTTATAAATGTTATAATAAAAAATTGAATAGGATAATGGAAAGCATAAATGTCAAGGTGGATGAGCATGGTAGTAATCAGATCGAAGCTTATGATTATGGACCAGAAGATGAATTTATCAGTTCTAAACTAATAATGAAAGAACCAGTTCAGAATAGTGAACTCGTGACCTTGGTAGCATCATAAAATTCAACAGTGATAGATGAACAACATAATGAGTCAGCAAATTAAGAAGATTCAAAGAATCCTAGGTATGTAAAGCTAAATCATTCTGAAGATTATATCATTGGAGATAAAAGGAAAGGTGTGATGACTAGGAGAAGGGTAGTTGATGAAGAGGTATGTTTGATTTCTCAAATGGAACCGAAATCTTTTATTGAGGCAAGTAAGGATGAAAATTGGATAAAAGCAATGGAAGAAAAATTAGATCTGATTGGAAAGAATAAGACATGGGAACTAGTACCTAGACCTAAAGACAAAAACATTACTGGAACTAAATGGGTTTTCAAAAATAAATTAAATGAGGAAAGTCAAGTTGTAAGGAACAAGGCTAGATTGGTTTGCAAAGGATATTCACAGGAAGAAGGTGTTGATTATGGAGAGACTTATGCTTCAGTTTCTAGAATTGAAAAGGTGATACTTTTTCTTGCTTATGTTGCACACAAGAACTACAAAGTATATCAGATGGATGTCAAATATGCATTTGTGAGTGGAGATGTTGAAGAAGAAGTTTACATTGAGAAACCTAATGGATTCTCTTTATCAAAAGACAAGGACATGGTTTGCAGACTAAAGAAAGATTTATATGGACTCAAACAAGCCCCTAGAGCATGGTATGCTAGATTGGATAAGTATCTTTCAAAACTTGGTTTTAGTTAAGACAATGCTAATAGTAACTTATATTATAAAATTGAGCATGATGATATATTGATTATTGAAGTCTTTGTGGATGATATCATTTTTGGAGGAGAGGAAGGTCTATGTATGAAATTTGTTGATGATATGAAGAATGAATTTGAAATGTCTATGATTGGTGAGATGAAATTTTTCTTAGGCTTGCAGATTACTTAGACTGATAAAGGTATTTTCATTTGTCAAACTAAGTATGTGAAGGAGTTACTTAAGAAATTTGGACTTGAGAATTCTAAACCTGTCAGTACTCCTATGATAACCAGTTGCAAATTGTCAAAGGATAGTGAAACACCTAAAGTGAATCTGAGCAGATATAAATCAATGATTGGAGGTCTGTTGTACCTAACTCAAACTAGACCTAATATAATGAACATTGTTTGTATTGATTCTAGATTTCAGTCAGATCCTAGAGAAACTCATGATATTGTTGTCAAGAGGATATTTAGATATTTGGTAGGTACAATAGACTTTGGGTTATGGTATCCTAAGGATGATGACTTTGCATTATGTGCATATACATATTCTGATTGGGCAGGAGATGTGGATGACGAAAAGAGCACTACTGGCAGTGCATTATTTTTTGGGAAGAAGTTAGTTTCATGGCTTAGTAAGAAACAATCATGCACTTCATTGTCTACTACTAAAGCGAAATATGTTGCAGCTGCTACCAACTGTACTCGGATTTTATGGATGAAATAGATGTTAAAGGACATAAGGGTAAGTTATGATGAGCCTATTGTTATTAATTTCTATTGATATGCCAAATAATCTATTTTTTCATTCAAAATCTAAACACATTTCTATAAGGTACAATTTCTTGAAGGAAAAGGTTAAAGCAAAGGAAGTCAGATTGGTTTATGTGCCTACTAAGGAATAGATTGTAGATATTCTAACTAAACCACTGCCTAAAGACACTTTTGAATATCTCAGAGATCAGATGGGGGTTAACAGCCCTCCGAAAGAGACTCAGAGATGTAGGGATGCATCAATCTGGTAAGCTTATTAGACATACTTTTCTAATTTGGGTTGATGATTATGGTGCTAATACTCAGCGGGAGTACTCAGCTATTTGGTTTAGTATTCTTGGTTTGGTATCCATCCTTTGTCATTGATGTCAAAGGGGGAGAAGGTGTTCACATGAAAAACTATTAGATCTTTTTTGGGAGAGGTATTCATGTTAATCATAGGGGGAGATATATTTCATATTAGCTTTTGGGAGATTGTTGGCATTCCTTGGCACTTGGATGTTTTTCACACTCAATGTTGCCATCAATGCCAAAGGGGGATATTGTTGGCAATATGTTGGATTCGGTTAAGTGTTGTCATTGATGTCAACACTACATCTTGGTTGGAGACTATTCTGGTTAGATCTATCCTGGTTAGTCTTGGTGATCATTTTGGTTTTGGCTGTGTTTCTGATCCGATATGATCAGATGTTTGGAATCCGTTTTGGATGCTTATTCTGATGGTTATATGCTTTCTATATTCTAGTGGTTCATGATTTGGTTATCTCTTTTGGTATCTACTAGTACCCAACTTTCTTTTGGCTTCATTGGCTAGCTTTTGGCTTTACTAGCTTGCCTAACATTCTCGGTTAGCTTTATCAGTATACATTATTTTGTGACTTGATCAGTGGATTTTGCGTTTGGCTTATGTAATTGGTTTCTATCATGATGTTGGTGCTTCTTGATCATATCCTGAGTGTTTGACGACTTTGCATTGGATGGTGTGATGTTATGGTGGTCCAAGTCTGAAGGATATTGATAGTTGGAAGTGGCTTTCCATAGGTATTTTGAAGAGTTAACTTGGTTTCTACCTCTTGCAGTGTAAACCTATTTGGGAACCAACAAAGTGATTTAAGATATATAACATATGTAAACTTTAATAATATTATTTTTTAACTTTTTAAATATGTATGATTTTTTAACAATAAATTATATGTTTAAATTTTTTATACATATTGATATGTTAAATTATATATTTATTTTTTAATAATAAATTAAATGTTTAATTTCATACATGTGAAATTTGAAATTTTCCTTGATTTAATGTACAATGTTATATTTATGCAATACTATTATAGTAATTCTAATATTAATAATATAATAATTATTAAAATAAATAAGAATATTTGAGAAAAACATATTATTTTTGAATTAAAAAATTTAAATATATAAATTCAAAAATAATTATACTTATTAAAAACTTACTATATTTTTAAAATTATTGTAATAATATTATTGAAATTTTGATATAATATATATCCTAAAATCACTTCATTATATTAGTTTTGATTGCTTCTCCATTGTTGGGTGTTTTTTTGGTTCTTGGGGGTGACTTTAACGCAATTGTATGTCTTGAAGAGAAAGTTGGGTGTATCATTCCAAACAAGTATATCATTGATGATTTTTGTCATTTTATCAAAAAATTGAACTTAGTTGATTGTAAAACTCAAAATGGCCCCTTCACCTGGACTAATATGAGGAAGGATTTCTATCAAATTACTGAAAGGTTGGACCATTTTGTGGTGTTTGAAAATTGGAATATTTCTAGTCGGGAATTCTTTTCCTCAATCTTGCCTTTTACTAGTTTGGATCATTTCCCTATCTTATTTTCTATTCTTGAGGATAGGGCCCCTAGGAAGCTTCCTTTCAAATTCGAACTGATGTGATTTAGGGACCAATCTTTCTTGCCTCTGTTGAAAATGTGGTGGTTGTCTGCTCCACTTGTCAAAGGATCTAGGATGTTTTAGATAGTTAAGAAATTGTCTTTTCTTAAAGGTAAGATTAGAGATTGGAATACTTTACATCTTAAGAATATTTTTGGGGAAAAGGCTAGGATTCAGGAGGAAATTGAGTAGACTAATGATGTTATTTTCTAGTTTTGGGTATGGATCCTTTGTCCTATGATAGGCTTAAATGCTTGAAAGCCCAATTTGAGGAAGTTTTGGCTTGGGAAGAATCTTATTGGAGGCAAAAATCTAGGGATCTTTGGTTATCAGAAGGTGATAGGAATACCAAGTTTTTTCACTCTTCAACTAAACTAAAGAGGCATCGTAATAGGATATCTTTTATTCACGATTCCAATGGGAATTATCTATCTGATGATGGTGAAATTTATTCAGAGGTTGTTAAATTTTTAAGTCTTTGCTATCTGCTAAGTCAATCTCTTTAGACAATTTTTTTGTTAATGCAGTCCCTCCACTCGTTAATAGGGATGATAATAAGATGCTTATGGCTCCTTTTACTATTGATGTATTAAGATAGGCGGTCTTTTCCATGCATTCAGAGAAGGCTCCAGGTCCAGATGGGTTTATGGATTTGTTTTTTTAGAAATGTTGGGACTTTGTGGGGAATGATGTTTTACTAGCCTTGGAAGAGTCTAGACGGAATATAACTATTTTGAAAAAAACTTAACACTACTCTTATTGCCATTATTCCTAAGGTGGATAATCCTATCTCTTTTTCTGAATTTCATCCTATTTCTCTTTGCAATACTTTTTATAAAATCATTACTAAGGAAATTTCAGTTAGGTTGGTTAAGCTCCTTCCTAGGATTGTGTCTATCGATCAAGGTGGTTTTGTTCCTAGAAGGGAAACTTCAGAGGTTGCAATTGTTGCACATGAGATTCTGCATTCCATTTCACTTTAAAAGATTCTGGCTATGATTCTTAAACTTGATATGCTTAAAGTGTATGATTGGGTTGACTGACATTCCTTAGTCTTTGTTATGAATCACTTTGGGTTTGCTCATAGTTGGGTTAAATGGGTCCTTTCCTACATTTATTCTACTCATTTTTCAAATTTTCTTAATGGTTCTCCTACTATTTTTTCTCTTCCTCTCGAGGGGTTAGGCAAGGTGATCCTCTTTCCTCCTTTTTGTTTATACTTCTAGCTAAAGCTTTAAGTTGGGCCATTTTGGATGCTAGATCTTTAGGTCTGTGGAGTGGTATTAAAATTGATGGGTATCCTTCTTCATAATCCCATTGTATTTTTGCAGATGATACTCTTTTAATTGGTTCAACCTCTTTGGCAGAGGCAAGAGTTATCAAAAAGATCATTGTTGAGTACTCTTCCTTTTCTGGGTAGAAAGTTAATAGTCTTAAATCAAAGTTATTTTTTCTAAATGTTTCCCCTTTGATTAAGAAATGACTGACTCATTTTTGGTGTTTTCAAGTGGGTCCCTTCCCTTGTAAGTATCTACGCATTCCTTTTTTTGTTGGTTCGGATAAGGAAATATTTTGGGATAAAGTGGTCCATGTGATATCTTCCAGAATCTCTTATTGGAATCATAAATGGCTCACTTTAGCTGGTGAGATTATTTTGATTAAGTCAATGCTTAATGCCATTCTTATTTATTTAATATCTATTTTGAAAAATCTGCCCAAGGTTGTTCATGATCTCAAGGTGTCTTTAAGATCCTTGCTTTGGAATGATAACATTGGGGGTAAAAAGAAGCTTCCTCTTGTAGCTTGGGATAGGATGTGCCTTCCTAAGGAGTTGGGGGGTTCGAGTATCAGAGACTTAGTTTCTCAGATCAAAGCCTGGGGGGATAAACTTGTTTGGAAACTATATATGGATCTCTCTAGTAAATTGGCTTCTATTATGCTTGCTAAGTATTTGAGGGGGGCTCCAAGAGAACGGCTTTTCACAACCTTATCTCTCTCGAAAGGATCAACTATTTGGAATTTTATTGTCAATTACAGATCGGTTATCCTCCCTCACCTCTCTTGTGTAGTCCATAATGGGAAGAAGGCCTAGTTTTGGGATGAAGTTTGGAATGGTAATGCTACCTTATCTTCCATTTGGGATTGGTCTCCTTTATCTGATATCCTTTTTGGTCTCTGGGGTGTTTTTGTTGCTGACTATTGTAACATTGATACCTTGAGTCCTTATCCCGTGTCTCGATAGAAATGTATTGATTTCTTTCCCATTAGTAAAGACCTCAAAGTTGCTTTTGAACTGGAGCTTGAGAGAAGATTTCTTGTGTTTCAAGATTGGGATGATGTTTTGGTTTGGACCAAGAGTGCTTCGGGTTCTTATTCTATAAAGGAGGGGTATAAGACCTTGTCTCATTCCTCTACTTCCTCCTCTTGGCCCTCTCAGCTCTTTTGGCATTCGACTTGTCTTCCTAAAGCTGGTTCTTTTGCTTGGCTCATAGTTCAAAATAGAGTTCTCATTGGAATGAGATTAGATAGGCTTGGGATTATTGTGGTATTTCCTTGTGTGTTTTGTGGTTTCTTTATGGAATCCATGGATCATGTGTTCCTGCATTTCCCATTTACTTTAGACTATTGGTACTTGATTTTTGGTATGCTTGGATGGTCTTCTGCTATTGGTCCTAATTTATTGTCTCATTTATTGGCTTCACCTTTGTTGTATTCATCTTCATTTTATTCTTCTCTTTGGGTTGTGGCTCCTTCTATTATCATTTGGAACATCTGGCTTGAGAGGAACTCTAGGATTTTTAAGCATAAATCAACTTCATTATGGGATGTGCTTGATAGGATTCAATCCTCCATTTCTGAGGTGGTGCTTTCTTACATTTATAAAAACTTGGACCATTTGTGCTCCTTTTCTCATTGGGATAATTGGGTAATATGGAAATGGAAATCACTTTGAGCCATCCCATCTCATGGGGCTATAGCATCAAACTTATCCTCTCTTGCCAAATGTAGGCTTGCTAAATGGTCTCCCCCCCCAACAATTCTCATTAAAATTAAATTTTGATGGGACTGCTAAGGGTAATTTGGGAATGTCGAGGATTGGAGTTGTCCTCTTTGATCATAATTCTAAGATTGTCAAAGCTGTATGTAAATTTATTGGTGTTGGTTCTAACAATTCTGCTGAATTTCATGCTTTATCTTTTGGTCTAGATTTAGCAATCTCTTTGGGTATTACGGATATTATCATTGAAGGAGATTCAATGTTGGTCTTTAAATTGGTCTCTAACAAGAAATGTGTTTCCTAGCACTTATAGTACTTGTTAGATCAAATTCTTGCTCAATTTAAGTGTTTTACTACCTTTAGTATATCTCATTGTCATAAGGAAATAAATTGTATTGTTGAATATCTTGCTAACAAGGCGGTAGTTGTAAATGTTGAGTATCTAGAAGTATCCCCTTGGGATATTCCTTCTTCCCACATTAGTGTCCTTTATCAAGTTTGATTGTTTGTGGTTTGTGGCTTTTATCACACTCCTTGTTGGTTGTGGATTTTCTTTTATGTATTACATTAGGGAGGGTGTTGTCTGGCCTCATGGCAACATTTTTGTTGGTGGCATACTTGGTAAGTATTTTCTCAATGAGTAAGGAGGGTCTTGGAGCCACATCCATTTGGTTTGTATCTTGGTTGTCAGGTCAGATTTAGTGGATCTTTTTCAACCTTTGATGCCTTCACACTCTTGGTTTATATTATCAGTAGACGCTTTGTTCTACAGGTTGACTATTTTTTGAATTGGTTTTCATGGTGTAAAGCTTCCTTTTCCTCTTTGCATCAAGGAGGATGGTAAGTTTCTTTTATGATGATATTGGTAAGCTCTGCTTTTTCGAACATGTTGGGTATCTGAGTTTCATCTGTGTGATGCTATCGATTTGGCAGATTGAGGTTATTTGGCTAATCTTAGTTTTGATGCTTAGGATTTATCTAGTTAATCATTGTTTCCTTGCTTGTTCATTGTTATGAGCTGGCATTTCTTTTGCTTGATTCACAGTTGGCTATTTTGATTTGGTAATCATGTTGTGATGAGCTTGAGTTAGGTGGCTTGTGGCAGCATCTTCATGATGTGGTTTTCGTTAATCATTTCTTGGTAGCTATCTTTATTGCATCTTTCAGTCTGCTAGCTTGATTGAGTAATGATGTTTGGTTGTGCATCGTTCACTCCCTTGGAAAGTGGGTTTTATAATTATGTTTTGGTATGTTGGTTCCTACACTTTATGTGTGGTATCATGCTTTTCCGTGGTTGCATTCATTATGACCTCTCACTTGGTTTGGCTTATAAATGAGCTCTGGTATTTCTCCTTCCATGTTTTTCTCTCTTTATTATCATGGTTCTTCTCATATGATAAGATGATCTATTTCATTCGAAAGTTATTGCTAAGGCTTGGAAGATGGTGGTTGTCTTCAGGGCCTTGGAATTTGTAGGTGGTTGGGTATATTCTATGGTCTCTCATCTTTATGTTGCTATCTTGGATTGTTCTATGGGGTATTCTTTGGCTTGGCCTCATTTTGGTTCCTTCGGGTCTACAACATCCCCTCCTTCTTATTTGGATTATTTCATGTTTGCTTACGATGTTTGTCTTGGCAGGTTCACTTGTATTGGTTTCTCTTTGTGTTCTTGGTCTCATTTTAATTAGTGGGTTGGACACTTGTTCTTTATAGGTAGGGGTGGTTCCTAGTCGACTTTTTGGTTGATCTTTCAATTTTTTGGTGGATGATGTTCTTCCTGATGATTCGAATGGCAGCTTATGCTCGTATGCCTCTTATGATAGCTTCTTTTGTATCTAATGAAAATTTTATGTAATATGGGGTGGGTTTTGGTGGAATATGCCCAGGGGGCTTTTGTAATGGGTAGGTAGGCTTGTGAATTTTGAGCAATACTAAAGGGTTTTCTTACTGGTTCTTTCCCTTCAGTGCTCATTGAACCAGACACCTTGTAAACAAAGAAAAATGTTAATATAATTCAGTTGTATATCCACTTTTATCAAAATAAAAATATATAATAATTATTAAAATAAATAAGAATAATTAAAAAAACTAATCAAATAATTTATTATTAAAAAATTAAATATATATATTTGCAAAAAACTATTATTTATCAATATATGTATCTAAAAAGGAATAGAAATTTCCATATATTATATATGTTAAAATCTCTTAATTATATATTATAATATATAATAACTATTAAAATAAATAAGAACATTTAAAAAAAAAATTAATCATATAATTTAATCAATATATGTATTTAAAAAGTTAAAAAAACAACATTTAAAAAATAACATTATTAAAATTTACATATATTATATATCTTAAAATCACTTAATTATATATTATAATATAATTATTAGTAAAATAAATAAAAAATTTTAAATTTTAAAAAATTTAAATATATAATTAAATATTAATTTGTTATTTTATAAATGTAACTTAAAAAATAGTAAAACTATAATAGATAAAAAATTAATATTAATTTGTTATTTTATAAATTTAACTTAAAAAATAGTAAAACTATAATAGATAAAAAATTAAAAAGAAAGTTATTAAATAATAATGAATGTTAACTTGTTTTATATTCAAGTTATTCTTTTACCATTTCAAATATATTAAAATTGTTAAATTAGATGATGGTTTACAACCATTTCAAAATTTTATAAGATTGTTAGACTTTTTAATTCATGTTTATTGAGAGGAATCAAGAACTTTGCTTAGCAATTTGGAGCTTAGCTCTTTATAGAGCAAGTGTCCCTATAACCTCTGGAACAATGTGCAATGGACCCTCATCTATATTATAGATAAATTAGGAGTTGAACCCACGAATTGGGTTGCCTAAAATAGTTGAGATTGAGTGAGGTAACCCTAAGAGTTGAAAAACTATGTTACCAAAAAGGAAGGGACAACTAAAACTCAGTCTTTCGAAAGGAAAGACAAGACTATCCCATCCAAGAGGCCCATGACACCAAAGGACACCCCCCTATTAATCAAACAACCACCCTCAGTAGGACAAACATAGCAGAACAGTGGAACCCTAACCCAAAAGGCATAAAGAGCATGCAGAAGGACCCAAATGGTAGGGATGCATTTGTGAACGATGACTTTGTTCTGCATGGTATTTCTAGGGCCCTTGATTTTCTCAATGTAAGTACCAATACTTGATCTATTTTAATTTGTTTTTTTGTCTTCTCTCAAAGGTTTAAAGGTAAGTAGGAATACATAAGTTATGGAAGTGATTGTCTTCTTTCAATCTTTTTTTTCTTTGTGAACTTTTTTTAGTTCAGTTCATTTGTATTGCAAGATTACATATAAAGAAGTCAAAGACAAGTTTTGCATTGGTATAGAGCAGTTTTATCAAATTTGAGGGATGAAACAAATAGACATTGTAAAGCAGTAGTTTTATTTCAATCCAAGAGAACAAAAATACTTCAATTAATCAAGATTCAAAGAGATTGCTAAATGATTCAGGATGCTTATTTGCTTGATGAAAAAAAACATAAACTGTTGTGTAGCATGTCAACTCCATTGGTGAAATATAAATTTTTTAATTAAGTTTTTTATTTGGTTTTTCAGTGTTCATTATATATATTAGATCTTGAATTTTGAGTTTTGCTTCTATGTCTTAGATTATTTGCACCAGAAACATTAATAATATACAACAATCTAGCTATGAAGGGTGGTTCTTACCATGAGATGAAATTTGGAAAAGAAATACAATTTGTATTATTTTTTAACTTATTATAATCATGATTGATTTATGAGGCTACGTTATTTTTCAATATTGAGAACTGTTATTTTATTTGATTAGGACATATTTTCTAGAGTCAAATAACTATCAAGTTGACTATTAATTCTTAGGGGAGATGGATTTATATAAATCATTCATGTGAAAGATGAACTAGCATATATATATATATATATATATATATATATATATATATATATATATATATATATATATATAAAATTTTATATTAATTATAAAATATGTCAAGATATATCCTTCTTGAAGTACCTATTAGAATATAGGGTTAATATATGTATATGTGTGTGTGTGTGTGTGTGTGTGTGTGTCTATATATACATATATATATGTATATGTATATATATGTGTGTGTGTGTATGTACATGTATATGTATATGTATATATGTATGTATATATATGTACATATATATGTATATGTATATGTATATGTATATGTATATATGACATATATATATATGCCATATATGCATATATATATATATACATATACATATACATATACACACACATATATATACATATACATATACATATATACACATACACACACACATATATACATATACATATACATATACATATATACATACATACATATACATATATATATACATATATATGTATATGTACATATATATATATATATGTATATATATATGTACATATACATATATATGTATATATATGTACATACATATGTACATATATATACATATGTACATATATATATATATACATATATATATATATATACATATATATATATATATATACATATATACATATACATATGTATATATGTATATATATATATATGTATATATATATATATATATGTATATATATATATATATATACATGGGCTATGTTTAGACTAAAACCTGTGGTTGTATAACACATAAGAACACAAGAAACAAAGATAAATGTTAGTGTTAAATCAACCAAAAACAAGTCTAAGAAGGCATACCAAGAGAGACACTAAAAATAGAGTAAAGCATTTAACTAAGAAAATAAATGCAAGAAGACATCTCCAAATGTCTTCTACCATGCTTGTAGCTCCTCCTCCCTTGTTCCTCTCCTCTCCAAGTTCCAAATTAGTGTAGCTCTCAGTAGCTTTTTGCACTATGGATGCCTTATGGAGATTCAAGATGAAAGATGATTAATCTAAAAATGATATGCAAGTGTGATCAAACTAATTAGATGTTATGAAATGAGAGTGATTTATTTTAGACCAAAATAACAATGTATGTGATTTATGTTAAATGCTCTTCTCTAAAATTCAGTATAATGTAAATGCATACAAGTTTTCAGGATTTGGATTATGAAGAAATGGGCTCTATTTATAGGAAAAATGGAGCAATGGATGGTTGAGATTGAGTAATCTCAACAAGGGTCAGGATTGAATAGTATTCAATCCATTTGAGGGCTTTCAACCCATTCCCAGGATGACAAGTGTCAACATGAGATGGGTTGAGAGGAGAAAGAAGAAGCATTAAATGTTTGACATGACCTGAGAGTTAACTTGGGAGTTAAGGTTAAGGTTGGGTTGAGTGAATAAATTCATTATCCAAAGAATAATGCTTTTATCCAATGGATAAACTCTTGTGCAAGAGTTAGTGAGGATAACCATGGTCAAAGCAATAAATGCTTGAGAAGACACATGGGTTATATGAGGGTTGAGTTAGGGGTCAAAGTCCCTAACCATGGGTGCAAGTAGATTTAACCATAAATGGTCATGTAAGAGCCATTAGTGGTTTGGAAGACTTTAGAGGTTAAATTGTTGAACACACAAAGCAATTAATTCTTTTCAAAGACTTTGGAGTCTTTGAGAAGTGACTCCAAGTTGCTTAGGAATGTGACAATATTTAGGGGATGAATTAGGCTAATTAGAAAGGGGTTAGAAGAATCTAGAAGGGGGTTAGGATTGCAAGTGGGTTTTGTGGGTGAGAGAAAATAGGTTTTTATTAAAATAAAATTCATTTATTTCAACAAATAGGTGCAAGTTGCATTTTTAGGAGAATGCAAGTGGGGGGGGGGGCATTTTAATGATTTAAATAAATGTTTTATTTAATTTATTTAAAAAAGGAAAGGGGATTAAATTGAATAAATAGGATTTAATCATTTAATTGATTGTGAATTTGGTTTAATGAATTAATTAAAATAAATTGAATAATTTATTTAATTAATAGGAGAATGATTGAAGATGAATTAATTAAATATTAATTTAATTAACTAATGGCTAGTGAATTTTTAATCAAATAAGTAGAAAATATTTATTTAATTAAAATGGACAGATTTATGTGAGTACATTTGCTCCTCTTTGAGACGGTGCAGTTTATCATGTCATTTCAAAGAAAGAAAACTAGGTGTGAAGAAATATGCCCCATAAAATGTTAATTTAATGGGTGGTATGCCCCCTCAAGAGATGGGCCAAAAAATTTCAAAAAATCGGGCAATCTCTCGAAAAAGAATGAAAATTGGCAGGGTGATAGAAGAGAAGATTTTAGTAATACTGGTGAAAAAATAGAAGAAATCAGAGATAAAATGAAGAAATTGTCAATAGGATGAGAGGGGGGGGTGAATCATAAAAACTCAATAATCAATGTATTCATTAGATTCAGCCTTGGTAGCCTTTACTGATATGCAACTATGATTGTAAATCATTCAAACTTATAAACAAATACACTTAAAACATCATAACACATTTAATACCAGATTTAACTTGGAAACCCAAATAGGGAAAAACCACTATGGGATTTCAGACCCACTAAGAATTATACCCTTCTAGAGTATGCTCGGTTAAAAGCCAATCCTGTTACAGATTACATAAACACATTGCTAGATGTGACCCAGTTAAGGAATTTCCCTCAAACTTGTTAGAATCTTGCACTTTGTTAGAAGTGACCTTGTCAAAGGATTTCAAACACTCATTTAGAATGTTACCTTGCTAGAGGATTTACAAATAAGACTGTTAGGTCCACTCGGTTAAGAGATTTCCTGTCACTTACAAAATAAATAATAATATAAAATATATCTGCAACTTCACATTTGAAATGCTAAAGCAGACTCTATGTGCTCAAAATAATCTTGTCATAAGAATTATCTTGCTCCTTGTTGGGCTTCTCAATCTGTTCTTTAATCAGATATTCAATCTTCTGTGCTCAGTGATCACTATTGTAGTATCAATCTTCTTCTATTTGCCCGCATTGATTGTTCATCAACAATTTCTTGTTTATAAATAATTCCTAACCGCTTAATCTCCTTGATCACATTTCCCATGATCAATCTTAGCCATTAGATCTTCAAACTTGACTAGGTTCATTGTATCCTTCGATCTAAAAGTGTTTTTTCTCTCCAAAATGTTTGAGGTACCCTCTTTTCTATCATTAGGGTTCTGGCACAATCTACAATTGATCTATTTCTTCTTTCAGCTATCCCATTTTGCTTAGGTGTTCTTGGTGCAGACACTTGTCTCTTTATACCATGATCATTGCAAAATAGATTAAATTCATTAGAAATGAATTCTCCTCCTCTTTCAGATCTTAGACATTTCAACTATCTTCCTGTTTCTTTTTCAACTCTAGCCTTCTATCATTTGAACATTTGAAAGGCTTCTGATTTCTCTTTTAAAAACATAACTGGCATCATCCTTGAGTAATCATCCACAAATAATATGAAGTATTTATCTCCATAATAACTTTGAACTTTCATAGGACCACAAAGATCAGTGTGCACAAGATCTAAAATTCCTTTAGAAGTGTAGGACTTACTTGTAAAGCTTGACTTTGTCATCTTACCCATTTGGCATCCTCGACATATTTCATTTTCATGTTTTTCCAAGCTCGGTAGACCTCTTACTCGGTGCTTCTTACTTATTTTGATCAGGTTATCAAAAGTTACATGACAGAACCTTTTATGCCATAACCAGGTATATTCTATTTTAGCATACAGACAATTGTTTTGAGTTGAGTCAAGATGAAATGTATTACCTTTTGTTTGTGTCCCAGTAGTAGCCAACTTTCCATGTTTGCCATGAACTTTGACACTTCCTTTCTGAAATTCTATTCGGTATCCTGTATTGTTTAGCTATTCTACACTCAACAAATTGTATTTCAAACCTTCAACCCAATATACATCATCACATTTAGCATTGTCAATAAGTGTGATAGAACCTTTACCTGTCACCGGACATGGTGCATCATTACCAAATCTTACATAACCTCCATCATAGTCTTCTAATTTAACAAACTTGTGTTTATCACCTGTCATGTGATGTGAGCATCCACTATCTATGGTCCAAGAATCATTTTTATTTATGTGAGATATTAAGGATTTTTCCTCATACCTTTCTTCATCTAATCCATCTTTGATAGCCACATATACAACTTCCTTTATCTCAGTCCCATCAGATTTGTCATCATTGGATTCCTCATCAGCTACTAGGCATGTCTTACTATCTCTCCTTTTGAAGTCTCGGTGACCTCTGTATTGGTTGTCTTTTTGTTTGTCATCTTGGTATTCTCTCTTTTCACTAGATTCTTTGTCAGGACAGTTAGAAGCCATATGTCCTATTCTATCATAGTTAAGACATTTTAAAGGTAACTTTCCTTTATGCTTACCTTTGCCTCTTGGTAACCTTCTGGCTAATAATGCTTCAAACTCTTCTTGCTTTCTCATTTCCTCATATAGTTTGTGTACCTCTTCCATGTTTTTGCGAAATCTCTCACTTGCTCCACTGTGATTTCCTTCAGTATACTTATACATTCTATAATTGTAATCATTAGATTCACCAAGATGAAAAGAACTGAATGCAAATTCAACTTTATTTACCGAAGACCCATTGTTATCAAAATTACTTAGCTCAAATGCATGTAGCTTATTGATAGTAGCATCCAAAGATACTAGCATGTTTGGTACAGACCTTAATTCATTGATTGCAGAGACTCAAATGGCATAAGTAGGTAGAAGTGTTCTGAACAACTTACTTGTTACATCCTTTTCTTCAATAGTTCCTCCTGCTCCTTTGATTTGATTGACAGTTTCCTTTAACCTTGTACTATATTGGGTTATGTTCTCTCCTTCATTCATTCTCATGGATTTAGGTTGACCTCTTAGACTGTCTACTTTTTCTCTCTGAACATGTTCATCACCACCATACATAGATATAAGCTTGTTCCACATTGCTTTGGCATCATTGCAACCTTCTAGATCATTAAACTCTGAGTCGGTTAATGCTGATGTTATTTCAATCATTGCTTGAATATGTTCTTGCTTTTCCTTTATCTCTTCCATTGTCATTGGGTATGTGCTAGGTGCAATGTAATCATTCTCCAGATAATATGTTGAATATTCTCCAATTCCTGATAAGTGTAGCTTCATCCTTTTCTGCCATGTGGAGAAACTAGACTTGTTCTGCTTTGGTGCATCCTTTTTATACATCTTCAGATCTTGCCTCAAGTTCCTTTAAACTTTTCTTCTAGAGTCCAAAGCTTTGATACCAATTGTTAGTAAGATGAGAGAGGGGGTGAATAATAAAAACTCAATAATCAATGTACTCATCAGATTCAACCTCGGTAGCCTTTACTGATATGCAACTATGACTGTAAATCATTCAAACTTATAAACAGATACACTTAAAACATCATAACACATTTAACACCAGATTTAACATGGAAACCCAAATAGGGAAAAACCACTATGGGATTTCAGACCCACTAAGAATTATACCTTTCTAGACTATGCTTGGTTAAAAGCCAATCTTGTTACAGATTACATAAACACATTGCTAGATGTGACCCGGTTAAGGGATTTCCTTCAGACTTGTTAGAATCTTGCACTTTGTTAGAAGTGACCTTGTCAAACGATTTCAAACACTCATTCAGAATGTTACCTTGCTAGAGGATTTACAAATAAGATTATTAGGTCCACTCGGTTAAGAGATTTCCAGTCACTTACAAAATAAATAACAGTATAAAATATATCTGCAACTTCACATCTGAAATGCTAAAGCAGACTCTATGTGCTCAAAATAATCTTGTCATAAGACTTATCTTGCTCCTTGTTGGGCTTCTCAATCTGTTCTTTAGTCAGATATTCAATCTTTTGTGCTCGGTGATCACTATTGTAGTATCACTCTTCTTCTATTTGCCATGATCAATTTCTTATTTATAAATAATTCCTAACCGCTTAATCTCCTTGATCACATTTCCCATGATCAATCTTAGCCATTAGATCTTCAAACTTGACTAGGTTCATTGTATCCTTCGATCTGAAAGCATTTTATCTTGCCTTGGAACTTGTATTCCTTCCTTGGAACTTGTGCTAGGTTATGATCATTCAATCTGCACTGTAGATCTAACTCCTATATTTTCGTTGTCGTAGATCCTCAACAAACTTCTTGCATGAGATAACAATCATCTATACATCTCTAGCTCATTGGAATCTTTCATGTAATAATGCTTTTATCCATCCAATGCATTCAATTATTACTCGGTTGTTACTCGGTAAATACTGAACCTTTACTTGGTAGATATTCTGCCTTCTTTGACCAATATCGATAACCTTAGTGTTTACTGACTAGCTTCATGCTCGGTAACATAGAACAATATCAAACCTTAACTCATCTATTGAATGAATTCTTTTCTCATTCTTAGAATACTCATATATAGGATATCAAAATAATCAAAACAACAAAATCTCATCATTGTCTAACTCTGTAATAGTTGCCCATTGAATAACTTGTTACTCCCCTTCATTTTCATTCTTTCTATGTCACTTACCGACATCTTTATACTTATCAAAACATACTCATTAAGATATGGCAACATCATATTGAATCAAAAAATCAATTTCTTGACATCAATGACAAAATAATATTATTAAGACAGTAATCATCATTTCTCAGTTATACCAACAATCTTACTGGAATGCCAACACTCTCCCTTTGTGAAATTCTAACAAAAATGGGAGGCTCTGGAAGGTCACGGGGACCACGATGGTGAGCGGGGTAAAATTAGGGTTACAACGAAGGGTATATATGGGGGGAAATGGGTGAAAACAGGCTCATTTGCATTTGTCTCCATATCGATTTTCAGAGCTCTAATAGTGACCTTTTGAAATAGCAAGCATCAGTTAGGATGCCAGTTCCTATAGCAGATCATCGACTAGAACGAGTCCGTCGATTCTAGCGGCCAGACAACTACGGACCAGCGGTATGTGAATTTGAATTTTTGAATTTCATGCATTTTTGATAGGTTTTCTACTTGGTCCAATTTGATTCAACACAATAGCACTTTTGTGTTGCTATGGTGCTTTTGTATAGTTGTTTTAGTGTGTTTGTTCGTTTAGCGCTATTATATAGCTGATTTAGCGCTATTGGGTTTTTAGCGCTCTTGAGCATGGTTTGTAGCGCTTTTGTGTTTATGTGGCACTATTGTATAGTTGATATAGCACTATTGTTGGTTTAGCACTATGGGGTAGTTGATTTAGCATGGTTGTTAGCATATTAGTGCTATTGTGTGCAGAATAGCACTTATGTTAGGAAGGTAGATGCCCCAGTGTTGTAAAAAAGAATCTCTTGATGCCAATGATGGATGGATGGAGAGGCGAGTTGAGAGTTGTTTTGAACCATAGCAGCCCTGATGAGACTTAGGTCATTAGGATAAAGGCCTATTGTAGTCTAGGTGTGCCATGATTATATACCTGTTGAGACCTGAAGATACTTGATTAAAGTATATGTTGATAGTCTAGGTTTAAAATTAAGAAAGTTTGAAACAAAACAACTGATGATGATGGTTGATGCACGTGTGTAGGAGCTTCACATCTTACAAATGTGTGAGAGGCATCCCGCTACATAGGTGTTGCATGATCGTTTGACAAAGGCTGAGGTAGATTGCATTGCGGTGACTGGCCTGTATGATGTTATGTATATGCCCATGATTCAGACGAATCGCGGGTTGATCACAACATTGGTAGAGCGATGGCATAGTGAGACATGCACATTTCACTTAGCGTAGGGGGAGATGACGGTTACATGGAGGATGTATGGCACATCCTGTACATTCCCATTCGAGGAGAGATGGTGACGTATGATCGAGCTTGGGGGACAACATTAGTGAAAATATTCTTTGATGAGGATGTCTTCATTGATGATGGGTCAGTAGCATGGGAGGATATAGCGGCGTTGTATGAGCCATTACCATCTATGCTATCAGAGATTGTTGGGGGACTGCTATGTCTAGATCGACAATCACATGGACTTGCCGTTGGTTGGGGTTAGGTGATTGAGTAGATGATGATAGAGGGGACCCATTTTGCATGGGGACCATGCATGCTATCGCACTTATATTAGGAGCTACATGAGGTAGTATACCAAGAGGTGGGCTCATTAGGAGTAGGGATCACTCTGCTTCATATTTGGGCATGGGAGCACCTTCTCGTGACTCAACCCGTGAGTATGATATTTAGAGCGGTGGAGCAGCCGTATGTATATATGTATGGAGGTATGATAAGTTAGTCCCACCTTGGGAAGTTAGAGTGGTGGTGGCGGGCACTAGATGATTTGGATACAGTGATTTGGAGGCCGTACATTGAGTGTGAGCATTGGGAGGATGACACAAAGGCGTTGCGATATGTGTTTATGATATGATACCTCATTGGTAGGACAACCTACAATGTGGAGAGACAACTTCTTGGTAGAGTATTGAGATAGTTTGGGTTGAGGCAGGGATTGCCTAGTGGTTCGAGAGAGTATGCTAGGGTAGTCAGAGAGAGGTTCCTATGGGGACTAGTGTTACCTTATGATCAGGCTCTGGCATAGTTCTGCATGTTATAGGTGAGACCATGGCAGATGAGGTCAGGGGTGGTACATGCAAGGGTTACGGAGGAGCATACACAGTATATTGCCGCACATCCGATTTCTTGAATATTCGATCTAGCAGAGCCTATTCCATCCTTTGAGGAGGAGGGGAGACAGAGATGAAGGAGGAGAGGATGTTGTGTAGGTGGACGAAGGAGAGGAGATAGTGGTGGGGGTGATGGAGGAGATGGTGATGGAGGAGGAGGAGGAGGGGGTGGGGGATTTGGAGGGGGTTGTAGATTCAGAGGTGGAGGTGGGGGTGGTGGATGATTACAACAAAGAGGGAGAGGTGGGAAGCCATTGCGGCTATCACAGGGACCTTTGATGCAGGGAGGCATGAGATTAGGTGGCATGGATGTAGGTGAGGGATAGGTAACTATGGAGATAGGGGAGGGAGCCACTAGAGAGGCACCTATGGATATACGGGAGGGAGCATCAGGTGGTGGAGATCTGCGGGATCATATGATACAAGTTTTGTAGGGTTGGTTAGAGGATATGGAGGTAGAGGTGGTAGCTAGAGATGTGCAGCTATTTGCACGAGAGTCAGAGCTGACTGTAGTGCTGTGAGAGAGAGATCAGGCCATGGATAGGGTGATCCATTTATAGGAGAGAGTGTGGGCCTTGGAGGGAGTACAAGGACAAGGGCCTTATATGGATGCACTAGTGAGGGAGTTACAGAGAGTAGGTGTAGAGGTTGATTACTGGTGAGGCCTATATGAGCAGGAGGTGCCATCTAGTCGACATCACTAAGTTATTCGCAGATGCATCGAGAGAGATTAGAGTAGTCTTAGAGGATGTAGAGCAGTGGTGGTGTGATGGGTCCTCCACAATGAGATAGATCAGGTGGTGTGGGGGGTACTGGGGAGCAGGTGGTGATGGTGTTGGAGGTGGTGATGGTGGTGCAACATCTAGTCAGAGTGGCATCTGAGAGGGTATTTTTGTATGCTTTTACATTGTCCTTTTGGACTGTGTCTTGGATGGCTCTTGGTAGCCGATATTTGTGGACTTCTTTGTACTTTGATACATGTATGTTTTTGGTGATATGATATGATATATGAGGAGATCCCATATTTTGTGATGATATGCATGTTGATGATATGTGTGGATTTATGCAAGATGATGATCTTATGATTTATGCTTAGATGGATACTTGTACTTGCTATATGTATGCATTTATGAGATGATTCCTATATGCATGTTTTATGATGATTTATTCCTACATGATGTTTATATGCATTTTTTATGATGTGATGCTAACATGTGGATGCAGGTTGATGTGCATCATTTGTGGATGTAATGTTTTATGTATGTAATGCCATGATGATGATGTATGCATAGTTAAATGATATTGATGATGATACATACAGTACTTGTATTTTATGTCGATGTGATGATGAGATAATGATATGTAATGATGTTTAAAATGTAATGAATGAATGATTGATGTAAATGTATCTAGATGGTTAAAAATGAATGCTATATGGATAAACAAATGTAAAGTACAAATGTTTATATGATGATTTATAAATGAATGCATATGTGCAATGTATAAACCAATGTTAATACAAATGGTTTTTGTGTTATGATCTAAATGATGAAAAATATGACTAAGTGAAATGATAATGTAACTCATGGGTAATGAATAACTGCACCTTAATGCAATTAAAAGGATAATGAATGCATTATAATGAATCCTAAATGAAATCATTTGTAAGATGAAATGAATGATTATATTCTTATACTAGATAGATAAATGAATGCACCTTAATTAATGGATAGATAAATAAATGTATGCAACTACGGGAATCTAAACAAATATATGATAAACAATTTTGAATGATGATAAATGATGAGTGTAAATGATATTAAATGAATGCACAGTAATGACTAATAATGGTAGTAAATGCAATGATGAGAAATTTATGATACAAATGAATCTAAATGTCGGGATTGTGTAATGATGAAATGATATAATGATACTAATGCAAGTAAATGATAATGAACTATATGTATTAAAATGCAGCTAAATGATATTAAATGCACTCTAATGAATATTTAAGATTTTAATAAACCTATATGCAAGTAAATGAACTAGGCTTATGCAATGTAACTAAATGTAATGAAATGATGATGTGATTATGATAGATGAATGCAAGGTTGTTTAGACTTTTCATGATGCATTGATGATGTATTAGAGAACTTTGTCGTGATTGTATCCAAGACCAATTCATTTGTCACATAAATTATCATATTAACTTTGTTCACACTTGCATACAAAACCATGCATATGAATAATGAATGATTAAATGGATGGGTGATATGCAATGGAATGCAATATAAACAGATGAGATGGAATGATGATCCATAGTGCTTTATTTTCATCATCGAGCATGGTAATATCGATCTTGGATGAGGCAGTAGGAACCAAGGATGGAGCATTGTACCTGCAAACAAACAACATAAATAAAGAATAAAGAATATGGACCCTCTATAATGGTTCATGCTCATATGGTCAAGGTATACGCTATAGCCAGCAAGCCATAGTGATCTATGACTATATTTTGCATAAGCTCACATAGCTTAGTGAACTTCCCACGTAGACACCATTAGTATATGCCCCAGAACTTCATTGGAATAATTCACAAAAAATAAACAAATGATACTTAGGAACCATCCCGACCACTCTAATCACTTGTGGATATCCCACAGTAGCATAGGAACCTGATATATATAAATGAATGAATAACCTACAAATCAACCAAGTATTTGATAGCTTTAAACATAATTTTCTTGTCAAAGAAAATGTCATCTTGTCTTTGTTTTGGTAAGGAGGGATGCATCCTTGTTAAGACAGTTTGTGTGTCGATGTTGATTGTTTGGTTGATGTGATAAGTGGTCATCATTTGAGTATTTCACAATGTTTATTTGGTATCTTCTTGAAAAGCATTTGTACAAGGTGTTGCCATGTTTTTGATTGATTTTTGATGTTTTATGATGTTTTTTGGATTTTGGAAATGTTTCTAAATGTTCTTGGTATTTTGTGTGATAGTTTTTGCATGTTTTTGGTATTTTGTGAGACAATTTTTGAATGAAGAACTCAATGAATGACAAATAATGTAGAATCCACTATGAAAAAGCGGGATGCAAGACTCATGAAGTACTATCTTTGATTGCAGATCAATAACAAGCCATGGTTTGGATGGATGGATGTGTGGATGTAATGAATGTGATTGCAACAAGTTTGAAAGACAATGGAGCCATAGCCTTTACAAGTGGTGCCTGTTTGCCAGGTTTTCACCATCGCACTTACCCAAGGTGCCACCAGAGTGTTTGTTCGCTGTTTGGATGCATGATTTTTCTTTACTATTTTGATTTTTTGTATTTTCTTCAGAACATTTTTTTTGAATGTTTTTGGTGTTTTTCTGATATGTATGGGAGCTTGATGCTCTATACAACTTATGTATAAAACCGTTTGAGGTGCATGTTGTTGATCAGATCTGCTAGCGGTTCTCCTTCTGAAGTAGCCAACTAATATGCTTTGAACCCAAATACAACAGTGATAACATATGGACCCCGCCATTTTGATTCAAACTTTCCCTGATGTTCTCGGTGGGGTTGGTTATGAGGATTCTCTCAAAGAACAAGATCACCTACCTCAAATGTATGAGGTCTAACCTGATGATTATAGCTTTTGTTCATGCACTGCTAAAAGGCTTTGAGGTGATTGTATGCAGCTTGTCATTTTTCATCAAGTAGTTCCAAGTCTTGGAGGTGTGATACCCTGTATGTTTCATCATCTATGAGATGATGAAAGGAAACCCATAGAGATGGTATCTCAACTTCAATAGGAAGGATGGCTTTTGCGCCATAGACTAGTGAGTAGGGCGCTATGCCTATAGGGGTTCGAATACTAGTTAGATATGCCCATAGTGCTAGATTTAATTGAACATGCCAATCATGATCAGTATCATTGACTATCTTCTTTAGGATTCTCAATATGTTTTTGTTTGATGCTTCAACCTGACCATTTCCTTGTGGGTAATAAGGCGTGGAAAAGCATTGTTAGATGTGAAACTTCTCACAGAGCTCACAGACATCCTGATTTTTGAATGGAAGACCATTATCTATGATGATAGACATGGGTACACCATACCAGCAAATGATGTAATTGAGAATGAATGAGGCGATCTTCTTGCCAGTGACTTGGGTAAGTGGAACAACTTTGATCCACTTTGTGTAGTATTCGATGGCGGTAATAATGAATTTGTGGCCGTTGGATGAAGATAGATGGATTTTACCCACAAGGTCAAGTCCCCATTGACAAAAAGGTCATGGTGTTGTGATTGGTTGCAATTCCTGTGCTAGTGCATGTATCAGGTCTCCATGAACTTGTTATTTCTTGCACTTTCTAACAAAGTAGTAGGAGTCTTTTTCCATGGATGGCCAATAGTATCCAGTGCGCATGATTTTCTTAGCTAGTGAAGGACCGCTTGCATGAGTTCCACAAATTCCTTCATGTACCTCTTCCAAGGCCTTTGTTATCTCATCTTGTTCAAAACATTGAAGGAGAGTACCATCAAGACTACGTCAGTATAGGGTTTCAACAATAATGGTATATCGAGCGGTTTGGCGAATGAAGGTTTTACGTTGGTTATTCAATTGGTTAGGAGGAAGTGTGTGATTGCGGAGGTAAGTGTAGAACTCACCATACAATGGGGATTCACAACTGACAAGGTGACACATCATCTCAAATTTGGGAATATCATAAGCGAGAATCCAAAGCTATTCTACCAAGAACTCGTAGCATGTTGAATTATGTGGAAGATCTAGTCGAGATGCTATGGTAGCCATAGTGTCAACAGCTCGATTTTGATCTCTAGATATCTCCTCAAAGGTGATAGTAGTAAATGATGCTTTTAAACTGTCCACCATTTTTTCTGTACAACATGAGTTTGTCATCCTTGGTCTGATATTCATCTGTTACCTGTCGGATGACTAGTTGAGAGTTGCCATATATCTGTAACTCCTTCAATTTCCATTGTATGGCTAATCTGAGTCCTATGATCAGGGCCTCATATTCTGCTATGTTGTTTGTGCATGGAAATGTGAGCCTGTAAGACTTCAAGATGCTATCACCTTGAGGTGTGATTAACAAAATGCCTACCGCCGAGCCATACCTAGTGTATGAACCATCAAAGTATAGTTTCCATGGTTGTGTTGATGTGATCATGAATATCTATTCATTTGGAAAATTGGAAATGAGAGGATGATCGCCTATGAGTGGTGCATTGACCAACTGATCTGCAACAACTTGTCCCTTGATAGCCTTACAGTCCACATACTCGATGTCAAATTCACTTAGAATCATCACCCATTTGGCCAAGTGGCTAGTCAAGGCTTCTTTACTAAATAAGTACTTGAGGGGATCTATCTTTGCAATGAGTTGTACTTTATGTGTTAATAGATAGTGCCTCAGTTTAGTTTCTGCCAAGATTACTGCTAGGTAAGCTCGCTCAATAGCTGTGTAATTGAGTTCATAGCTGACCAGTGTGTGAGAGATGTAGTAAACAACGTACTCTTTCCCCTGTACAATGTGTTGAGCTAGCAGTACTCCTAATTCTATATTTGTTGCTAAGCTATAGAGAAATAGAGGTCTACTTGGATCTGGTGGGATCAACAATGGTGTATTCATGAGATAGTCCTTAAGCATCTAAAATGCTTGCTGACATCTGACATCCCATTGAAAGCAGATGTTCTTGTGTAGAAGGTGTGTAAAGGGGTGACACTTATCTTCTAGTTGTGTAATGAATCTTTGGATGGATTGTAGCCATCCTTGTAATGTCCTTAGCTGACTGATGTTCTTCAGAGGTGGCATGTCCATGATTGCCTTGACCTTTGCAAGATCAACCATAATACCTTTTCTTGAGACAATGTATCCTAGAAGCTTCCCTGAGGTTATTCCAAAGACACATTTCTTTGGGTTGAGTTGAACATGATATTGTTCCAGTTTGTCATAGATTTTATCTAATATGTCCAGATGACCTTCTCTTGTGAGTGATTTTGCCAGTAAGTCATCAACATAATCTTCCATTATGGCATGCATCATATCATGAAAGATGGTTGTCATTTCTCTTTAATAGGTCACCCCTACATTCTTTAGACCAAAAGGCATTACATTCCAGTAGTATATTCCCCAAGGACATGTGAAGGTCATCTTATGTTGATCCTTTGGTGCAATCTTTATCTCGTTGTACCTTGAAAACCCATCCATGAGAGAAAGCATGACATGTCCTGCTGTTAGGTCCACTATTATGTCGATGTTTGGTAGGGGGAAGTCATATTTAGGACATGCCCTATTTAGATCTCTGAAGTCAGTACAAATATAGATGCCCCCATTTGGTTTTTCAATAGGCACAATATTGGAGATCCAATCTGTATAATCAATTGGTCGAATAAAACCAACATCCAGGAATTTCTTAAGTTTTTCTTTGACTAATACTGCAATCTGGGGATGCATCTTGCAAAGTTTCTGCTTGACAAGCTTAGCTCCTTCTTCTATGGAGAGGTGATGCATGACTAAATCAAGATCAAGACCAGACATATCTGCATATGACCATGCAAACTTGATCTAGCATTTTTTAAAGAATTTGACAAACTTAGGTTGTTCCTCTAGAGTCAAAAGAGATGCCAGATGTATGTGGTGAGGAGTCTCACAAGTCCCCACATTGTATTCTTTTGTTTCCTCAATGAGAATCGTTGATCGTTCATGCTATGTACTAGAGGGGAGAATGTCAAACTTTTCATCCTCAGGTGCCTTAGAGAGGTTTTCACCATTGGATACGCTCTTTCTTTTTACTTTTGTGGAATCAAATAGTGCCACAGTGTGGTTTTCACTGGAAGATCCATGTTTTATTGTTATATTTTTGTAGCTGAAAGGTTTGGCATCCACCCCAAAGTATGATGCGCTATTAAGTTCTATGGTGAATCCAGCTTTGTGTTCCCCGCTTGGTATGTTATCCCATAGTTACAAAAAGTCAATGATCACCTCATCATTTTGTAAGTGGTCAAGACATGGGGGATTAGGTTGGTTCCATTCGATGAGTTCAGGATGGATAATGGGCATTACCTCATCAATTAGGTTAAGTTCATTAGATGTGTCAGTGAGGGTCAAAACATTATGGTGAAGGTCGTTGATAGTACTCTCCCTATCAGAAATGGGCATAGGATGTGACGTAGGGTTTGTGGAAGATATTTCTAGTTCAGGAAGCCAAGAGATTTTAATTTGCGCTTCTTCATAAACAAGGATTTCTTTGTGAGGTGGAGGGGGTGATGCGTCTTCCTTATTTGAAGTATTTAGATGTACTGAATCAAATTCCCACTCATGTGAGTTGGTCTCTGAGTCACCTTCTAGTATCTGGTTGCTATACCATACTAGGATATCCTTTGAGTTAAACACTACAGGTGTGATCGGCTGATGTACCATTGTCGATGAGATGATCAATGTTGCAGGAAGGATTATAGGGATCAATGAATCTTATATGGGGAGTATCGACATTTTTGACTTTGTTGCTTTTTCTGGAATTGTCGGTGTTGTTGATACTGTTGGGAATTTTGATATAGTTGCTGCTGCTAATGGTGCTATTGATGTTATTGCTGTTGTTGATGGGGTTGTTGGTTTGATTGGTGAGATGGTTGGTGATGTGTATGGTATTGCTGGGATTTTTAGGCTTAGTGGGGTAGTTGCTATGGTGCACGGTGCTGTTGATATAATCAAAGGTGGCCTCTTTGTAGTAGGCTGATATAGAGGTTTGCTGGATTTTCCTTTGAATTTGAGCTTAGGAAGGATCTCCTTTTGAAAGCCTAATCCTCTGTTATCTTTGGGCTTTAATTCTGGCTGTATCAGCTCATGTCGTCCTTGCTTGCAAGGTACCAAAGCACTTTGACCATCATAACCCATTCTTTGCATAATGAGAAGGCTCTTTCAATATTGATCTATGGGAAGCTTAGCTTGTGGGATGTTCATGGTGATATGATCTTTATAGATCCATTCTACTAAGTCCTCATCTCTGATCTCTTCTTTTTGACTCTTTCCAAGGATGAAAGGCGTTAAAGTGCATGTTGGCTTGACCAGCAATGCTTGAAGTAACTTTTGAGGTTTACCATGAGTTCGAGGAGAAGCGGGCATTTATACAACACAAAAGAGTTGGGTTAAATTGTACTCCTCGGGACCTTCCTCTGCCATTTTCATCTTGAGCTTCTCTTTCTTGGGTATAGTGGTGTTTGAACTGGAAAGAGAGGCTAGACTGACATATGAGGTGGATGAGATGGCTTCTCTGTTGTTAGGAACGGTAACCTCTAGTTGATGATTTATATTGTGACAATATGCAAAAGGATTTGCATTGCCCAGGATTGTAATTTCTACACCATTATGAGGGAACTTGATACACTAATGGTAGGCGGATGGAACAGATTGCATGGCTTGTATCCAAGGTCTTCCTAACAATAAATTATATGATAGAGGAAGGTCAAGAACTTGACATATGATGTGCTTCACCACTGGGCCCACTCAAATTGGTATCACAACTGCTCCTTTGGATGAACGCTCGACATCATCATAAGATTTTATGGTTATCTTTTTGCAGGGATCCACTAATTCAATTGCATATCCCAATGTTGTGACCAATTATAGTGTACAGATATTCAGGCCTGCTCCATTGTCGATCAAGACTCACTTGATCCTATGTTGGTTGATAAACCCTTCAATGTGGAGTGAGGCGTTATGAGGTTACTAGAAGGATGTATTGTCACTTTCAGAAAAAGTGAGACAAAGCGATGACCTTAGACTGCCAACCATAGCTTGGAATTGATCTGTATTCAGATTTGTAGGGACTGATGCTTCTTGGAGAGCTTGATCCAAGATTGTTTTATGAGATGGGGATGGACACAATAGCTCTAAGATAGATATCAGTGTGAGCATCTTATCTAACTATTCCACAAGGTTATACTGCTTTGGGATAGACGTGGTTCCTTGTGGAGCTACTTTTATGGTGATCTTGCCACGATGTGTAACAACATTGTAGGTGGAGCTAGGATTTTTTATGGTAATAGTTGCAATTTGTTTACTAGCATCATATAGGTGATTCACAGTGTAATTATAGGCAGCGCGCATATAATCAGTGGTATCTATGTTTCACCTAGAAGTGGAAGGACCCCTTTGATCTTGTGATGGAAGTGGATTTTTAAACATGAGATGATCATTGTTTTTTGTTTTTGGGTCATGTCCTTCTATTTGAATCTCACCTCAGTCAATAAGATCCTGAATAAGATCTTTCAATTTGTGACAATTGCTTGTCTTATGCCCTTTCCCTTGATTGAAATCACAATGTTCAGTATCCCTCCACCATGAAGGTTTGACTTGAGGTTCATAATTTGATGTCTTGGGTAAGGTCACCAGATTTTGAGAAACCAACTGACGTAATACCGTTTCAATAGGGTCCCCTAAGGAAGTGTATGTTCATTTTGGTTTAAAATTTTGCTGGCGTTGTCTTGGTTCTTCTTGAGGTACATTGCATCCTTGATTTGGGGGAGCAATCATGTTATTTTTGGGTGGGGGGTTTTGTCCCACAAATCAGACCACAGGTTGTGCACTTTTGATAGTTCTAGTATCCACAACCCCATCATTGATGACATTTTTGTTTTTGATCCAGAAGTTAGGCTTATCACTATTGAAGCGCGGGCAAGGGCCATCCTTTGGCTCATTGTATATCTTGATAAGCCCTTTTTTGATGAGAGCTTGCTCACATTTTAAACCCTTGGTGATCATGTCATTGAAGGAGTATGTGTCTTTCACGTCTAGGTGAAATTCCATTTTGTCATTTAAGTTGGAAATAAATATTTCCACTAATTTTTGTTCAGGTAATTGAAGGGAACGTCTTCTAGACATTTGACACCATCGTTGTAGAAAAACTGAAAATAACTCTCCTGGTTTTTGCTTAGTGTTACATAGATCAGCCATGGTGATATCATGTTCAATGTTGTGTGAGTAATGTGCCGGGAACTTTTGGAGTAGTTCTTCGAAGGTCCTAATGCCACCTAGTAGTCGGGAAAACCATGGTGTGGTTATCCCTCCCAAACTTTGGGGAAAGAGCCACATTAGGTATGTGTCCTCGTATGCCACATCTAGGCAAGTTGAATGGAATTCTCTAACATGATCGCAAGGATCTCCTTTTCCTCAATACTTTTCAAACTTAGGTGTTTCAAACCCTCGTAGAAAAGGTGGCATATGTAGAGTCCTATCAAAGGGATAGGGACAAATATCATTAAGTGAAAACTGATTAGTTTTCACACCACTATGAAGCTATTGGGCGATATTTTTGACTTATTGCCACAACATGTCTATGTCATTTGGAGGAGGAGGAGGTGGGGGATTACCTTGATGAAGGTTGTATCTGATGTGATCATGACCTCTTTCATCCTCATTATGACTTTGACATTCTGATGCTTTCCTTAGTTATGCAACATGAAAATCAGAGGGTAGTTTGGCTCCCTCTTGAGCAAGTCTTAAAAAGTGAGCATCAACATTGCTCCTGAGTATTTCATCAAAAAGTCAATTAAAGAGAGGGTTGTGCTGTGCCCTTTCTATTGCTGTAGGAGTAGGAGTACTTGGATTTTCATCATTTGCATTTCCTCTAAGGGCTTCTTGGAATTCATTGATGTTTTCCTCCTCTTCTTCCTCAATTTCCATTTGTTTAGCTCTAGATCTGGTGTGAGCCATGTTGTTTATAAGATTTTGTTGAAGTCTGATGAAAATGATGATGAGTTGTTGATGAAATGAGAGATTAATGTTTGGTGGAATGTTTTGCATATGGATCTCTAGCACTAAAGGTAGGTGTAACCAAAGTCCTTTCTTGAATTTCCTTGTTGTGTTTGTTTGAAAATATTTGATGTGATAAGGTTTAGAAAGATATGAGATGTGTTATAGACCTAACTACCTAGTAATGAGAGGATTCACTCATAGATTAGTTTTAACCTGCGTAGAAATGCCTCTTAGGATGAGTTTATCCTAGATGTCGAGACACTCTAAAAAATGATGTATTGTGTTTGATTCAAGCAATATCGAAAGAGAACTTAGGACAAAAACCTCTTAATGTTTTGAGAGTTGGAATAGATTGATGATATGTGAATGTGATAATGAATGAAATGTTAACTTCAATAGAAACTTTGTGTTACAAAAGGAACAAACTCTTCCTCTTCTTGTTCAGGGGTTGGTGGTTCTTCCCTAGCTAAGTTATATGTGATACAAATGTCTAGAAAGAAGGCAGGATTGATTTTGCCTCCCTTGTTTTTGTGATAACTCAAAGCTCGATATTGAGTAAAAGCTCTATGGTTTAATGACTCTTGATCAAACTCATTTGATTTCCCTTGAAGATATAGACACATGTGCCGTAAGAAGGTTCTATGAGAGAAAGATTTGTCTATTGAGATAGAATAATTTCCTCCTTTTGATAAAAGCCTTTGAGCTCAATGGTATTTTCTTCAAGTTGATATGTTGATGAAGATTCTTCTTTCTCAAGATGTGAAGAATGGTCATATAGTTTGATACTTTTACTGTTGCACTTGTTTTTGATCCTGGTTGGTATTTGAAAATGTTTGTGTTGGATGAATATTTGTTTTTGGAACTGATTTTTGATTTTTCTTTGACAAGAAAACAAAGCAAGCACGCAAACACAAGAATGCTGCCTCAAAAGGCACAAATAAGTGTGGGTCTAGATCAACCCAATCTTTGGAGTTTTATGACCCCTTTTCCAAATGTTTTTGAGTATATTTTTCCAACAAGCCTGAAGTTGTCTTAGTTTAATACTGGTCTTGATACAAAATGAAGACACTTCAAACACTTTTTATCCCTAAGGTCAAATGGCCAATTGCAATAATTTCAGCCCACATCTTGATATTACTTCAACTTTGGTACTACATACCTTATGAATCCTGTCGTGGCAGGTAAGGATGTGATATACTAATCTTGCATGAGCATAACAAATAAATGATCCCTATGATGGGGGAGTCACCACTTTTATCAGGCTACAAGTAACCTTTCAAAAAGCTATGTTTCTACTCAAGGAAATATGTATGGTGAGTATCTTGGGAGCAAAACCTTCTATGCTCTGGCACTGAACTTCTCACAAATATCCTCAATCAATAGAATGGGTGGGCTACTACATAAAGGTGTTTAGTAATTTTCAATTTTTTTGGACATAAGTTCATTTTGCAGTGACTCACTTAAGAGCCTTGTAACTTGTGGTGGGGCCCTTTTGTCCTTTTAGCAAGTTACACTGTAGGAATAGCTATACCCAAGGCTACAACTTTCACTCACTCTTGATTTCTATAGCAGCTTGAAGGATTTACTGCGCAAGGTCGTTCCTAAGAGTGATGTGTCTCTTGGCAGGCCTCTCGTAAAAAGATGAACTTTGAGTGTTACTAAAACTTTTCTCTTGCACCTAGGACGACGAAAGCCAAGGGAGAGTATAGTGTGTGTTAGAAGTAGGACCACTCGACAAACTTTTTGCACAAGTGTGCCAAACATAGAAGACACTTGTTCTTTTTATCTTATCATTGCAATGGTGATTTAACTATTTGGAGATGTTGCTCCAATAGTTATGGTGTTCATTTTATCTTTCAAAGGTAATATGTTGAGTAAACTAGAAAAAATGAAATCTTGGTCAACTTAATGAAAAACACGTTTGCTTGAAGTAAATCGATTTGAAAAATGAAACAAGTTGATTCTTCTTTTTATTTGCCCAAAAACAAAGTGTGGATTGTGATTTTTAACTTGAGTTGATGCAAGGAAATCAAAATTTGTTTTGTTCAATTTTTAGGCACCAAAATGAAGTGTTTGAAGTTGATTTCTAAGCACCAAATGAAGTGTTCAAGTTTGCCTATCTTGCATGAAAAACCAAGTGTAAGTTTTTAAAGCAGCAAATGAAAATTTTGATTTTCTTTTAAGCACCAAATGAAGTGTTTGAGTTTGTTTTAACTTGCATGAAATCAAGAAAAGGAATTTCTAAAATTCTTAGCAATAAAATGGGTTAGTTCAAACCTGCACAAGAAATAAAAAGTCAGTAAAATCCAAATACGTGGTGGGCTTCCACAAGCCTAAGGCAAATTAATTTATTGGTTACAAGGTATTTTTTACAACGCTCTGTTACAATAGCGTTACTCTGTGAGAGAACAGAAGCGCTACTTAACACAAAAACGCGATAGTAAGGACAAAAGTGCTAAAAGAGAATATTATACAGCAATACAAAAGTGCTAATACAGTAACAAAAGCACTACCTAATGAAAAATAGTGCTATACTATAAACAACAATGCTAAGTTTGGGACAATAGCGCTATTATAGAAACAAAAGTGCTAGAAGACCAAATAGTAATAGCGCTAAAGTGCAAACAAAAGTGCCAAAGCGCAACCTGTGTGTCAAGTAAAACAGTCAAAAAGTTAGTTGTCCAAAAAAAAAAAGGTTGCTCTTCGATTTACATTGGGTTCACCAAACGATGCTCTGCAAAATGGGGTTATGTTTAGACTAAAACCTGTGGTTGTATAACACATAAGAACATAAGAAACAAAGATAAATGTTAGTGTTAAATCAACTAAAAACAAGTCTAAGCAGGCATACCAAGAGAGACACTAAAAATGAAGTAAAGCATTTAAATATGAAAATAAATGCAAGAAGACATCTCCAAATGTCTTCTACCATGCTTGTAGCTCCTCCTCCCTTGTTCCTCTCCTCTCCAAGTTCCAAATTAGTGTAGCTCTCAGCAGCTTTTTTCACTATGGATGCCTTATGGAGATTCAAGATGAAAGATGATTAATCTAAAAATGATATGCAAGTGTGATCAAACTAATTAGATGTTATGAAATGAGTGATTCATTTTAGACCAAAATAACAATGTATGTGATTTATGCTAAATGCTCTTCTCTAAAATTCAATATAATGTAAATGCATACAAGTTTTCAGGATTTGGATTATGAAGAAATGGGCTCTATTTATCGGAAAAATGAAGCAATGGATGGTTGAGATTGAGTAATCTCAACAAAGGTCAAGATTGAATGGTATTCAATTCATTTGAGGGCTTTCAACCCAATCCCAGGATGACAAGTGTCAACATGAGATGGGTTGAGAGGAGAGGGAAGAAGCATTAAATGCTTGACATGACCTGAGAGTTAACTTGGGAGTTAAGGTTAAGGTTAAGGTTGGGTTGAGTGAATAAATTCATTATCCAAAGAATAATGCTTTTATCCAATGGAGAAACTCTTGTGCAAGAGTTAGTGAGGATAACCATGGTCAAAACAATAAATGCTTGAGGAGACACATGGGTTATATGAGGGTTGAGTTAGACGTCAAAGTCCCTAACCATGGATGCAAGTGGATTTAACCATAAATGGTCATGTAAGAGCCATTAGTGGTTTGGAAGACTTTAGAGGTTAAATTGTTGAACACACAAAGCAATTAATGCTTTTCAAAGACTTTGGAGTCTTTGAGAAGTGACTCCAAGTTGCTTAGGAATGTGACAATATTTAGGGGATGGATTAGGCTAATTAGGAAGGGGTTAGAAGAATCTAGAAGGGGGTTAGGATTGCAGGTGGGTTTGGTGGGTGAGAGAAAACAGGATTTTTATTAAAATAAAATTCATTTATTTCAATAAATAGGTGCAAGTTGCATTTTTAGGAGAATGCAAGTGGGGGGAATTTTAATGATTTAAATAAATGTTTTATTTAATTTATGTAAAAGAGGAAAGTGGATTAAATTGAATAAATAGGATTTATTCATTTAATTGATTGTGAATTTGGTTTAATGAATCAATTAAAATAAATTGAATAATTTATTTAATTAATAGGAGAATGATTGAAGATGAATTAATTAAATATTAATTTAATTAATTGATGGCTAGTGGATTTTTAATCAAATAAATAGCAACTATTCATTTAATTAAAATGGACAGATTTATGTGACTACAATATATGTGTGTGTGTGTGTGTGTGTGTGTGTGTGTGTGTGTGTGTGTGTGTGTGTGTGTGTGTATATGTATATGTATATGTATATGTATGTATATGTATATGTATATGTATATATATATGTATATTTATGTATATATATATGTATATACATATATGTATGTATGTATGTATGTATGTATGTATGTATATATATGTATGCATATGTATATATGTATGTATGTATGTATGTATGTATGTATGTATGTATGTATATGATGCTCTGCAAAAAGAATGTTAGGAAACACAAGAATCAAATGTTAGTGTTAGCATCAATCATAATCGAAATAGAAAGAAACTACTATCCTAAGCAAGCATATTGAGAGAGATATCAAACATATAATGAAAAGCATACAAAAATAAAAGAAAGGCACTAAACCCTCCCAAATGCTTGCCAACATGCTCATAGTTGCTCCTCCCTTGTTCCTCTCCTCTCCAAGTTCCACATGAGTGTAGCCCTCAGCTTTTTGCACTACTATGGAAGTCTTATGGAGATTCAAGATTTTTAAAAATGATTAACAAAAGACTATGCAAATGCAAGTAAACTAGATATGAGAAAGTAGCTAATTAATCTATATTGATTTTAACCAAAATAACAATTTAGATTAGATGTTCCTAAAATGCTCTCTCAAATTTCACTATAGATTAGATGCATACAAGATTTATGGATTTGGATATGAAGGAAATGTTCTCTATTTATAGAAAAAATAGAGAAATTGATGGTTGAGATTGAGTAATCTCAACAAGGGTCAAGATTGATGGGTTTATGATCTATGTGAGGATTTTTAACCGAATCCTAGGATGACAAATGTCATCATGAGATGGATTGAGAGGAGAGGGAAGAAGAATTAAATGCTTGAGATGACATGATGGTTACCCTGGGAGGGTTTAGTTAGGATTGAGTTAATGGATAAATATTTTATCCAAGGGTAATGCTTTTATACAATGAATAAACTCTTGTGCAAGAGTTAGTGGGGATAAACATGGTCAAAGCAATGAATGGTTGAAGAGACACATGAGTTAGATGGGGGTTTAAGTTAGAGGAAAAGTCTCTAACCATGTGGGTGAGTTCAGTTAACCATTAATGGTTATGTAAGAACCATAAGTGGTTTGGAAGACTTTGAGGGTTAACTTGTTCAAGACACAAAGCCTTTAATGCTTTTCAAAAACTATAGAGACTTTGAGAAGTGACTTCAAGTTGCTTAGAAATTTGACAATATTTAGGAGATGGATTAGGATAATTAGAAGGGGTTAGAAGAGAATAGAAGGTGGTTAGAAGAGCAAGTGGGTTTGGTGGGAGAGAGAAAATAGGATTTTAATTAAAATAAATTCATTTATTTCAATCAAATAGGTGCAACTTGCATTTGTAGGAGAATGCAACTTGGGGGGCAGTTTATGGATTTAAATAAATATTTGATTATTTATTTAAATGAGGAAAAGGGGTTAAATTAAATAAATATGTTTATTCATTTAATTGATTATTTTAGAATGTGGCTTAATGAATTAGTTTAAATAAATTGAATAATTTATTTAATTAATAGGAGAAGAGTTTGAGTATGTATTAATTAAATATTAATTTAATTAATTCATGACTAATGGTTAAATAATTAAATAAATAGTAAATATTCATTTAATTAATTGGACAGATTTATGTGACTACATTTGCCCCTCTTTGAGATGGTGCAGTTTATCATGTCATTTCAAAGAAAGAAAAATAAGTATGAAGAAATATGCCCCATAAATGTTAATTTAGTGGGTGGTATGCCCCCTCGAGAGGGGCCAAATTTTTTTGAAAAATCAAGTGATCTCTCAAAAAAGAAAAGGAAGTGGAGGGGTGGTAGAAGAGAATAAATTAGCAATAATGGTGAAAGAATGGGAGAAAACAGGAGTAAAACAGAGAAAGGAGAGGCGTTGGAAGTTCATAGGGACCACGACGATGAGCGAGGTGAATTTGGGTTAGGGCTGGAGGGTATATATGGAGGGGAAGGGGTAAAAACAAGCTCATTTGCACCTATCTCCCTGGTAGTTTGGAGCTTTGATAGTGACATTTTGTGAAGGAGTGAGTAGCAGTCAGCATGCTTGTGCCCATAGTAGATCACCAGCTAGAGCGGATTCATCATTTCCAGCGGCAAGACGACTATGGACCAGCAGTACACAAATTTTGAATAGTAAGACAATAACGCTAAAATTGTGTTTTAGTGCTTTTGTCATCTCAAATAGTGCTATTGAGTAGTAGTTGTAGCGCGATTGTCAAGTTTAGCATGATTGTGTCATAGGATTAGTGCTTTTGCAATTGTAGCACAACTGAGTAGCTGTTGTAGTGCGTTTGTCAGGGATTAACACAATAGTGTAGGTTTATTAGCGCTTTCATTGTGTTAGCGCTATTGTGTACAAGGTGTAGCACTATTGTCAGCAGAGTAGCATGATTGTACTAAAAAAAATGCCCTAGTGTTAAAGAAAATATCTCTTGATGCCTATGGTTGATGGATTGATGAGTTGTTTTGAGGAATCATAGTAGCCCTGTTGAGACTAGGTCATTGTGATAAATGCCTGTTGTAGTCTAGGTTTGCCATGATCGATTACTTGTTGAGACTCGAAGATACTTGATTAGAGTATCTGTTGATAGTCTAGGTTGAAACTTAAGAAAGTTTGTAATAAAACAACTGATGTGTGGTGTTGATATGTGTAGGAGGAGCTTCCCATCTTACAGATGCGGGAGAGGCATCTGGCGAGACAACGGCTGCGTGAGCAGTTGATTGAGGCAAAGATAGATTGCATCTGTGTGACTGGTTTATATGACATGATGCATTTACCTATGATTTGAATGAATCATGGGCTACTAACGGCCTTGGCAGAGCGATGACATAGTGAGACATGCACGTTTCACTTAGCGATGGGAGAGATGACAGTGACTCTAGAGGACATTTGGAGGATTCTGCATATCCCGATCAGGGGGGAGTTGGTCACATATGATCGACATATTGGGATAATAGTTGTGCAGAGGATATTTGTCGATGATGTGTACATTAAGGATGGCTCGATAGTATGGGAGGATATAGCAGCATTATATGAGCCTCTACCATCAGTGTTAGCAGGAATTGTTGGGGGTTTGTTGTGACCCGATCGATGTTCATATGGATTGGTTGGATGTTGGGGCCAGATGATAGAGCATATGATGACTAAGGGGAACCGCTACGCATGGGGGCCATGTGTGTTAGCACACCTATACAGGGACTTACATGAGGTAGTGTATTGAGAGGCTAGATCTCTAGAGTAGGAATCACATTGTTGTATGTCTAGGCTTGGGAGCACTTACTAGTCACATGACTGGTATGCTTGAGATTTAGGGTGATATATCAGCCCTGTGTATGTATGTATGGATGGATGATGAGCCAATCGCATCTAGGGAAGTTGGAGTTTTGGTAGTGGGTGTTAGATGATTTAGATAGTCATATGGAGGCCATACCTTGAGTGCGAGCCCTAGGAGGATGATAGAGAGGCTCTACCATATGTATTTATGACATGGTTTTTTATTGGGTGCACATCCTACTCGATGGAGAGATAGGTGCCAGGGAGAGTGATGAGGCAATTTGGACGGAGGCAATGTTTACTGAGGGTTTCAAGGGAGTATGCATAGGTAGTGTGAGAGAGGTTTTAGTGGGGACTAGTGTTACCTTATGATCAATCCAAGGAAGAGTTTTGGACCTTACAAGCTAGACCATGGTAGATGAGGTCAAAGATTGTGGATGCAAGAGTGATAAAGGAGTGTACACAATATCATACCACACATCCGATTCCATGCATTTTAGATCTTGTCGAGCCGATACCAGCTTTTGAGGATGAGAGGAGGTAGGGGTGTAGGAGGAGGAGATGGTGTTGGTGGAGGAGGAGTAGATGGAGGAGAGGGAGGTGGTGGAGCATGAGGAGGTGGATGTTGTGGGGGTGGATTTGGAGGTGGATATGGTAGGGGTGGATGATTAAAGAGGAGAGGTAGAGGTGGGCAGTCATTATGACTATCACAGGGTCCATTGATATAGGGTGTAGCTAGAGCAGGAGGGGGGATGTTCATGAGGGAGTAGAGCCATAGGTGGAGGAGAGGATCCTATGGAGATGGGAGAGGGGGTTGTAGGTGGAGGAGGAGGATACCTATGGGAGAACATGATTTTACACTTGCAGACTCGACTTAGAGAAACCGAGGCACAACTAGAGGAGAGGGATGTAAAAATTGCAGCCAGGGATGTTCATTTGTTTGCATGAGAGTCTGAGTTGACGGTAGTGATGTGAGAGAGAGATGATGTGGTCGATAAAGTGATCCAACCACAGGATAGAGTTCAAGTGTTGGAGGGATCATAGGGATAGGGTCCGAGTGGGGAGGTGTTGAGGGAGATGTGGTAGGCAGGTGCAAAGATTGACTATTGGCGGGGTTTATATGAGCAGGTTGTGCCGGTTAGCTAGTGAGCGATGAGATACTCTCAGATGCGGAGGGTGAGTTCAGAGAGGTCTCAGAGGGTACATAGCAGTGGTGGTGTTATGGGTCCTCCTTGGTGAGATGGTGAGGGTGGAGCAGGGGGTAGTGGTGGAGTAGGGGGTGGTGGTGATGTAGTATCTGGCCAAAGTATTATTTGAGAGTTTCTATGCACTTGTTACATTGTTATTTTGGAATGTGACTTGGATGGCTCTCGGTAGCCGATATATTTTGACATCATTGTACTATGATACATGTATAGTTTTTGATGTGATATATGATGTAATATATGAGGAGATCCCATGTTTTGTGACGATATGCTATGCATGTATGATGTCATGTATGTTTTTATGAAGGATGATGATTATGCGTTATGCTTAGATGCATGTTATGAATGATTTTATTTCTATATGTACATGGCGATGATATGATTTCTATGTGCATGTTATTTATGATGTGCTAACATGTGGATGCAGGTAGAAGATGGATGATGCTTTTTTGTAATTCTATTAATGTGATGCAATGATGATGATGTATGTTGAATGATGAGTTTAAATAATGAATAATCATTGTATGATAGATAATACTTGTGTATGTTGATGATATGATATGATGATATGAGTAAATGATGTATTTTTAAGATGAATCAAATATTGATACAAATTTTATGTATGGATGCTTTTTAAATGGGTGAACAAATGTTATGTATGCAGTTGAATGAATGCACTTAAATGGCTAAACAAATGTTGATACAAATTTTTATGTATGAATGCCTCTAAATGAATGTACTTAAATGGATAAACAAATGTGTATACAAATGTTTATGTATCTAAATAAATGCACTTATATGGATAAACAAATGCGTATACAAATGTTTATGTATGAATGCATCTAAATGAATGTACTTAAATGGATAAACAAATGTGTATACAAATGTGATGTATGATTCTACAGGAATGCACTTAGATGGATAAACAAATGTGTATACAAATGTGATATATTATTCTAAATGAATGCACTTAGATGGATAAACAAATGTGTATACAAATGTTTATGTATGAATGCACTAGAATGAATGTATCTAAATGAATCAAAATAAAATGATTCAAAATGTGACTAAGTGATAAATGAGATGAAATGATAATGCAAACAAACATAACAAAGGGATAATAAATAACTGCGCCTTAATGCAATTAAAGAATAATGAACAACTACACCTTAATGCAATTAAAGGATATTGAATACATCTAATGAATCTAGATGAAACTAAATGGTTAAAAATGCACCTACTAAATTAATTCTGAATGAACTTAAAGGAGAATGAAAGGAGTGCATATTTAATGTTTTTAAACGAAATGTACTAAATGGATGAATGAATGTTCATGATAATAAATGTACTTAAATGAAATGCAAATAAATGATACTAAATGCACATGATGTGTTAAATGTCCTAATGTGATGAATAAATCAATGCACCTAAATGAATATCTAAATGAATTGAAGTGAAACTAAACGATAATGAACTGAATGCAGTTGATGTAACTAACATGATAATGTCATGCCTACATGATATATGAATGCAAGTTGTTGAGAATTTGTAGATGTGGGATGATGTATTAGAGGACTCCGTCATGATTTTGTATGTAAGATAAATTACATTAGGTTCTTTCCCATATAAGCACGAATCACTTGCATGGAAGAATAGATATGAATAATGAATGATTAAATGGATGGTTGATATGCAACAAAATGCAATATATATAGATGAGATGAAATGACATTTCATAGAGTATTGATAGTGCTTTATTTTCCTCATCGAGCATGGTAGTATCGTTCTTGGCTGAGGGAGCAAGAACCAAGTTTGAGCATTTCACCCATAAGCAAGCATTTATAGATAAGTAAAAGTTACTCTTCATTCTGGTTCATGCGCAAATGGTCGAGGTATACGCTGTAGTTAGTAAGCCATAGTGATCCATGACTAGATTTTACATAGGATCACATAGCTTAGTGAACTTACCACATAAACACTATTAGTACATGCCCTAGAGCTTCATTGGAACAATCCGCAGACAGCAAACAAAAAAAAAGATATCAGGAACCATGTCGACTACTCTAATCACCCATGGATATCCTGGAGTAGCATAGGAACCTGATATGAATAAATAAAAAGATCATAACAATTCAACCAAGTACTTAGCATCTTAAACAAAATTTTCTTGTCAAATAAAATATTACCATGTCTTTGTTTCATGAGGAAGGATGCATCCTTGTGAAGACAGTTGTGTGTAATTTTTTTTATTGGTTGGTTGATTTTGATAAGTGATCATCGTTTGAGTATCTCAAAATATTTGTTTGGTGTCTATTGCAATACGTATGTACAAAGAATATTATATGTTGCAATGTTTTTTTTTTGGATGGATTTTTTTATGTTTTATCATATTTTTGGATGTTGTGAGTGTTTTTCGATGTTTTTTATGGATTTTGTGAATGTTTTTGGTATTATTTTCAAGACATTTTTGAAATAAGGAACTCAATGAATCACACGCAATGTAGAATCCCCTTCCATCAATAGGTTAAGAATATTTCCCCCAGTTAGATGTTGCTATGAAAGTGGGATACATGACAAATCAAGTGATAACCCTAATTGCATATCAATAACAAGCCATGGTTTGAATGATAAGTGAATGGATGCAATGGATGCAAGTGCAATGAGATTGAAAGACAATGGAGTCATAGCCTTTTACTAATGGTGCCTATTTACCAAGTTTTCATCACCAAACTTACCCAAGGTGCCATCGAAGTTGTTTTCACCGTTTGGATGTGATTTTGTTTTACTATTTTGATTTTTTTGTATTTTCTTCAGGACATTTTTTTGAATGTTTTTGGCATTTTTCTAGTATATGGTGGAGCTTGATTCTCAGTACAGCTTATGTATGAAACCATTTGATGTGCATGTTGTTGATCGGATATGCTAGTGGTTCACCTTCTGAAATTGCCAACTGATATGCCCCAAACCCAAACACAACAATAATAACTTATGGACCCAGCCAATTGGATTCAAACTTTCCCTCATGTTCTTTGTTTGGTTGTTTATGAGGATTCTCTCTGAGAACAAGATCACCTACCTCACATGTATGAGGTTTAACTTGATGATTATAGTTTCGGCTCATGCACTGTTGATATGCTTTTAGGTGGTTGTATGTAGCTTATCATCGTTCATCAAGTAGTTCCAAGTCTTGGAGACGTGAGACTCAATATGCTTCATCATCTATCAGATTATACAAGGAAACCCATAGAGATGGTATCTCAACCTCAATAGGCAAGATGGATTATGCTCCATAGACTAGTGAGTAGGGAGTTGCACCTGTAGGGGTTTGAATACTAGCTCGATATGCCCATAGTGTTGGATTTAATCCAATGTGCCAATCATGGCCAACATCATTGACTGTCTTTTTAAGGATCCTCAATATGTTCTTGTTTGATACTTCAGCCTGACCATTGCCTTGTGGGTAATATGGGGTGGAAAAGTGATGTTGGATATGAAACTTTTTACAGAGCTCACAAACATCCTGATTTTTGAAAGGAAGTCTATTATCTATGATGATGGACATGGGTACACCATACCGGCAGATGATGTAATTAAGAATGAATGAGGTGATTTTCTTGCCAATGACTTGGGTAAGTGGAATGACTTTGATCCACTTTGTGAAGTATTTGGTGGCGGTAATGATAAATTTGTGGTCGTTGGATAAAGATGGATGGATTTTACCCAAAAGGTCAAGTCCTCATTGACAAAAGGGCCATGGTATTGTGATTGGTTATAATTCCTATGTTGGTGCATGTATCAGGTCTCCGTGAACCTGACACTTCTTGCATTTTTTGATAAAATAGTAGGACTCCTTTTCCATGGTGGGCCAATAGTATCCAGCGTGCATGATTTTATTTCCTAGCGAAGGACCGCTTGAGTGAGTCCCACAAATTCCCTCATGTACCTCTTCCAAGGCCTTTGTTATCTCATCTTGTTCCAAACATCTAAGGGGAGTACCATCAAGACTTCATCGGTATAAGGTTTCGGCAATGATGGTGTATTGAGTAGTTTGGTGGATGAAGGTTTTGCGTTGGTTATTGGATTGGTTGGGAGGAAGTGCTTTATTGTGGAGGTAAGTAAACAATTAGTCATACCATGGGGATTCTAAACTGACAAGGCGACATATCATTTCCATTTTAGGGATGCGGGGATCCAAAGTTGTTATACTAATAACTTGTAGCATGTTGAATTTTATGGAAGATCTAGGAGAGATGCAATTGTAGCCATTGCGTCGGCACCTCGATTTTGATCTCTAGATACTTTCTCAAATGTGATAGTTGTAAATGATTCTTTGTAAATATCCACCATCCTTTTATATGGCATGAGCTTATCATCCTTAGTTTGATAGTCATTGGTGACTTGTTAGATGACGAGCTGGGAATCACCATATACTTATAGCTCTTTTAGATGCCATTGTATAGCTAGTTTGAGTCCTGTGATCAAGGCCTCATATTCTACTATATTATTGGTGCATAGAAAAGTGAACCTGTATGACTTTGGGATGCTATCACCTTGAGGTGTGATGAAAAGAATACCTTCCCCCGAGCCATGTCTAGTGTAGAAGACATCAAAATATAGCTTCCAGGGTTGTGTAGCTATAATCATGAAGAGTTCTTCGTCCAAAAAGTTAGAAACAATAGGATGGTCACCTATGAGTGGTGCATCAACCAACTAATCTACAATAACATGCCCCTTGATAGCCTTGCGGTCCACGTATTCAATGTCAAATTCACTCAAAATCATAACCCATTTGGCCAAGCGGCCTGTCAATGTTGCCTTGCTGAGGAGGTACTTGAGTGGATCAATTTTAGCAATGAGTTGTATCTTGTGTGTCAACATGTAGTGCCTCATTTTAGTGGCTGCCAAGATAAGTGCTAGGCAAGCTTGCTCAATAGGTGTGTAATTGAGTTCATAGCCTACCAATGTGTGAGAGATATACTATACAACACATTCTTTTCCTTTTGCATTGTGTTGTGCCAATAGTACTCCTAATGCCGTATTTGTAGTGGAAATATATATCAATAGAGGTCTATTTTGATCTGGTGGGATTAGGAATGGTGTATTCATCGGGTAGTCTTTAAGAATTTGGAATGCTTGCTGGCACTTTGTATCCCATTGAAAGCAGATATTCTTGTGTAACAGATGTGTGAAGGGATGACACTTATCAACCAATTATACAATGAATCTCTCAATTGATTATAGCCACCCTTGTAGGACTAACTTATGTTCTTTGGAGGTGACATGTCCATGACTGCTTTGACTTCACTCAGATCTACTTCAATGCCTTTTCTTGAGATAATATATCCTAGGAGCTTCTCAGAGGTTAATCCAAAGACACATTTCTTTGGATTAAGACAAACATGATATTGCTCTAATTTGTCAAATATTTGAGCCACTATGGCTAGATGACCCTCTCTTGTTAATGATTTAGCTAGTAAATCATCAACATAATCTTCCATTATGGTATGCATCATATCATGAAAGATAATAGTCATATCTCTTTGATATGTTGCCCCTGCATTCTTTAGACCAAAAGGCATGACATTCCAACAGTAGGTTCCCCATGGGCATGTGAAAGTAGTTTTGTGTTGATCTTCTAGAGCAATCTTGATTTGATTGTACCCTGAAAATCCATCCATAAGAGAAAGAATAGCACGACCTGCTATTAAATCAATAATAATGTCAATGTTTGGTAATGTGAAGTCATCTTTAGGGCATGCTTTGTTAAAATCTCTAAAGTCTGTACAGATACGGATGCCCCCAGTAGGTTTTACAATATTGAAGATCCAATATGCATAATTGATTAGTCTAATGAAACCCACATCTAAGAGATTTTTAAGTTTAGCCTTGATAATGACAACAATCTGTGGGTGCATATTTTAGAGCTTTTTTTTGATAGGTTTAGCTTCTTTTGCTATAGTTAGATGATGCATGACCAAGTGGGGATCTAAGTGGGGCATGTCTGCATAAGACCATACAAAGTTGATTTGATGCTTCTGGAAGAATTCCACAAATTTTGGTTGTTCCTCTGGAGTTAATAGAGATGCCAAATGTGTTTGGTGAGGAGTCTCAGGGGTCCCCACATTGAATTCCTTTGTTTCTTAGATTAGGATCATTGATCTCTCTTGATTTATACTAAAGGGGATTATGTCAAACCTTTCATCCTCAGGCACCTTAGAGAGGTTTTCACCATTGGATACACTCTTTATTTTTACTTTTTTGGGATCAACAAGTGCCATTGTGTGGTTTTCACTAGAAGATCCATCTTTTATTGTGATATTTTTGCAATTGAAAGGTTTGGCATCTGCCCCAAAGTATGTTGCATTGTTGAGTTCAATGGAAAACCCAAATTTATGATCCTTTCTCAGTATGTTATCCTGTAATTATAAAAAATCTATGAGCGCTTCATCATTTTGGAAATGATCAAGACATGGGGGATTTGGCTAGTTCCAGTTGATGAGTTCAGGGTGGATGATAGGCATAATCTCATAGATTAAGTTAAGTTGAGAGGAGGCATATGTGAGGGTTAATATAGATAACTGAAGTGGATTGATGGTACTCTCCTTGTCATATTCTAGCATGGGATTTGATGTAGAGCCTATAGAAGTGTCTTCTAGCTCAGGTTTCCAGAAATTTTTTATCCATGCTTCTCCATACACAGGTATATCTTTATGAGGGGTGAAGGCGATGTGTCTTCCTCATCTAAAGTATTTAGATTCACTTAATCCCATTCCCATTCATGTGAGTCTATCTCAGAGTCACTTTCTAACATACAGTTACTGTACTAGGTTGGGATGTCCTTTGAATTGAAGAGTGCTTTAGTTACAAGTTTATGCACTATTGGAGGTGGAGTGACTGGTGTTGTAGGTATAACTAGTGTTATTGATGTTGCTGATGGGATTAGCTATTTTGTAGATGCTTTGGGTGCTATCGATGGGGGTATTGGTGCTATGGGTACTGCTGGTGTTCATGGTGCTACTGATAGGATCAGCGATATTATTGGTGTTGTTGGTACTGTTGGTGTGATTGATGCTTTTAATTTGATGATTAGTTTTATTGGTGCTGTAGATATACTCAAGGATGACCAGAGAGTTTTTTAGTGGCGAATCTTTGCCAATTGGCAAATTCTATTTTTTTTTTTTTAAGAAATGGCAAATAGTCTGGGGCAACATAGTGGTCAAATCGCTCAAAATTTTGGGGTTAACGGTACACTATATTCTAGCTTCGCGATTGGCCACACACCATCTGACGTGCATGCCCATAATATTTGCTTGGAATCACTCAGACATGGGTATTAGATCACCTCTGTTATTTGCCAGAAATAGTAAAACGACCATGTACCCAAGACCTAATTCACCAACAGTAAATTAAATGTTCATTAAACGCGCCAGCCAAATTTGCCAATATCAATTAAAACATTATAAGCATTCGAGGACCCATTTCACCCTGCTTAAATCAAGATGCATTTTGAAACACCTGCGCAATTCACCAAAAATGCAATCATGGATTGATATAAATACAATTGAAATTTTGAAACACTCTTTCTTACAATTTGTTCGTGTTTGATTAGTAAATTTGGGAGCTCTTGATTCACATTCTGCAATTTGAGTTGGAACGTCGAAGTTCATTGTAGGGTGGAGGGCCAGAGTTACAATCCTGCAACACAGGCCTAAACATTCCTGATTCCTGATTTAGAGGATTGAGAAGGCATAAAGGTGAGTAATCATTTCTTCATACTTGATAGTACTAGTTTTAACTTTTAATTTGTAGTGAGAGGTCAAGACTCAAGATTTCACAGTCAGACATGGGTGAGACTCGTCAAGGTAGTGAAGGGATTGAGAATGTTAGACAAGGGTGAGACTGAGAATCCTCAGGGTGGTGAAGGGATTGGGATGTCAGACAAGGGTAAGACTCCTCAGGGTGGTGAAACTGAAGGGATTGGGAGGCCATCAAAATGCCCAAAACTTAAAGATACTACCATAAAGTCTTACTTTGGAACTAGCAAAGTTTCTATTCCATCAACTTCTGCAGTTGCAGAAGCCATTCATAGTAGCTCACCACCACCACAACGTGGGATTGTCATTGAGTTAAATGCATTAAATGATGATGACAATACCAACATGACATAAGATGTTCTAAGAGATTCACACAATGAGATAATTCACTCGGATGCAAATGCTAGTACTAAAGATGATGTTGGTAGGAACAAAAGAAAAATGAAAGTAAAATTGGGGCAGGAGTGGGAGATGACAAGGAGTTTTAAGATTGATTGGGTAGTAGAGTACCCATTCATTGAACCAGTCCCAAACAATGATGAACAACCAATAGAATGCAGGTGTAAGATTTGTAGCTGGAAAACTAAAAGAGAGAAGAAGATGCAACTAAAGCTTCACACCATAGAAAAACATATTGGTAAGGTTTATGAAAAAAAGATCATATACGGGAAGGAAACACCAGTAGTAAAATGGAAATCAAAGGAAGAATGTATTCATGTTAAGTATTCCATGGAATATGAAGAGCATAACCAAAAAATGACATTGATTGGTAATAGTGGATTTGGAAATACAATCAAGGACGGGCTTGAACATGCAGCGAAAGATGCAAACCTGGCAAAGACTATTCAGATGAGTGTTATTTTTCATATTCTGTCGAGAGGGTGTCCTATGAAAGATTTATGAGAATATAGTAATTTATTATTTTTTTTGAATGTTCCTCACTATCCTATGTCACATTGGTCAATAAACGTTGGATGGGAAATGTTAAACTGTCTCGCTGAGGTGGAAAAGCAAAATTTACAAGAGAGTGTCAAAGAGTCAAAATTCATTTCACTATCCATAGATGAAGTTACTACAGTAGATAACACTGCTTGGGTCTGTATGCATGTGTATACCATAAAAGAGCATGTCTACCAAGATCATCTACTCTATGTTTGTAAAATGAGGGGCAATTCAATAGCAAAAACATTATATTTGGAAGTTAAGAAAGCTTTGAATGAAATTGCTGGTATGGGTGACTTGACAATTGCCAAGAAGTTGGTGTGTGTTGGAGCTGATGGAGCTGTAGTAATGCAAGGTCAAAGGACTGGTCTTTACGCAATATTACAAACTAGTATTGCACCATACATGGTTGGCATTCACTACATGGCCCATTGAATGAATTTAGCATATATAATTGTAAGCAATTTCCCTACAATGTCAAAAGTTGAAGATCTGGTCCATGAGCTCCACTCATACTTCTATCGAAGTCCGAAACATTTTGTAGAATTTTAGATTTTTGCTGAGGGAGTAACAACAAGAAACAAGCTTCTTAGGAATGTTGAGACCAAATGGATCTCCTTGCATGGACCAGTGGAACGAGATCTAATAGAATATCAATCCTTGATTGGACTAATGTATGAGCAATGCCTCACAGTAGACAAAGCTCTTGATCTCTTACATAAGTTGATATAGAGAGTCTGTTAACTTTAGCTAGTCTTCTCCCCATGCTGGATTCAATGAACAAACTTTTTAAGAAATCCCAAGACAGAACTATGTATATCAATGAGTATAGCACTCTACGTAAAATGACATGCTTGGGCCTGGATGGTCTATATTCAAATCTAGCAAGGCGAAGCCCAAATTTTTTTAGGTGGCAGATAATTACAAATTTGAATCATGCTAAAAAAAAATTATATTTCAATACAAAAAATGAGTTATGTGTCTTTGTAAAAGGATTTCAGATACCAATGCACCAATCTAAGATGGGCAAGCGAGGTAGAGCACTACCAGTTAAAAGGAAGATTTTGACAGTATTGTTAAATCTGTAAGAGATAATTTGAAGTCTATTGCATATGAACTTTCAACTGAGATTCATGAAAGATTCCCTTGAGAAGAAATACTTGAAGCCATGGGTTGTGTGTATCCTCAATTTTGGCATTCAATTGGAGATAATCCAAATGACGCAAAGGTGTTTCATAAAAAACTAGAGGAATTGGTATTGACATTTTCAAAAGATGTATATTGCAATGGACAACCAATAGAAGGAATTTTAAATTTAGATCATCTTAAAAACCAATGTAAATGCTTTTCATTGTGTATGAAACAATAGTTGGTTGACTTGGAGAATCCATTTGAACCTGGATCAATCACAAGGCTTTGGAAAAGGATAGATCAAAGTGAAGTATTGCGTATTGCAATACCAGAATATTTCAAACTTATTGATTTATGTCAAATAATGATATTGGGGTTGGTGGAAGATGAGAGAGTTTTCAGTGCATTAGGGATATTCAAATCAAAGATCAGAAACAAATTAGACAAAAATTTGGAAACTTGCTTGAGGTTGTTTGTAACTCAGTATAATGTTAGAGATTTTCCATATGATAGGGCACTGGCAATCTATAATTCCATGCGTGAAAGATGAGGGTTGTGCAACACTTTAAAAGCTGGTGGTGCTATTGCTAGTGCTGAGACAAATGATGGATTGCAGACTCAGAGTCAGCATAAAGATGAAGAAATTTTTGAATACCCGACTCAAAATAAAGATGAACATGTTGGTACTAGTCAGTTTTCGAATCTTGAGTCCATTTGGGATATAGAAGCCTCAGACTGAGTCAATGAAGTGAATTAGCAGTCAATTTATAGGTATTTATACTACAGTTCTTGAGTCATTACAATTTGCAATACTATAGCTATCATTGATTAATTTTTATATTGTATTCATTGAATTTGCCAATTAGAATGGATACTTATTTCATATTTTTAATTATGAATTTGAATTATTAGTAAACAATTAGAATTTATTTTCTGAATTATTAGTAAATTGGTTCCACATTATGTTGAACATGAAATGCAACAATTTGTGTCACAAGATCCATAAATTCATATTGCATAACTATTAAAACCTTTCTACTGTTCTACATTAAATTCTTAACATGATATTCATGGCAATTAGGGTTTTGTGTTTGTTTTTTGTCTTAGTTGGCTAGTAAACCAAAGTTGTCATGCATTGAAAATCTGAGTTGTCCTCTCTTTATTTGTCCATGTCAACATCAAGTGTGGTTAAATGGTTGGTCAGACAATGAGACATGTTTAATGTTTTATCTCTAACTCACAGATAAATTTCATGTTTAACAATTTAAGTGGTGAGTTAGTGAGTGTTGGTTTGGGTTTAAATCGCGAGGTCTCTAGTTTTTTGGGTGTTAGTATTTTATGTTAGCAAGCTAGAGATTGTTAATGAAATTGCTTTGGTCGCGAGGTCTCGAATTGGTTTGATGTCATGCATTATAGCTGTGAGAGTTAGCGAGTAAGTCATTAATGGTCTGTGTGCAACTGCTCACGCCTGTTTATGAAGGTAATTAACATAAAACATCGATTTTTGTTAGTACTCATTGGGTCGCTGCGGTCAAGAGATAAATAGCTTTGAGATTTTATGGTTATCGCTAGCTCACAAGTCCTTTATCATCAAGCCAGTTTAAGTCATCATCTTGCGAGTACTGGGAGATTTTAGTTATCACTACCTCTCAAGATGTTTTCCACTTGACCATTTTATGTTGTGAGGTTGTGACTAGTTGTGATTTTATGTTATCGCAAGGTTGTGAGGTGTTCGTGGTTAAGTCATTTTAATTTGCGATCATGCGATGTGGTTGGTATCGCAGCTTAGTTAGTTTCATTGCTTGCTCGAAGGTTTTGAAGTTTTTTAGCATTTTATGTTGCGATCTAGCGATAGGTAAATTTTGGTCTGATTTTGTGGTCATCACATGCTGACGGGTTTGTAAGTCTTAAGTCAAAAAGTGTTACGAGCATGCGATGGTGGTTGAGTGTCTTGTTGTTGCGAGCTTGCAAGGGTTTAAGTCAAGTTAATTTTTGAGTTGCGAGCTTACGATGAAATGAGTTGTTTTGTTATATTTGCAGTGGTCGCTAGCTCACAAGTAAAAAAAGAATATTACAAATATTGTTGCGAGGTTGTGACTGAAGGGCTTGATGAAGATCAATGGATGTCACTCAGTCATGAGATTCTTTGATGATTCATAAAAGGGGTTGCAAGATTGTGATTAAGAGGATTTGGTAGCATTTTTGCTAACTCGCCGGTTACTTTCCAAATTGTTATAACCGGTTATGAGTGTGCGATTAAAGATGGGGATTGACATGTGCACTTGTTTGTTGGGTTCTATAAAAGTTTTGATGGCAATCGCCAATCAAATAGAAGGGCATGAATTCAAATTTCACTCCAGTGCTTCATCTTTGAATTAATGCCACAGTAGCTAGTTCATGCAAGTGTGGAAATTAATGAGACTTGAGAGAAGTGATGGCACCCAAATACCATAAATTGCATGATCGAGCCAAGATTTTGTATAATTACATTAATGCATTCTATCTTTGAGGTAATCCAGTGAATTGAGATCTACAACAACATTGGAGAATTCATAGTGTTGGGTGTGTGAAAATTTCAAAAAATTGGTTAAGTTTTTCTCCTACGGTTAAAATGAGCAAGGCGATGAGTGGAACTAGAGGTTCCAAGCCTAAGACCATTGAGGAAAAGAAGGATAAGAAATACAAAGAAGAATTTGTAGATTTGCTTCTACGGACTTCTGTTGCTTTGAATATAAATGATTTGGCATGGAAAAATTTATTGAGCCAATGCAGAAACCCAACTACGCTTCATATGACTGGTACTACTCTATTTCATTATTTCTGGAATAATAGAGTTAAGGGTGTTCCAATGTCAAACCCTTGGGATTTAGATATGGCAAAGTTAATTATGCTAGATGTGTATGTTGATGTGGATTTGATCAAAGATTTGGCCAAACCCTATTGCCCAGTATCTAGGGCAATCAGAAGAAAGAGCCAGTCTTCCCTAGTTTCAATTAACACAGCTAGCTTTGTTGAAGCTTTCCAGATTACTAGTGTTGCATGTACATATATAGATTTGAAGGGGATTGCATTGTACAATCTGTGGATTATGCAGAGTGTTGGATTTTGATGGAGATTCAACAATGTTAGTTGAATTCCTGATGATGGCTATGGATATTCAACACCCAGATGTTAAAAAAGATTATGATTATGTGGGCTATGTGGTTGAACACATTCATAATGCTCTAGTTGAAATTCAGAGTGGTGCACCTAGCCCTACATTCAAGCATTATTCATTGCTGATGCATTTAATCTTGTTCTATAATGTTGAGTTCAAGGATAAATAATTGGAGCTTTTCAAAGAAGAATTGGGTGTATTAATGCCAATACAAAGATGGACCTAGGTTTGGGATAGTAGTTCTCCCTATTCTTCTTTCGTTTTCTTTGAAAATTGGATTGTTTTGCCAATTATGGAAATGCTAGGAATAAATAGGGAAACATTGTCAATTAATGTTAGGAGAGTTTTGAGACCTTACCAGTATGTTCCAAACTAGTCTATTTCACATAATTAGGGGGACTTTTTCTTTTTTGATAACTTTACTGTGATCAGAGTCTATGGGTGTCCTTAGCCTCCCCATATTTTACCAAAATTTGTTCCAATTAGGATTGCTTTTATGGAGTTTATTTGGCAATTGACCCTAGTTGAAAAAGAATACCTTGAGAAACACAGGAAGGGATCTTTTATTCCTATTCTTTGGGTTGTGTTTGATTTTACCATTGGTAGAAGTTCCTTTGATGACGTAAACAATTTCCTTAAACAATATAGGTTGGTTAATGTTGTGTCTATATTCTATGATCCTGCATAATTTATTAAATGTGTATTGCCAAAAATGACACCTTGGGCTACAATAAAAGACCATGAACCATTGGATGATGAAGATGTGTTTAGAAATTTGCTGAGAAAAGAGGAAGTACAAGAAAGGAGAAGAAAATGGAAAAAATTGATGAGAGTTGAAGCAAAATTAAAGGTTGTTGACCCTAGTTTATTAGGTTTTTTCCCTGATAACCCGTACCTGGAGGTGACTAACAAAATGTTGAGTTTATATGAAACTCTAATGGAACAAATGCCTCAAATTCTAGAAGTGGTTGCTCTAAAGAAAGACCCCAAAGATGGACAATATTCATATGGAAAGAGGCCACTTAGTGTGTCTGCTGATGATGTAGAGAGTGGGGATGAAGTTCAATCTACCTGAGTGCCACCTGCAAAGAAAAAAAAAACTAAAGAGGTCGATGCAATTGTGAGGAGAGATCTTACTAGAGCAATTGTTACAAAAAAAGGACACTACTTTCATCAAATAAGGACCCATCTCAGAGAAGCAAGAAAAAATGAAGAACATGGAAAAACAAACAAAGCCCTTGCTCAAGGCTTTGATGAGCGTGTGATGTTGTCAAATGATTTTGTGAAAGATGATGACTTTATTAAGTCAGATGAATTTAAAAGTTTTTTGACAAGGTTGAAACAAAATCAATTAAGACAAAATCTGATCATAGAGGAAGGAAATGTAGAAAAGAAAGAGGGGATCATCAAGGCACTATAGGAATATGATCTTGACAGGGAGAAAATATATGTGGAATAAGCAGGACAATTGATTAAGAGTACTGGTATGATTATGATGCTTGACTGGGATATCCAGTCTATTTTTATTATTGATCAGATTAGGAAGCAACAGGACCCAATGTTTAAAAATGAATTTGAAATTGGAGATGTAATAAGAGGATCAGGATTTAATCCTAAGTCAAAGACACTTGTTGCTTGGTCTTTGGCCCCTTCCACTCAAAATTCCCACCTTCTAAATATCCAAGTAGAAAAGAAAGCTAACAGAATGATCTGGAATTTGCATAACACAAGTGACACAAAGATTGCCTTATTTTTACTCAAGTTTCTTTGATGAATTTATCAAAAACAGAGGATTTGTCAAGAAGATACATAGAAACATATAGCCAATTGATTACATTATCTAAAAACTATGAAGAGACACCAATGAAGGGTGCTCTAGAGGAAGAGCTAGTGGAGTTGAAAGAAAAAATTGCAAATGAGCCCCCTCCAATACAAATTATAGAACAAGTGCAAGAAATACGAGCTGATGTGATAGCAAAAATGGAGGAGTACACAAAGAAAATTGAAAATCTTGAAAATGAACAAAATGTCAAGGATATCTCTATTATGTCAATAATTCTAAAACACAGGATTAATGTATTGAAAGGAAAAGTGATGGTAGTGCATGATTTGCATATTTCTTTGAAAGAGGCAAGTAAAACATCCTCTGAGGTTGTCGCTTTTCTTGGACCTTTCTTCAATGTTTGGTCAGGCAGAAGCAGATTAATGGATAAGCTAGATGTTGCAATGTGACGAATAATTATGAATAGTAACTACTCAACAAATACTAAGAGGGGGGGGTGAATTAGTATAGACAAAAATATCTTTAAACCACTTTGACTACAAAGACTGATCTAACTGGTAAACAGTATCACCGATTTAAAATAGAGCACTATCGGTGAACCACAATATGACTGTGAAAGACATAAAGTGGTTACACTTAGATCTTCACCACACCTAGTATCTCCTTACCACTTCACCCATATGCATAAACAAGTAATGCATGATAAATATAAAGACCACTGATTAGCATGCATTACAACTCAATAGAAAACACTAACCATCACATGAAAAGGCATCACACATGACACACTGATTTTTCACGTGGAAACCCAGCTGGGAAAAACCACGGTGGGGATGAATACCCACAAGTTGTTCTTGAACTCTTCAGAAGTCCGCTCTGTTAGGAGCTTGATCTGGTTAAGGACTTTACAATAGCTTCTGCTAGGAACCGATCCTACTAGGGATCACCTTATTAAGGGATGGCTAAATACTTGATTAAGTTTTAGAACCTTGCTAAAGGTTACCTCGCAAGAGGATTTGAAGAACTCATTGATTTGAGTCACACTGTTAAAGGATTTACACAAAGCCTATTAAAGCTACCCGGTTAAGGGATTATCCAACTGCTGAAATGGTTAGACGTTAATAGGTAATGCACTGATTTGATAACAACACTAAATGCCAAGGCAGATCCACTTTAGTTCCTTTTCTTCTACAATCACACTCTGCAGGTATCAACACACTTCTCCAGTCTGGCAAGAATCAAGTATCTCTTCACTTGGATACACACAACATTTGCCAACAAAACACACAATGCAAATCATCATCAACCTTATAGGAAATAGATAGATCGGTAGCATAAATCCTAAACCCTAAACATTTAGGTTGTCAATACAATCAAGCCAATCCTGACCATTCAAACATATTGCATTGAATAAAATAGTCTTGAACATATCTCAAGATGTTCTCCATTGCTTGTTCTTTGCCGCTTCAGGAAGATGATTACTCATCATGCACTCTCCACCATTTGCTTTCTTCAATATTCTAGTTCTAGACTTTCTTCAATATTCTGGTTCACTCTTCAGCATATTGACATCAATGACAACATACAATATCATCATGTCATCAAACTCTGCAAAAATGCCAACAATCTCCCCCTTTGGAATTAATGGCAATATACAAAGATATCTCTTCGCTTAACATATTCTCCCCAATCTCTTCCATATTATGTCTTCAAAACTGTAGATATCTTCTCTGCTTCACATCTTCTCCCCATTTGACAACAATGCCAAAGTGGAGGCACAGACATCCAAGTTCCACTATGCTGCTCCCCCTGAGGAGTAGCATCCTTCAACACATCAATCCTAAAAATATTTGTCAATGCAATACCTGACTTATGTGGAGCACGTATCTTTAGTTCACCTCTTGAAGGGGTAGTACCCCTAATTCTCCCTTAAATAGGTAAATGTGGACTTTGGTAGAGGCTTGGTGAATATATCTGCTAACTGCTCCTTATTGGAAACATGTTGCAACACAATTTCTTTGTTCTAACCTTCTCCCTCTGGAAATGATACTTGAGCTCAAAGTGCTTGGTTCTAGCATGCAAACCTGGATTCTTGGAAATATTAATTGCACTTGTGTTATCACAAAAGATAATCACCAGTTTAGATATAGGGACTTTGAAACCACTTAATACATGCTTCATCCAAATTGTCTGAGTGCAGTTCATAAATGCTGCTACATATTCTGCTTCTGTTGTAGACTGAGAAATACAACTCTACTTCTTAATCATCCATGAGACAAGTCTACCATTGAGAAAGAATGCACCACCAGTTGTGCTCTTCTGATCGTCTACATTACCAGCCCAATCAACATCAGTAAACACTTTGAGATTGAAATTATTGTTGTATGGATTCCACAATCCATAGTCAATAGTTCCCTTTAGATATCTAAGAATCCACTTGACTGCTACCAAGTGGGATTCTCTTGGACTTTTCTAGAAACGTGCAATAATGTCCACTACATGTGCAATGTCTAGTCTATTGTGTACTACATAGTGCAACTTACCAATCATTGATCGGTATTCCTTCTCATTTACTAATGCTGAGTCATCTTCTTTTCACAATTTACAACCGGTTTGCTATCTTCCATGCCAAAGGTCTTCAACACCTCTTTGACATACTTGGACTGAGTGATAAAGATGCCATCTTTCATTTGTTGAATCTGAAGGCCAATGAAGAATTCAGTCTCTCCGATTAGTGACATCTAAAATTTTTTCTTCATCTCATCAGCAAATGCATGACTCATCTTGTCATCTCCACCAAAAATTATGTCATCAACAAACACTTCACAAATCAAAATTTGATCTCCTTTTGACTTCAGATAGATATTTCTATCTTCACTTGTTCTTTCAAATCCAATCTTCACAAGATGGGAGTGTAAACATTCATACCATGCTCTAGGTGCTTGCTTTAGTCCATACAGGGCTTTATGTAACCTACACACCATATCACTATCTTTTGATAGGGCAAACCCATCGGGTTGCTCTATATCCACTTCCTCTTCAAGTATTCCATTTAGGAATGAATATTTTACATCCATCTAATACACTTTGAATCCCTTGAAGGATGCATATGCAAGAAGCATTCGAACTCCTTCCAATCTAGCTACTAGAGAAAAAATTTCTCCATAGTCTTCTCCTTCTTCTTGAGCATATCCCTTCCATACCAGTCTGGATTTGTTTCTTACCACTGTACCATCTTCATTCAGCTTATTTCTAAAAACCCATTTGGTGCCAATAACATTTTTATGCTCAGGTTTGGGTACCAAAGACCATGTACCATTCTTTTCTATCTGGTCAAGCTCTTCTTTCATAGCCTTGATCTAGTCTTCATCTTTATGTGCCTCTTTAAATATTTTAGGCTCAAATTTAGAGATCATGCAAGAATTTTCTCTGACCTTTCTTCTTGTAAGAATTCCTGCATCCTTATCTCCTATGATCTGCTATGGATCATGATTCATCTTTACATATCTAGGAATGATCTTAGCAGATTCCTCTTTCTTTTCCTCTTCATCCTCATCTTCATCAGCATCAACATCTAACAATGTAGGAGCACAGTTTCTAGTACTAGGTTGTTTTGTAACCGGTTCCCAAAAGGTTACAACTGGTTCATCTACCACTTGCTCACTGTTGGTTTCCTAAGGTTTCTTAGAGGTTTCATCAATTCTAACATTGATACTTTCAACAATTCTCTGAGTTCTATTGTTGAAACACTTGAGAGCTTTTCTCTTGGTGGAATACCTTAGGAATATTCCCTCATCACATTTTGCATCAAACTTGCTCTGATGTTCACTCCTCTTGATATAACACTTGCTATCAAACACTCTAAAGTTGCTTACTACAGTAGTCTTACAGGTCCAATACTCATAAGGTGTTTTATCCTTACCTTTCTTGATGAGTACCCGGTTCATTGTGTAAACTGCAGTGCTCACCGCTTCTCTCCAAAAGGTATGAGCAACCTTTCCTTGAATCAACATCATCCTGGTTGCTTCAACTACAGTCCAGTTGTTCCTTTCTACTAGGCCATTCTTCTCTGGAGTCTTGGGGGCAGACAGTTGCCTCTTGATGCCATTTTCTTCACATTACTTATTGAACTCAGTAGAAGTGAAATCACCTCCTTGGTCAGTTCTAAGGCATTTGATTCTCGTACCATTTTCTTTTTCAACCAGTGTTGTGAAGGTTTTCAACTTTCCAAAAGCTTTAGACTTGTCTTTCAAGAATGTGACCCACATCATTCTTGAGCAATCATCAGTAAGAATCATAAAGTACCTATCTCCCTAAACACTCCTAGTTTTCATAGGACTACACAAATCAGTATGCACAAGATCAAGTAAATTTTCTATTGTGAAGGATTTACCTTTGAAGGTTTAGGAAGACATTTTCCCCAGTTGACATTCTCTGCACAAAGGATTCTTCCGTTTGTTCAGCATAGGCAATCCTCTAACTACCATGATCTTACTAGCCTTCACAATGTTATCAAAGTTAACATGGCAGAGTCTCCTATGCCATATCCAACTGTCGTCAAACTTAGCCATTAGACATTGGCTGATATTTGTATTTAACTAAAATAGGCTACCTTTGGTCTATATACAGGTGGCCATTAGTTCACCGTTCTTTCCTTTGATTTTGCATACTCCATCTTTGAATTCCAGAGTGAGTTCATTATCATTCAGCTAAGCAACACTCAGAAGGTTATGCTTGAGACCTTCTACCTAATACACATTATCAACATTTCTTTTTTCATTTAGAGAGATGGACCCTCTACCTTTTACCATACAAGGTGCATCATTACCAAATCGGACTACACCTCCATCATACTCTTCCAAAGATAGAAAATTTCTCTGGTCACCAGTCATATGGTGAGAACAACCACTGTCAATAATCCATTCATTATAATTATCAAAGCAGGAGATAAAAGCCTTCTTGTTTGACACATCTTCCTTGACAGCTACAAATACCATGTCTTCACTTTCTTCATCTTCTGATTCATCATCAGTGACACCTTCATCAACTGCAACAAGACAGTTTCTCCTATTTCCTCCTTTGAACTTTTTGAACCTCTCCGGTTTGTCCTTAGTATCACCATTAAGACAGTTTATAGTAATGTGTCCTATCCTATTGCAAGAAAAGCATTTCAAAGGAAGCTTACCTTTGTATTTTTCAGTTCCCTTAGGAAGTCTCTTGGCCAGAAGAGCTTCAAATTCCATCAAGATCTCCTCATCATCCATATCTCTGCTTTGTCTAGGCTCACTACTGGTACTAGCTTCTTTTCCCTTTCTAAATAGTATAGAAGATTCTTTAAAGGCTAAATCGGTCTTCGGAATACTACCATCATAACTATTTAGCTCATATGTGGTCAACTTAGCAATGATGGAATCAAGGGATACCTTTGTCTTGTCAATAGATCTCAACTCCTAAATAGCAGCAACCCTTATTACATAGACTGGTAATAAGGTTCTTAGAACATTGCTCACAATGGTGGGGTCATCTATTTTGCCTCTTGCACTCTTGATGTCTCCTACAATAGTTTTGATTCTTATCCCATACTGTTGAATGGTCTCTCCTTCAACCATCCACATGTCTTGAAACTTTCCTCTAAGGCTTTCTTCCTTAGCTTGATTCACATGCTCATCACTGCCATAGATAGACTCCAGAGTATCCCATACATCTTTGGGATTTTCTTTTTCCTAAACATCAATAAACTCAACATCAGAAAGGCTATTGATAAGAGCTTCCATTACTTGCCCATTCTCCTGGTTTTCTCTTCTTTTATCATCGGTGATAGTACTGGTAGGGACAACATAAGTATTCTCAACATAGTTCCAGTGTTGAGCACCCATGCTCTTAATATATATCTTCATTTTGTCCCTCCATATCTTAAATTTGTCTTTGTTGAACTTAGGACCTTCCCTCTTCATCATTATAATAGGATCTTTTCCTCAAGTTGTTAAGCTTATAGCACAGAGGACCTGGAAGATGCTCTGATACCAATTGATGAATAATGATGAATAGTAAGTACTCAATAGATACTAAGAGTGGGGGTGAATCAGTATAGACAAAAATATCTCTAAACCACTTTGAATACAAAGTCTGATCTAACTGGTAAACAATATCACCAATCTAAAATAGAGTACTACTGGTGAACCATAGTATGACTGTGAAAGACATAAATTAGTTACACTTCAATCTTCACCACACCTAAATTCTCCTTACCACTTCACCTATATGCATAAGCAAGTAATACATCAGAAATATAAAGACCACTGGATTAGCATGCATTACCACTTAACAGAAAACACTAATCATCACATGAAAAGGCATCACACATGACACGTTGATTTTTCACGTGGAAACCTAACTAGGAAAAACCATGATGGGGATGAATACCCACAAGTTTCTCTTGAACTCTTCAAAAGTCTGCTCTGTTAGGAGCATGATCCGATTAAGGACTTTACAATAGCTTCTGCTAGGAACCGATCCTTCTAGGGATCACCCTGTTTAGGGATGGCTAAATACCCAGTTAAAGGTTAGAACCCTGCTAAAGGTTACCTCGCAAGAGGATCTGAAGAACTCATTGATTTGAGTCACCCTGTTAAAGGATTTACACAAAGCCTATTAAAGCTACCCGGTTAAGGGATTTTCCAACTACTGAAATGGTTAGAAGTCAACAGCTAATGCACTGATCTGATAACAACACTAAATACCAAGGCAGATCCACTTTAGTTCCTTTTCTTCTACAATCACACTTTGTAGGTATCAACACACTTCTCTGGTCTGGCAAGAATCAAGTATCTCTTCACTTGGATACACACAACATTTTCCAACAAAACACACAATGCAAATTATCATCGACCTTATAGGAAATAGATAGATCCATAGCATAAACCCTAAACCCTAAACATTTAGGTTGTCAATACAGTCAGTCCAATCTTGACCGTTCAAATATATTGCATTGAATAAAATAGTCTTGAACAGATCTCAAGACGTTCTCCATCTCTCATTCTTTTCTGCTTCAGGAAGCTGATAACCCATCAGGCGCTCTCCACCATTTGCTGAGACTTGGCACATTCCCGAGGTAGATAGGAACAATCTTCTTCATGCAATATTTTCAAGGAAATTCTTCATGCGCACAAGGTTGACATAGTAAAACAATCTGATCTTCACCTCAATGCTAACCCATCACAAGATGTCATCGGTCAAATCACATAGACTTGAAGTGCATCAACCGGAAACCCTAAAATTGAGACTACCAACCGGTAGTCATAACAAATGAAACCCCGATACTAGTTCACATTCCAACATACCGGTTCACCACTTCGCATATACCGGTTCATATCATCATACCAGTTCACTTCATACCATCATACCAATTGCCTTGCCAGTGTGCTTTCTTCAATATATCGGTTCTTTGCTTTCTTCAATATTTCGATTCACTCTTCAGCATATTGACATCAATGACAACATATAATATCATCATGTCATCAAACTCTGCAAAAATGCCAACACAATGATGTATAGTGATGAGTTCCCTCCCAAGATCAATGACACTAAAGACATGGTGGAGGTAATGAATGCAGCTTATGCATATTTCATAAGGAGGGATGTGCTTATAAATGAAAAATTGCAGACATTTGGGTAAGGTTATATTAAATTGGTTCCTTCAATTTATGGTAGTAATGGAAAATTGAAATCAGTTTTTGATTGGACAAGTAAATTTGATTTTATTCTAGAGGAAGAAGAAATAATCAAGCATATATATGATCATGTTGATGTTGATTTCCTTAACGGTATGCTTGATTCACTGTTTAAGGTTGAGGTTGACCATGCAAAGTTTATTGTTGAGGCCAAGGAAGTTATAGATGCCAGATGGATAGATTCAGTTGCAAAGTTGGAAGAGGTAAATGCATTCAGTTGGCCAACAGACAAAGAGGTGGATAGGTGGAAAGCCATGCTAAAGAAAAAGAAGAAATGTCAAGTTGCTACCCAAGATTCCTCAAAGTAATTCTAAGCTTGTTGAATCCTCATCTTATAAAAGTATTTCAAGATTAATTTGAGAGGGATGGCCACTTTTTTTTTTGATCGATAGAGAGGGATGGCTAGTTGGCCACTTTTATTGATGTTGAAAACTCTGATATAGTTATAATAGTTCAATTGTTCAAGAATTTGATAAGTACATAGTTGAATCGCATTTTGAATTTACTTTCTGATATCATTATGAATATAATATCAATATCATTGGCAGTTTGAGATCTTCACATAATTGTCTTTGTGTTGAATTTATGTTTTCACTGTGAATTGAATGGTAAAGGGTTTTTCAGTTTATGTATGAATCTGGGTTGTGTATGTAATGTCATATTCATTCCTATTTATCTGCAAATGAATCTTATTGAAGTTTATTATCAGGTTGTCTTTGAATTGTAAGTGACTCTATGCCCTAGGATAAGGCACTAGTCTATTGTCTTGATGTTGACTTGGTGAAGTGACCTTCCAATTATAATAGTTGATTCATTGTGGGTGAATAGGTTTTCTTATTTTCCTTTGATTATGAAAGTGTGATTTGTCTATAACATCTATCATAGAATTGGATCCTCAAAAGATATTCCCTTTAATTGAGTTGCATTCATGTTTTACTAATTATATTGTATTCCATCTATTGTGGTGTTTGATACTTTCATTCTTAATACTCTTATGATTTTATATGCTATGGATGTTTAAGTAATATATATGGAGGTGTTCAATGACTATCATGTACATGTTTTCCCTCCTCCATAAAGTTGGCATTTCCTCATACCTATAATCTGCACACCAATTACAATGAGGTGAATCCTTAATATGATTCCAGACTAACATAAATTTTGCATTCCTGGGCATAATAGGAAGCATTAAATGAAAAATTACATACACCATAACAATGCAACGAATGAAGATGAAAGAAAGCCAGATTGCTCAGGAAAATACCGACTTGAGGGAAGCGGCCAAGGCAATGATGCTTTTGGTGCAGGATGCTGAAGAAACCATGAAGAATTTCTAATTTTATGTTTATGCTGGGCTTGGGGCCAATTTCTTGCTGGCCTCTTGCTATCCTTTCCTATGTTGCTGGTCTTTTTGTTGGTTTTTTGTCGCTGTTGTATTTTTTTTTCTTTCCCGAATATCTTTCATATGTAACTGGGTTTTGGGTCCCTTAAAACCTATTTTTAATTAATCAAAAACAATGCAACAAATGAAAAAAGTTAAAACTCATGATTTTGATCATTTGAAAGAGATAGAATTATACATCGGAGAGAAATAGTTTAGAATTTAATTTCTATTGAATAAAATTACTACTTTCATCGACCGTCACAAAATAAATTTATATATAACTCCTTCAAGAACCTGCACAAAGCTTGACACTAAATTCTTTTCATTTGCTCTGTAAATGACTATACAACTTGTTCCCTTCACCTAGAGTCTAGAATCACTATTGGAACCAGAAAAAGAACCCCAAAGGCACCAGAATTTTGGATTCTCGGAACCCTCAAGAGACCCCCCCAAAAGGAACCCTTCTAATGGCCTTGATTTCCATTTTTATAGAAGAAAAGGGAGCGACAAGATTCAGGCCAAGAGACACATGTCAACAGAACATTTACTCTCAGTAATTAGGCCTAAAAGGCCATAAGCAAAATTCTATTACAAAAATATTCTTTATCCATGCGTTGGCAGTGAATCAAAATTTGGTAGAAGCAAAATTACTTGAGCCATGCCATTATCACCCTGATGCCTTTGGATGGAATGTGAGATGTTATGTTATGTCCAATAGATCATTTCCCTTCTAGGAAGGGATATTGGGACCTGGCAAGAAGTAACTTAGTAAAGTCACCCCTAAAAAGTAAAATAGAGGAGGAATCCTTCATGCCTAGAAACAAAGAAAATGGAAAGAGTATCTCGAGCCTTCATGCCCACAATCAGGGAAAGTGGAAACAAGAGCTTTAGGGTAAATGCAATATGTTGGGGAGGGGTTACAGCTTCCATGTCATCACAAAGATGACTGGTTGCCACTCCCCACCCAAACAAATGCTTCTTTCATTCCTCTACGGGCTCCTTCTTCAAACCCCGGGCAGAGTAGAAGAAGAGGATGTTGAATGCTTGGCCTTTCTTGATAAGAAAAGGCTTTCAAACCCCCTCTGGAAATCCTTCTCACTTTCACAATAACAATAAACAAACTCACACAGGAGAAAACAAAAAAACACCCATTCGGTATCACAGAACACACAACAACTCCATGCACGATCCTGCTCAAACATCATCTTCCTTTCAAAGGAAAAAACCACTCTAAAAAAATGGAAAAGGGTTCTTTTCTCTTCTACCAATTAAGTCACCACTCCATTGTATTTATAAATTTTTAACACTTCACCTGGTGATGCTCATTCATGTGAAAAATCATCATTTTGGTGCTTTTCAATATGACTCTAGACTCTAGAAGTCATGCCTATCAAATCCACTGCATCCTGCTAAGGCTCATCTTATGTGAATGATTTTGTTTTGATTTTAATCCTCCTTGATTGTACAAATTTTGCTTCAAAATCCTTGACAAGCAACCTTTGATTTCTCAGAGAAATCTAATTATCCGTGATCTCCCATCTCTAACTTAGAAGCTATCCAATCCTTTTATGCCTCTGAAATTGTCGTCCTCACTTGTCTAATCAACCTTGACTCGGGAGAAACCTTGAAACTATTCCCTCAGGAATGAGTCGACATCCAAGCCTTAAAAATTCCTCGTACATATTACTTGCCACCACAGTTGTCGCTAGCTCTCATGATTGTTTAAGGTTAGCATTTTTAGGTCGCGAACTAGCAACCAGATAGTTTGGGTTAAGTTTTATGGTTATCACTAGTTCACGAGGTAAAATGTATGAAGATGTGATCAAGCCGCGAGTTGGTGAAAAGTTGGTTTGCGTTTACATCGTGAGGTCTCTAGTTTTTTGGGTGTTAGTGTTTTATGTTAGCGAGCTAGAGATTGTTAATGAAATTGCTTCGATCGTGACATCTCGAGTTGGTTTGATGTCATACATTATAGCCGTAAGAGTTAGCGAGTAACTCATTTCATATAGTTGTCTCTAGCTCTCATGTTTGTTTAATGTTAGTATTTGTAGGTCGTGAGCTAGCACTAGACAATTTGTGGCTAAGTTTTATGGTTATCGCCAACTCACAAAGTTAAATGTCTGAAGACCTGATCAAGTCACGAGCTTGCAAGTGAAGTACTAGCGGTTAAGAGATAAACTATTTTATGTTGGTGAGTATGCGATAAGGGTTAAAGTTACCACTATCTCCAAGTCACTGCGGTGATGGGGACTTAATATTTTATGGTTGAGAATTGGCGAGTGGTGGTTCAGTTGCCCTCAGTTGCTAGATCTTGAGGTTATGAAGGCTTAGCATTTTCAGCTTGCGAGCTAGAGATAGAGTCGTAAGGGCTTGTCACTAGGTCATGAGATTTTCTAATGGGCAGTCTTTCAGGTAGAGGGTTGACGACTATGTGCCATGTGTTTTAATGACTTGATGGGGACTACTGAGGTGCCTATATATTTTTTTTACGTTTTGGAAAAAGGTTGAAATCACTAAAGTATTTTTTTTATGGTTTGAAAATAACTTGAAATTGCCAATATATTTTTTTAATGGTTTGAAAATAGCTTGAAATCGCCAATATTTTTTTTAATGGTTTGAAAATAGCTTGAAATCGCCAATATTTTTTTTAATGGTTTGAAAATAGCTTGAAATCACCAATATTGTATTTTCATGGTTTGAAAATAGGTTGAAATCGCCAATGCAAATATTTTTTCTAGTTTTAAAAACATTACAATTCACCCATCCAAATATTTTTTGGGTTTTAAAAACATTACAATTCACCAGGATTTTTCACAAACTTTGAGAGATCACAGATGATTTGCCAATGGAGATTATTATCTTTCTCCGTAAACCACAAAATTTCACCAGTAACATTAAAGTTTTCCTTGGCAATTATACAGCTTTCACTAGGTTTTTATAGCTTGTCCGAGGGGGGGGGGTTTCTTAAAGTTTTCCTTGAGGATGACCTCCTTGGAGTAACTGTTTAATACCTGGGTTTGCTGGGTTTTCCTTTGAATCTGAGTTTAGGAAGAGATTCCTTTCGAAAACCTAATCCAGTTTTATCTTTGGGTTTTAACATAGGTTATAAGGGCTTGTTTCATCCTTGTTTGCAATGTTCCAAAGCACTCTAGCCATCATAGCCCATTCTTTGCATGATAGTGAGGCCTTTTCCATATTTATCAGTGCATAGCTTAGCCTTTGGGCTTTCTTTGTTGATAGGGTCTTTGTAGATCCATTCTGCCAGGTCCTCATCCCTTATTTCTTCCTCCTGACTTTTACAACGGATAAATTGCGCCAAAGTGCATGCCTGCTTGGTTAGTGGTGTTTAAAGTAACTTTTGAGGCTTGCCATGAGTTCTAGGGAAAGTGAGTAATTGTCCAACACAAAAGAGTTGGCTAAGATTATATTCCCTGAGACCTTCCTCAACCATTTTCATCTTCAACTTCTCTTGCTTTGGTATAGGGGAGGCTGAGTTGGAAAAAGAGGCTAGACTAACATATGATGTGGAAGGGTTAGCTTCTTTATTGTTAGGTATGGTGGTTTATGGCTGATGATTGATATTGTAACAATATGCAAATGGATTTGCATCACCAAGGATTGAGATTTCTACACCATTATGGGGGAACTTGATACATTGATGATAGGTAGATGGAACGACTTGCATGGCATGCATCCAAGGTCTTCCTAACAATAGATTATATAGAAAAGGAAGGTCTAGACCTTGGAAGACAATACGCTTTACCACTGACCCCACTCTGATAGGTAATACAACAACTCCTTTGGAAGAATGCTCTGCATCATCATAGGCCTTAATGGTTATCTTTTTAATGGGGTCCACTAATTCTACCGGATACCTCAATGTTGTGACCAACTGAAAGGTGCATATATTCAAGCCGGCTCCATTATCAATCAAGACTTGCTTGATTCTATGTTGGTTTATAAATCTTTCAATATGTAGGGATGTGTTATGAGGTTGTTGGAATGATGCATTGTCACTTTCGGTGAAAGTGAGACATGGTGATGACTTTAGACTACCTACCATGGCTTGAAATTGATCTGTGTTGAGGTTGGTAGGGACAGATGCTTCTTGGAGAGCTTGGTCCAAGATTGTTTTGTGTGAGGGGGATAAGCACAATAGTTCTAATATGGAGATAAGGGTTGGGGTGTAGTACCCTTCCTCGTTTGAACTTATTAGACTCATATTTTATTACTGTTTACTTTCAGTGGATACATTACCATTATGTGTTAATCAAACTTATATGACATTATTTGATGTTTTATCTGGATATGAGATGCATAATTTATTTGCAGTATTTCAGTACTTGTGATTTATGGTATTTTATGGATTATTGCTATATACTGACACTTTACTTTATTTATGCAATGTGGATTTTTATGTTGTGTGTCTGCGAGTGTATTGGATGCAAGGGGATGATTTTTCATTCACTCATTTTGGTGAGACAGAGAACGTCGTGATTCTCCTTCATCAGTGTGTATGTAGTGTTTTCTATATTGTATATATGCATGTGTGGTTCGGGGATGCAAGTTATTGCAGGTACAAGTACTGGGTGAGTACGGGGTATCGTCTCCACCTAGCTTCATAGGTTTGAGTGTGCCTTATATTTTTTGATGGAAGTGGAGGAGATAGTAGTTGACCCTATTTTACTCAGTTACACTCGTGTGAGTGGTGTTAGTTGGTTGTCCTATCAGTTTGTTCGGTCTTCGTATTTTGTTGTTTGACTTTTTCTAAGTCTTTGCTTGGGGCTTGCTCAATTTGTGTGTTTAGTGGTTTTAAATTAATTAATTAAATTTATGGAGTTACCTCATAGTTGGTATTTTTGAATTATGTATTTTATGCATTGAGATTATAAATTTAGTTAACTAAAAGAAGTTATTAAATTAAGTTGCAAGTTGCATGATTTTAGAAATTTATTTATTTAAATTTTAGTGGAAAAATAAATTAGATTAATTGCATTTATTGTTTCCTAGAATTTTAAATAAATAAAAGAATAAATAAAGAAATGAATGAATAAAAGAATTCAATAGAGTTATAGTATTGCTTTAGTTTCTTTATATAAAAATTTAATTAATTTGCATGAGAAAAGAAAAGAAAGAAAAATGATTTTTAATTATTTCATGTTAACTTATCCTTTGTTAGAAAATACGAAAATAAAATAAAATTGCTTTTATTACTAAATTTAGGTTTTTGGGAAAAATATATTCAACCTAGAATTTTAGTTTAAAAAGGGGAATAGGTCTTTATTTTAGAGACACAAGAAATAGGTCAGGGATTTAGGTAAAGATAAATTTATTTGGAAGCTTGTTGAAGGATTGGTTCTCTTCTACAAATTTCTTCCAAGAAAGCTATACCAGGTTGGGAGGCTTCATTTCATTGTTTGTTTTAACAAAAATATTTTATTTCTTTCTTCTTTCTGAATGATGTGTGTGTTTAAATATTTGTCAAATCTAAAATCATGTCTAATTATTTCTTGTTCTTGGCTAAAGTCCATTCTTGAAGTTAATTTTTGGTTTATGGGAAGAAGTTATTTTCTGGGTGCTTTTAGATTAAAATTTTGAGAAGATTGGGAAAAGTTATTATGGCAAATTTTGCCAAGATTTTTATTGGGCATGAAAATTGCAAGATTTGGGAGAAATGGGATTTACTAGAGAAAATATTCCCTCTCATTTGGTTGTTGTTTTGATATTTTGCTATGGTTGTTCTGTCAATATTTGTACATCTCTGGGTAATTATTTAGTTACTATGGTAATGAAATTAATTTTAATTAAATTTATTGGGTTATTAAAAGTTATGGGGAAATTGTTTTATTTTAGTATTTTGGAGAAAATCTGTATTAATTAGATTCCCTGGAAATAAAATTTAATGTTTTTTTTTTAGGTTTTTGGAATTTAAAAGAAAAATAAAAAAAAATAAAAAATTAAATTTAAAAAAAAAATATATATATATATATATATATATATATATATATATATATATATATATATATATATGTATATAGTATTTTCTGTGGTTTTAATTATGTTATTTTGGAAATGAAAGATATTTCAAAATTAAATCTTCTTTTTATTATATATTTTAATGTGATATAATTATATAATATTATATTCGTTGAATATATATATTTATGTAATTATATTATATTATTATATATAATTTGGAATTTGGAATTTAATTTAGATTATTGATATAATCTAATCAGGTTTATTTGTAAATTAATCATGAACATATAATCAGGGGGTTAATTTTTATGTGATTTTATTTAACTTTATTGGACAAATGACAACATTGATTTCCTTGTATTAATATAGTTGTATTTTCTTATTTTCTAGAAAAATCTTTCATTGCAAGTTATTTATGCTTTTGGCTATTTAAAGAAAAGATTACCTGTATTAGGATCTTGTGTAAATGGTATTAGCAGTCAAGCTTAATTTTGTTGTAATTCTGGTTGAGTTGTCATTATGTCATATGTGTTGTACCCCCTTGGTCAAGTGTTGTTGTATAACCCCGTTGATGTGAGCCATTGTGTGTTTTGTCCAAATGGTCAATCTTGGGTTAGTGATTGTGTATCCTTCACTTGTGGTTTGTTAGGATTAGTTATGGATGTTAGTTTCATCATAGAGTTCTCATAGAGAGATCTTTCCTATTAGTGTCCTATTAGAGAGAGTGGCTTTCGAGCGGGGGCTGCACCCAAAGTGGATGGCACGATAACCTGTCAAAAGTCAATTAAAAAGTGATAACCTAATAATTGATTAGGGGGTGGGTAGAATAAATATTAATTAAGATAATGCACCTCATGCATAGGTGAGTACTAGTAGAGGGCTCATAATGTTACGAGAAGGCCTGGAATGGCAAACTTACCACCTTGTCTTCATGAAAGGATTGGTAGGGTCCGCAAGAGACTTAGATGGAGTCGGAGGTTCAGGAGAGGTTACCAAGATAACCCAAGATGGGGGCTGGGACCTATGGAGGTTGTACCATGGTATCCATCTTAAGCTATGCGATGACACTCTCTCCTTAGAGTCACTAGTGTTTGTGAGTTGAGTCACATGGATGTTTGCGGAGTCATGTAGTTTTTTCATACTTTTCTTACTTTTGCTTTCTCAAGGGTTTTCTACTATCTCCTAGCACGGTGAGGTGGTAGTGCCACTTCCCATCAGATGTTCTAGATTGTATCTTTAGGCGAGGAAAGGCTTCGCTGGTGTTTCTTGGTTTGTGGTTCATGTACCAGCTCATGTTCGTGATCATTGTTTAGTTGAGACCTTGTGGTCATTGTATCAAACTTTTATATAACCTTGATATTGTAACTTTGTAATCCATGGTATTATTGGAAGCCATGTATTTATAGATATTGTAATAGTATGTCAGTGGAATGTATGTTTTTTTCAGTTACTTTGATCTTTTGTATAAATGTTTTATGGATAAATATATGCTTTGAAATACTTTGATTCTTTCATTATGGAATTTAGATGTATTTGTAGTTTTAATCTTAAGAATTTAATTTACTTAAATGGACAATTGGATTAACCATGGTGTTAATATAATCTACAAATTAATCTTCGTTGGTAACCCTTAGGAAATCATGTGATAGACTTCCGCTATGTTGTGAAACGTGCAATTGTAATAATTATTGGACTTAATCTTTAAAAAAAAAAATTATTTCACCCTTTAGTTGCCTAGTTGTGTTGTTTTCCTTTAGGGTTCCTAGCGGGGCATTACATGGGGTCTTATCCAATTGTTCCACAAGATTATACTTTTTGGGCAAGGGTGTCATTCCTTGTGGTGCCGCTTTAATGGTGATCTTGCTATGACGTGTAACAACGTTGCATGTAGGATTTGGATCTTTGATGATAAGAGTTACAACTTGTTCATCAACATAATAGAGATGATTTATAGTATAATTATATACCGCTTGGGTATAATTAGTTGTAGTGTCTGTGTTTCTCCTTGAGGTGGAAGGACACCTTTGATCATGTGATGGAAGTGGATTTTTGAACATTAGATGATCATCATAGGATGTTTTAGTGTCATGTCCTTCTATTTCAATTTCTCCTTTGTCAATAAGATCATTAACAAGATCTTTCAGTCGATGGTAATTGCTTGTTTTGTGTCCTCTTCCTAGGTGGAATTCACAATGTTCATTATCTCTCCCTCATGGAGGTTTGATCTAAGGTTCATAGTTAGATGTTTTCAATAAGGTCACAAGACTAGAAGATACCAATTGATGCAGTATTGTTTCAATGGGTTCCCCTAAGGGTGTGTACATTATTTTTGGTTTGTTGTTCGGTTGCCTTTGTTTGGGTTCTTCTTGTGGCGTATTACGACCTTGATTTTGTGGCTAAGTGATGGTGTTGTTTTTAGGAGGGGGATTTTGTCCTACAAATATGACCACAGGTTGTGCAGTTGTTACTATTCTTGCATTGACTATCCTGTCATTGACAATGTTATTTTCTTGTTCCAAAAATTTGGTTTATCACTATTAAAATGTGGACGAGGGCCATCTTTAGGTTCATTATAGATTTTGATGAGTCCCTTTTTGATGAGGGCCCTTTCACATTGTAATCCTTGGTGATCATGCTTTCAAAGGAATCTGTGCCCTTCATTTCTAAATGTAATTACATCTTGTCATTCAAGTTGGAAATGAATATTTCCACTAACTCTTGTTTAGGCAAATGAAGAGAGTGTCTGCTAGATAGTTACCTCCATCATTGTGGGAAATATGAGAATAACTCCCTTGGTTTTTTTTTGGTGTTACATAGATCTTCCATGGTAACATCTCATTCTATGTTATGTGAATAATGAGTGATGAACTTTTGAACTAGTTTGTCAAATGTTGTAATGCCACCTGGTAATCGAGAAAACCATTGTGTGGTTGTTACTCCTGAACTTTGAGGAAAGAGGACATTAGATAGGTGTCCTCATAGGCCACCTCTAAACAAGTTGAGTGAAATTATCATACATAGTCTCTAGGGTCTCCTTTTCCCCTATACTTTTCAATCTTGGGGGTTTCAAACCCTCGTGGAAAAGGTGGCATATGCGTGTTCCTATCAAAGGGATAGGGACAAATATAATTAAGTGAAAACCAGGAAGTCTTCACACCATTGTTGAGTTATTGAGCGAGATTGTCTACTTGTTGTCTCAACATGTCTATTTCTATAGGAGGAGGTGGGGGATTCCCTTCATGAGTAAGGTCATAGCATAAGTAATCCCTACCTCTTCTACCATCATTATGGCTTTGTTTAGATGTCTGCCATATATGTGTGATATCAAAGTTAGAGGGGAGTTTGGCACCCTCTTGAGCAAGTCTCAGAAAATGAGCATCTGCGTTGTTTCTAAGGATTTCATCAAAGAGTCTATTGAACTTGGGATTGTGTTGTGCTCTATGTCTTTGGGAGTGGGAGTGCTAGGTTCTGCATCATTAGTGCCTCCTCCAATGGCTTCTTGGAAATCATTGAGGTTTTCTTCCTCCTCATCTTCGATTTCTGGTTGTTGGTTTTTCATTGATCTACTGTGAGCCATGTTGTTTGAAAGTTTTGAGGTTGGTGAAAGTGATATTGAGTTGGTGATGAGATGTTCGATGAGAGATAAATGTTTTATGAAATTTTTAGAAGATGGATCTCTAACACTGAAGGTTGGATGTTACCAAAGTTTCTTTGTGAATTACTCTTGTGTTTTCAACAATTTTGATGTGATAATGTATAGCAAGGTTTGAGATGTGTTACAAACCAAGCTACCTAGCAATGAGAGGATGCACCCATAAACTAGTTTTAACCTTTGCAGAAATTCCTCTTAGGATGATTGATCCTAGATGTAGAGACACCCTAAAAGTGATTTGTTGGTTTGATTGAAGGAATATTTAAAAAGAACTTAGGAGAAGACCTTTTTGTGTTTTGAGATTTGAATGGATTTTATGATGTATGAAGGTGAAATTGGAATATGGAACTCAATAAAAATTGTGTCACAAAGGGGTTTCTACTTCTTCCTCTCTCTCAAGGGTTGGTGGTTCCTCTCAAGCTATGTTGTAGGTGATGCAGGTGTTTGGAAATAAAGCAGGATTGATTTTGCCTCCTTTGTTTTTGTGATAATCCAAGGCTCTATACTGAGTAAAAGCTCTATTTTTCAAAGTCTCTTTGTCAAATTCATTGGTTTTTTCCTTGAAGATATAAATGCATATGACGTAAGAAGTCTCTGTGTGAGAGAAAATTTGTCTATGGATATAGAAAAACTTCCTTCTTTTGATAAGAGCCTTTGAACTCAATGGTCTTTTCTTCAAGTTGGTATTTTGATGAAGATTCCTTTTTCTCAAGATCTGAGTGATGGCCATATAATTTGATATCTTATTTCACTTTGTTGATGTTTGTTTTTGTTGGTCAATGTTGATGTAAAATTGTGTTGGATAAATACTTGGTGTAAATTTATTTTGAATTTCTTTGACAAGAAAACATAGCAAGCACACAAGCACAATAATCTTGCCTAAATAGGCACAATAGGTGTGGGTCTAAATCAACCCAATCCTAAACTTTTTGATCCATTTTCAAATTTTTTGTGTGTTCTTTCCAAAATCCTGAAGTCAACTCAAATTGTTATTGGTCTGATACAAGATGAAGACACTTCAAACACACTTTATCCCTAAGGTCAATGACCAGTTGCGATATTTCCATCCATCTTGATATTTCTTCGACTTTGGTACTACATACCTTATAAATCTCATCGTGGAAGGTAAGGATGTGATATACTAAGTCTTGCACAAGCATAACAGATGGACGATCCCTATGATGGGGGAGTCACCACTTTTATCAAGCTACAAGTAGCCTTTCAAAAATCCATGTTTTTACTCAAGGAAATATGCATGGCATTGGCATTCTACACTCTTATGAGAATAGTTGATGTTGTCATTGATGGAAACCCACTGGCAACCAACTGTAAATCATCTATCAACCCACCGACACTTACCAACATCGGAAATAAACTTCTACATTCACCGACAGGAACTTCACTGGCAATGGCAATAATGCATACCGACACTCAAGCCGACATGGAATAAAATTTTGTTTATTGTTTTATATTGTAATTGTCTTTTATAAAAGCCGACATGGCATACTGTAAAAGACTCATATATATGTATGAGATATTATAGGGCATTTGAAGGGATGGGATATGATAGAAAGAGTGGATATAGATGATATTTTTTGTATAAGGTGATATAGTTGACAGTGAAGGTTTTTGGTAATAGACTGAACTTAAACTGGTACTGAACCTGGCATAGTTGATGCTGATCTGAAGCACTACATTGTATTGGATTTTGATAATCCATTTTTTACATCAGTGAGACTTTTATTTTGTGATTGAGCAGTGAGCTCTAGGTTGCTAGCCTTCCTGCATTTGTAGGCCCCTCATTGTAAATAATATTTATTCATTGGCTAGTGAGTGAATATTGTGGGTCACAAATCCCACTGAGGTTTTTCTTACACCAGATTTCCTTGTTATATATCTTGTGTTATGGTATGTTTTCTATGTTGTCTCTACTATTCTTATTTTTTGCATTAATTCTTATTTACCGGTACATTGTTTTGGGATACAAAGTTCTTAATAAGCTTAAATATTCTGCAAACCGATTAGACATTGATTCACCCCCCCCCCCCCTCTCAGTGTCTTTGGGACTGTCATTGATTCTAACAATTGGTATCAGAGCTCGGTACTCTATTTTAAAAAGCCTAATAGCTTGAGGAAGATTTTGACACCAGTACAGATGGAGAAGTTAAGGAAACAATTGGAAGGAGCTTTTGTAGACTATGATGCAAAAAAGTGAAGAACATCAGATTGGAGGATGAACTTAAAATTGGTCAAGAATTCATTTTGGCACTTCAAAATAACCTAGTTATTGCAAAGAATAAGAGAAAAGAAATTCATATGCAGATGTAGAATGAGGATGATGAAAAAGAAACTCTTAGAGAACTTGCAAACAAATTGAGACAAGAAAACAATATTATGAAGAATGAAATGCAAGATATGACTATGAGGTTTTGTAAAGACATTGAAGACAGGAAGAAGAATGAAGAAGAATTGACTAGGAGACTCAATGATTTTGGAAATCAAAATCTAAGACTTAGTCATGAAAATGATATGTTGAAGATAGATCTGATTCACATGCAACATGATAAAACTGAGCTAATGAGACAAAAGGAAATTCTAGAAAATGAGTTGGCTACTACAAATCAACACAAAGAGAAATTCAAGAAAAGTTCAGAGGAGCTTGATGACATGCTGAAAAGTTAGAAACCTAATGGAGATACAAATGGACCTGGATTTGAAGTTGGAGAATGTTCCAGTACTGCAAACAATCTAGATTAGAACAAACTGGGAAGACAACCTAGTGCTTATAAGTTTAATGGCAAATGTTTCAATTGCAACAAATATGGTCATAAAGAAAATCAATGTAGATTTAGAAACAATCAGAATATTAATGCACCCACCAGTCAATATTCCAAATGCAACAAAGTTGGTCATAATTCAAAAAATTGTAGAATGAATGTGAAATGTTATGTTTGTGGAAGATATGGACACTTATCTAATCAATGCATAACACAAACCAACATAGGATATGGAAAGGCTATTCAGAGGAATAATGTGACTTGTTATGCTTGTAACAAAATTGGACATATTCCTAAATTATGTAGGAGCAAGACTTCACTGGCAAACAATAAAGGATCCAATTTGAAAGGCAAAGAAAAGGTAGATGAGGTAAAGCAAGAATTTTTGAAACAATGGATTAGGAAGAGAGATCAAAATGTTGATGAAACTATCTTTATACCAATAGAACAGAGTAATCCTCCACCAGGAAGAGATTCTTCATCCAACTAAGAAGTAACCCTTTGGGGTATTGCAGCAAGTTGAAAATCATGCAGATTACCCTTGATCGATGGTGAGAAGATATATTTCTTCTTTACTGGCAGATGTGTTAAGTTTTCACTTAATCAACAAGCATTTAATACGGTTGGTAAGAGAAATATTATTATAAAATAGCTAATTTCCCTCATTTTTGACTCGCCGAGCATTCAAATTAGTAGAGAGTGCAAAAACAGAGCAAATGCATTCAAGGCAAAGGTGCGAAGTGATTTCTTCAAGCATTCAGAATATTTTCAGGCAGCTAAAGGTATTTTTCAATGACTTCTTCTTCTGCTCCTAAGTTTATTCTGAACCCTACTATTGTGGAAAACGTGAAATGCCCTAGGCCCATATTTAAGATAATTCCCAAGATTGCCAATCAAGATGACTCTGTAGGGGCATTTTCAAAAATTCCTAAAGGTGTAGTATTTGTAGAAGACCCTAGGATTTATATACATTGCAATATTGAAGAACTAGGTTCTAAAGAATTGATGAAATTGTTTACTAAGGTAATTTATGATGAAAATGGTGTTGTTAAACCCGAACACAAGATTGTAGAAACTCTAGGTTTTGTGGAGATACTGAACATTCCTCAATATCCAAAGGAAGTAGTAAGAATTATTTTGAGTAGAGCACATGGATAATTCTTATGGTTGGATTTTGTTTGCAAAATAACCCAGGAATCAATTAGGGCAGTAACTGGTTTACCCTCAACTAGTAGCAGACCTGATAAAACAAAGAAATTTCCTAACAACAAAGTGATGACCCTAACATCAGAAAGATTTGACAATAGATCATTGAGAGTGAATGATATCAAGGAAAACAATGTGAGATTTGTAAGTATGGTGCTAGGATATAAGACCACACATGCTAACAGGCTAAACTCAATTTCTAGTCTTTGTATAAACAGTGCTTATGAAATGGGTAACAACAATGCAATGATAGATGTGTGTGAATGGCTAAAAGATGAACTTATTGACAATTTGAAAAATATTAAAGGAGATAAGAAAGGGACATTCCGCTTTGGAAATCTTTTGGTATGCTTGATATTGTATTTCACTAAGGAAACCCCCGGTACAGGACTTGTAATAACCCACTATACTTAACCCAACAAAATTTGACCACTTTTTCTTTTTGGTTTACTTTAATCATATGTGTTTGATTCAATTGCATACTCTGGGCATCCATCCATTAGGATTAGAAATTCATCCATCCAAGATGAGCATCTAACCATATGGGTTAGGCATTTGTCCATACAGAGCAAGGGATTTCATCTATCCAATACGGGATAGGCATCTATCCATATAGGGTAGACATCTATCCAACTGGGATAGGAGGTGCTCTAGCCAGAGACTTAGACTCATCGGAACCATTCAGGTCCTGAGTCACTCACTAAGTAATACACTCTTCTAATAGAAGTGCACTGAGGTTGTCGTCCTTAGGAGAGATTAAAATAACATAATACAAGCTTGAATTCCGCCTCAGAATTTGGCTTAAAGCCTTGGGAAGTCAAGTGAATCCATACGGGATTCCTTCTGAGTATGCATTGAATTACCTTTTTCCTTTTTATTATACTTATCTTTCAAATTAGGATTCTACTCAGTCCTCCTTCTTACCAAACCTAGTCCCCACCCATGAACATCTGAGTAATAGGGACAACTCCATCCCAAGACTGCCTACATACCCGTTTCGGCACGGGATCAAGGCGTAAAGTATGTAGTTCTATTTTCTACTCTATGGTTTGATGTAAACTGATTAGTGGGTACACAACCCTTTCTAGGGTCAATGTCCCAGACAGTTTCTCTACGGTTGCTACCCACGGTGGTAGCACTTAAGCAAAGGCTCAAGATGGCCTATTGCTTGTGGCCTAAAACAACTAGATCTTAATACCTATCATAAGCGTCACCCTTGACCAAATTGTCAATCATCAACAACTCTTCAAGATTAAATCAATTTCATAAAAGCATTTCACTTAATCAACCCTAAAGGGGGTTTACTATGGTTTAACTCAACGGATGTAAAATCATTTAAGGATTATCTTATTAGATTATCGATCCAAGGGGGATTACCTGCCCCTTGGATTTTAACTTCCAAGTGTTCATTATTACTACCCGACGATTTATAGGGATGATGCCACAGACGTCGTTCATGTAGCTTGATTAGGCGTTAAGTGTAGTAATTCAACACAATGGCATTACCCGTAAGCGTGACCCAGAGGCACTGTATATACCGAATGCTGCTAGGTTTTAGTTTTCCGACTTCCTTTATTTAGTTTTCTTAACTAAGAAGCTATGAAAAACATCATGCTTGAAAACAATTATGAATTGAACGTGCATAATTAGACATTGCAAAGCTTAACTAATTGAAATAACTACTTGATGAACCACGTGGAATAAAAACCATAACTAAATTATTTAATATTCAAAACTTGAAATATAACTTGCATAATAATGACAATTATGAAACTCGCATATTAATAATCAAACGTGTAACTTGCATGAAGATGAAGAAAATGTAACTTTGTCATCAATAAATGTAAATAATGTAAAGTAATTCGCATGATGCAAGAATAGTGTAGGTTACATGCAAGGTTAGGCAATGTTTTATTTCTACCATGAGAACAATCACTTATAGAGTCATTGGTCCCAAAAATAGCAATTAGCTTAGACATTTGGTTTGAATCATATTAATATGAATTAATTGCTAAAATGCCAACTAAGTGCCCCAATGGATCTTAAATAGATTGAATAATTCTAACTATAAGATTTGATATAATTTAATTTACAATTATAAAATTTACTAAAGATAAATTAATTGTAAATTTACTAAAGATAATTTAATTATGAATTTACCTAAGTTTAATTTTATTAAACTAAGATTAAAATAAAAAAAAGGAATTAACAATCCAATTGCCATTAATTAAATTTTGTAGTGGTTTTTAAAACCAAGTGGGAGTGGGGGCCCACGGGTCCCATCACCACTGTGTTGACTGATATTTAATGCAAAATATTTTTTTTTTCTTCGAATCATTGTGTATTAATTTATATGTATTTCTTTTGCATAAGTTTAGTATTACAAAAATAAGTATATATATATATATATATATATATATATATATATATATATATATATATATATATATATATATATATACACACAGTTTATTTAATAATCTAAGAGGAGTATATATATAACAATGTTATTATAAAAAAAAATAAGAATCTATTCACAGGCATTGAAGAATAGAGGAAATTGTTTGAGCCCCCAAAATAAATACATTGTGTTTGAAATTGAGGCAAGCAATACAACAAGAGCAGATTTTTGTAAAATTTCTGTCATGACAGCTAGGTTCATGGAGGAATGAATTAATTAAATGTTTTAAGAAGATCAAATCAATATTAAGAGAGGAAAAAAAGAAAGAGATTTACTCTTAGGATTTAAATAAGTTTAGGTACATATGAACAGATTTAAAATCAAAGGAAGAGATTTTCATTTGAATGATTTTCACCTGAAGTACTCAAGATTCTTACAGTAAATTTTATTCACAGGAAAACATGATAATTTAAATTTATTTATTTTTATTCACAGTAAGATTTACTCCCAGGAAAGAAAAGAAACAAGAAAAAAAGATATGTAATTAATCTTTCTTCCCAATAAGTTTCATTCACAGGAAAACAAAATTTCTTACTGGAGAAATTAATTCATTTATTCTTGTTCATAGCAAGATTTAATCAAAGGAAAAAAAATTAGAAATCAATTTATTCACAGCAAGATTTACTCATAGGAAAGAAATGAATAAAACAAAATAACAAGATTTGAAATAAATCTTTATTCCCATTTAGTTTCATTCACAGGAAAAAAGATTTTCATACATGAGAAATTGATTCATTCAGAGCAAGATTTGCTCATAGGAAAGAAATGAATAAAACAGAAATAAATCTTTATTCTCATTTAGTTTCATTCATAGGAAAACAGATTTTCATACATGAGAAATTAATTCATTCACAACAAGATTTGCTCATAGGAAAGAAATGAATAAAACAAAATAACAAGATTTGAAATAAATCTTTATTCCCATTTAATTTCATTCATAGGAAAATAGATTTTCATACATGAGAAATTAATTCATTCACAACAAGATTTGCTCATAGGAAAGAAATGAATAAAACAAAATAACAAGATTTGAAATAAATCTTTATTCCCATTTAGTTTCATTCACAGGAAAACAGATTTTCATACATGAGAAATTAATTTATTCACAGCAAGATTTGCTCATAGGAAAGAAATGAATAACACAAGAAACACGATTCAATAAAAAGAGGAGAACCTGGATACTTGAAACTTGATGTAGAATCCTATCCAAATCTTCAAGCCTAGCCTTCCATGATCCTTCCTTGCAAGCTTGGAAAAATTCTTCAAAGCAAACTTAACTATTCTCCAAAAATGAAAAAATATGACTACTAAAAAAAAAAACAATTTGAGAAAACTTTCTTCAAGGCATAACCAACTCCTTCCTTTGAAAACTTGCATACAATATATAGGAAAAATACTTTAATTCCACTATCTAGAGAGATTAATTAAGAATGAGATTCTTTTCCAATATTGGACTCTGCAAAATTGATTAAAATCCTAGTGGGGGTAGTTACATGCAAGGTATTGAAGATTCCTCTAGAAGCTTCTAATTCCTCCTACAACATGTGCCATAATTGGGAATAAAAATAAAAATAAATAATGCCTTTTGAATTATATTCTCCAAGTGTGTGTGTGGGTCCATTATTTATTCTTTTACAATATTTATTCAATCATTTTTGATAGCTCAACCAAAAATACAATAGAATTGTATCAAATCCAAAAGTGATAAAGGAGGGTTGTGACATCCTCCCCCCCTTAATTTGTGCATCATCCTGATGCACTTATTGAATGTATCCAAAAGAGTCTATAGTTCATGATTAGTTTAAAACAAAAAAAGAAATAACTATTGCATTTCCCTAGTATCTTCCCACGTGGCATTCTTTGCATCATACTGATTCCATTGTACTTTGCATTGATCAACCTCTCTGTTGCGCAATTGGCACTGGTGCCTCTCCAAGATTTTGAATGGCTCTATCATTATTCCTCCCATTTCTTGGACCTGTAAAGCATCCCAATTCAAAATATGTTTCTCATCAGGTACATACTTTTTAAGAAGAGATACATGGAAGACATCATGGATTCGGCTCAACTGGGGAGGTAAGGCCAACCGGTATGCAATTGGATTAATCCTTTCCAATATTTCAAAAGGTCCAACATAATGAGGTGCAAGCTTGGTCTTTTTCCCAAACCTTATGGAACTCTTGTGTGGCCTAACCCTAAGGAAGACTTTCTCTCCCACCTCAAACTCCCTTGGTGTCCTATTCTTGTCTACATAACTTTTCTGTCTATCTGAGGCTTCCTTCAATCTTTGCCTAATTTCCTTAGTTTTCCTTTCCATTTCCTTCAACATATCTGGTCCAACAATTACTCTATCTTCAAGGCTATCCCAACTCAAAGGTGTTTGACATGGCCTACCATACAATGCTTCGAAAGGTGCCATTCCCAAAGATGTTTTATATGTATTATTGTAAGTAAACTCTACCAGAGGTAGGAAATCTTCCCATTTCTTCTATTGGTCCATGCATTACATGCAAAGTAGGTCTTCCAAAATCTGATTTGTTCTTTCTGTTTGACCATCAGTTTCAGGATGGTATGTAGTGCTAAAATTTAGTTGAGTTCCCAAAGCTGATTGAAGAGTTGTCCAAAATCTTGAAGTGAATCTAGCATCTCTATCTGATATGATTTTCTTTGGCATTCCATGCAACCTAAATATTTCCTTAAGAAAGCGCCTAGCCAAGGTAGGTGCATCATCTGTCAGATTCCCTAGTATAAAGTGTGCCACCTTAGTGAGTTTGTCAATTACCACCATTATTGTATCATGCCTAGAAGGTGACATGGGCAACCCTTGCACAAAATCCATGCTAATAACTTTCCACTTGTGCTGAGTTACATCGTGTAAAATAATCCAGTTGGATGTCTATGTTCTACCTTTACTCTTTGACACTCCAAACATTTAGCCACATACTTGACTATGTCATTCTTCATCCCTTGCCAAAAGTATAACTTCTTTAGATCTGCGTAAAGTTTGTTAACTCCCGGGTGCCCTGAGTAAGGGGCATTATGAGCCCCCGACAGGACTACTTCCCTTAAGTCTCCTGAATTAGGAATATAGATTCTATTATTGTATCTGAGCAACCCATCTTCATCTAATTATACCCTTCAACCTTAGGATTAGTTGGATCATACTCTAAAGTCAATTTGACTTGTTCATACTATGGGTCATGTTCCTGCTCATCCATTACTTTCCTTTTGAAAGAAGTTTTGAATGTTGCTATAGTCATCAAGTGTCTCCTCCTACTTAAAGCATCTACCACCCTATTTTCCTTCCCCTTAATATATTAAATTTCAAAATCATATTCATTTAAAAACTCTAACCACCTTCTTTGTCTAGCATTTAAGTGGGGTTGGGTGAAGATGTACTTTAGTCCTTGGTTCTCTGACTTTAACTCAAAGGGCTTCCCTAATAAGAAGTGTCTCCACTTCTGTAGGGCATGCACAATCACTGCTAACTCTAAGTCATGGGGTGCATAATTAAATTCATGAGTCTTCAACTTCCTGGATTCATAAGCTACTACCCCTTCATCTTGGACAAGTGCTCCTCCTAAACCTTCAATAGAAGCATCAGTTACAACTGTGAAGTGTCCATTTAGATCTGGTACTTTTAGAATGGGTGCTGAAGTTAGTTTCCCCTTCAAAATTTGGAATGCCTTATCACTTTTTTCTATCCACACAAACCTTTTACCCTTCCTCTGTAATGAGATGATGGGGTTTGCTATCTTAGAGAATCCTTCCAGAAACCTCCTATAGTACCCTGCTAGCCCCATAAAGCTTCTTACCTCGGAAACATTTTTAGGGATTGACCATTCTACTATTGCCTTTATCTTATCTGGATCAACTGCTATTCCTTCCTTTGATATTATATGCCCAAGGTAGTGAATCTTTTTCTTGAAGAAGACACATTTTGACAGTTTCCCATATAACTTATGTTCTCTCAACCTTTGCAAAACAATTTGTAGGTGTACTAAATGTTCTTCCTCATTCCTAGAGTAAATCAATATGTCATCCAGAAATACCAAAACAAATTTGTCCAAGTAGTCATGGAGTACACTATTCATTAGGTTCATAAATGCAGCTGGGGCATTGGTTACACCAAAAGGAACTATTGTGAATTCATAATACCCATATCTAGTCTTGAAGGTTGTCTTCAAAATGTCCTCCTCCTTAATTCTGAGTTGATGATATCCTGATTGGAGGTCTATTTTTGAGAAAACTGTTGCTCCTTTCATTTGGTCAAAAAGATCCTCTATTCAAGGTAAGGGATACCTATTATTTATTGTGACCTTGTTCAACATCCTATAGTCGATGAATAGTCTTAAGGTTCCATCCTTCTTCTTAACGAATAAGACTGGTGCTCCCCATGGTGATACACTTTGCCTTATTAATCCCTTAGCTAGGAGTTCCTCTAATTGCATTTTGAGCTCTTGTAATTCAGTTGTGTTCATTCGGTAAGGTGCCCTTGATACTGGTTCAGCTCCTGGTAGTGCACCGATAGAAAAGTCAAACTTCCTTTTAGGGGGCAAGCCAGGTAATTCTTTTGGAAATACATTCTTGAATTCTTTTAAGAAAGGGGTATTTTCAAGGGTTGGGGTATTTTCCTCTTTTCCTTCATCAATTTCAACCATATAGATTAGGTCTCATCTTCTTCTTTCCTTCTTTAATTGCATGGCTGATATGGTTTCTATATTAATGGGGTTAAACTTTCCTTGGATTTTGACCCTTTTCCCCTCATCATCCAAACACTCAACAACTTTGTTATAGCAACCTACATTAGCTTGATGATCTGTTAACCAACTCATTCAAATAATTATATCATATAATCCTAGGGGTGCCACAAAGAGATCTACCCTTGTTTCAAACTTAGGAAATTGTACCCTTGCCCTAGGCAAACACTTAGTTACTTCCCTAGTTGCCTTATCCCCATATTGAACCATCCATGATGACTCCATTTGATTAACTTTTAATGAATATTTGCTTACTAATTCAGGTGGGATGAAACATTCAGATGACCCAGTGTCAATTAGAATTGAAATTGGTTGTTCAAATAGTGTACCTATAGTTTCCACAAGAACATTCTAGAATCTTGCTCTTCGGTTCCTAATTGCTGCATGAATCCTTTGTTGGGGTCCTTGTTGGGGTTGATTGGCCCTAATCTAACCTTGCATCCTGGGACACTCTCTAGCAAAATGGTTTCCCCCACACATAAAGCATCCACCTGGAGGACCCCTCCTGCCTTGATTCCAAGGGGGATCATTCCTTGTTTCATTGGCCCCAGGTGGATAAGTTATCTTGTTCTATTGGTCATTCCTATTATAGTTGCCTCTGTTATTATTTCCCCTGTTATTATTATTATTTCCATTCCTCTGATATTGATTAGGGGGTGGCCTTCTTTTGGAAGAATTATTCCTTTGACCTTTGTTGAAGTTACTATTCCCCTTGAATTCCTGCTTCCTTTTAAAAGAGTGGTTCCCATTATAGTTATGCCTTGCTAGTGTTTGAATCTTTCTCTCTTTCCTTAGGGACTTTTCAAGTACTTTTCTCATGTTTTTGGGTCCATGCATGTCAACCTCTGCCCCTATGTTGGTATTTAGTCCCAAAATGAACTTCCTCGCTTGGCCTTCTTCATCTTTCTGGTACATAGGTATGTACTTAAGCAATTTGGCAAACTTATCCCAATATTGTTAGACTGATAGGGGTCCTTGACGTAGATTATGGAATTTTTTCACCTTCTCATCAAAGAACAATTGAGGGAGCCACCTTTTTTGGAAGTGGTGAACAAATTGATCCCATGTGATCGTATCCCTACTATACCCATTTTGCTCCTTGGTGTTGGTCCACCAACTAGCTGCCTCCCCTGTGAGTTCATAAGAACCCCATAAGGCCTTGGTTGTTTGGCTAAAATCTCTTAGTTCAAAATACTTTTCCATTTCATTTAACCAATTCTCAACTCCTTCACCAATTTTCCTCCCATCGAACTTAGGAGGGGTGATTTTCATCAAATCCTTAGAGAGTTCCAATATGTTATTTTATTTTCTATTGCCCATCATATTCCCCTGATTGCTACTAGGGTTCCCATTTTCAGTACCACTTCGATTTTCAATGTCATTCTATCTTGCCCTAAGGTCCTGCATCGATTGCTCCAAGAAGTTGATTTGATCCCTTTGTTCGATTAGAAGGTTGTTTATAGCCTTGACCCCATCTTCGTTATTCCATGGGTTATGTTGATCCCCTTCATAGTCTTCCTCATGGTTTTCTACATGGTTTTCTTCATGATTTTCCTCATGGTTAGCTTCCCTTTGTCTCCTAGTGGTAGTACGTCTTCCATTACCCCTTCCTCTTCCTCTTCCTCTTCCTCTAGCCATCCTAGGGTTTTACCTGACAGTTAAATTATGTAGTTAGTTCTTGATTTAAGATTTTTAAAATTTAATTTCTACCATTGCAAAACATTCCCTTAGTTGTGTAAATTGAAGTGAGCACAAAGCCTAGATTTAAACCTTTTCTCTGATACCACATGTAATGACCCACTATACTTAATCCAACAAAATTTGACCACTTTTTTTTTTTGGTTTACTTTAATCATTTGTGTTTGATTCAATTGCATACTCTGGGCATCCATCCATTAGGATTAGGAATTCATCCATCCGGGATGAGCATCTAACCATACAGGTTAGGCATTTGTCCATACAGAGCAGGGGATTTCATCTATCCAATATGAGATAGACATCTATCCATATGGATTAGGCATCTATCCAATTGAGATAGGAGGTGCTCTGGCCAGAGACTTAGACTCATCAGAACCATTTGGGTCTTGAGTCACTCACTAAGTACTACACTCTTCTAAGAGGAGTGCACCGAGGTTGCTGTCCTTAGGAGAAATTAAGATAACATAATACAAGCTTGAATTCTGCCTTTGAATTTAGCTTAAAATCTCGGGAAGTCAAGCAAATCCATATGGGATTCCTTCCCAGTATGCATTGAATTACCTTTTTCCTTTTTATTATACATATCTTTCAAATTAGGATTCTACTCAATCCTCCTTCTTACCAGCCCTAGTCCCCACCCATGAACGCCTGAGTACTAGGGACAACTTCATCCCAAGACTGCCTACATACCCGTTTCGGTACGGGATTAAGGCGTAAAGTATGTAGTTCTATTTTCTACTCTATGATTTGATGTAAACTGATTAGTGGGTATGCAACCCTTTCTAGGGTCAATCTCCCAGACAGTTTCTTTGTGGTTGCTAACTACAGTGGTAGCACTTAAGCAAAGGCTCAAGATGGCCTATTGCTTGTGGCCTAAAACAACTAGATCTTAATACCTATCATAAGCGTCACCCTTGACCAAATTGTCAATCGTCAACAACTCTTAAAGATTGAATCAATTTCATAAAAGCATTTCACTTAATCAACCCTAAAAGGGGTTTACTATGGTTTAACTCAATGGATGTAAAATCATTTAAGGATTATCTTATTAGATTATCGATCCAAGGGGGATTACCCACCCCTTGGATTTTAACTTCCAAGTGTCCCTTATTACTCCCCAATGATTTATAGGGACGATGCCACAGATGTTGTTGATGTAGCTTTATTAGGCATTAAGTGCAGTAGTTCAACATGATGGCATTACCCGTAAGCGTGATCCAGAGGCACTATATATACCGAACGCTGCTAGGTTTTAGTTTTCCAACTTCCTTTATTTAGTTTTCTTAACTAAGAAGCTACGAAAAACATCATGCTTGAAAATAATTATGAATTGAACGTGCATAATTAGACATTGCAAAGCTTAACTAATTGAAATAACTACTTGATGAACCACGTGGAATAAAAACCATAACTAAATTATTTAATATTCAAAACTTGAAATATAACTTGCATAATAATGACAATTATGAAACTCGCATATTAATAATTAAATGTGTTACTTGCATGAAGATGAAGAAAATGTAACTTTGTCATCAATAAATGTAAATAATGTAAAGTAATTCGTATGATGCAAGAATAGTGTAGGTTACATGCAAGGTTAGGCAATGTTTAATTTCTACCATGAGAACAATCACTTATAGAGTCACTGGTCCCAAAAATAGCAATTAGCTTAGACATTTGGTTTGAATCATATTAATATGAATTAATTGCTAAAATGCCAACTAAGTGCCCCAATGGATCTTAAATAGATTGAATAATTCTAACTATAAGATTTGATATAATTTAATTTACAATTATAAAATTTACTAAAGATAAATTAATTGTAAATTTACTAAAGATAATTTATTTATGAATCTACCTAAGTTTAATTTTATTAAACTAAGATTAAAATAAAAAAAAGGAATTAACAATCCAATTGCCATTAATTAAATTTTGTAATGGTTTTTAAAACCAAGTGGGAGTGGGGGCCCATGGGTCCCATCACCACTCAATTGACCGATATTTCATGCAAAAAGAAAAAAATTCTTCGAATCGCTATGTATTAATTTATATGTATTTCTTTTGCATAAGTTTAATATTACAAAAATAAATAAATAAATAAATAAATAAATAAATATATATATATATATATATATATATCCAGTTTATTTAATAATCTAAGAGGAGTGTATATATATATAACAATGTTATTATATAAAAAAAGAAGAATCTATTCACAGGCATGGAAGATAATAGAGGAAATTGTTTGAGCCCCCAAAATAAATACATTGTGTTTGAAATCGAGGCAAGCAATACAACAAGAGGAGATTTTTATAAAATTTCCTCTCATGACAGCCAGGTTCATGGAGGGATGAATTAATTAAAGGTTTTAAGAAGATCAAATCAATATTAGGAGAGGAAAAAAAGAAATGGATTTACTCGCAGGATTTAAATAAGTTTGGGTACATATGAACATATTTAAAATCAAAGGAAGAGATTTTCATTTGAATGATTTTCACCTGAAGAACTCAAGATTCTTACAGTAAGTTTTATTCATAGGAAAACATGAAAATTTTAATTTTAATTTATTTATTTTTATTCGCAGTAAGATTTACTCCTAGGAAAGAAAAGAAACAAGAAAACAAGATTTGTAATTAATCTTTCTTCCCAATAAGTTTCATTCAAAGGAAAACAAAATTTCTTATTGGAGAAATTAATTCATTTATTCTTGTTCACAACAAGATTTACTCACAGGAAAAAAAAGAATTAAAATAGGGAATGAGATTTGAAATTAATCTTTATTCCTTATAAGTTTCATTCACAGAGAAGTTAATTTATTCATATACGAGAAATCAATTTATTCACAGCAAGATTTACTCATAGGAAAGAAATGAATAAACTAAAATAACAAGATTTGAAATAAATCTTTATTCCCATTTAGTTTCATTCACAGGAAAATAAATTTTCATACATGAGAAATTGATTCATTCACAACAAGATTTGCTCATAGGAAAGAAATGAATAAAACAAATTTTCATACATGAGAAATTGATTCATTCACAACAAGATTTGCTCATAGGAAAGAAATGAATAAAACAAAATAACAAGATTTGAAATAAATCTTTATTCCCATTTAGTTTCATTCACAAGAAAACAGATTTTCATACATGAGAAATTCATTCATTCAAGGCAAGATTTGCTCATAGGAAAGAAATGAATAAAACAAAATAACAAGATTTGAAGTAAATCTTTATTCCCATTTAGTTTCATTCATAGGAAAATAGATTTTCATACATGAGAAATTAATTCATTCACAACAAGATTTGCTCATAGGAAAGAAATGAATAAAACAAAGTAACAAGATTTGAAATAAATCTTTATTCCCATTTAGTTTCATTCACAGGAAACCAGATTTTCATACATGAGAAATTAATTCATTCACAACAAGATTTGCTCATAGGAAAGAAATGAATAACACAAGAAACATGATTCAATAAAAAGAGGAGAACCTTGATACTTGAAGCTTGACGTAGAATCCTCTCCAAATCTTCAAGCCTAGCCTTCCTTGATCCTTCCTTGCAAGCTTGGAAAAATTCTTCAAAACAAACTTAACTATTCTCCAAAAATGAAAAAATATGACTACTAAAAAAAAAAACTATTTGAGAAAACTTTCTTCAAGGCATAACCAACTCCTTCCTTTGAAAACTTGCATACAATATATAGGAAAAATCATTTAATTCCACTATCTAGAGAAATTAATTAAGAATGAGATTTTTTTCCAATATTGGACTCATGCAAAATTGATTAAAATCCTAGTTGGGGGAGTTACATGCAAGGTATTGAAGATTCCTCTAGAAGCTTTTAATTCCTCCTACAACATGTGCCATAATTGGGAACAAAAATAAAAATAAATAATGCCTTTTAAATTATATTCTCCAAGTGTGTGTGTGGGTCCATTATTTATTCTTTAATAATATTTATTCAATCATTTTCAATAGCTCAACCAAAAATATAATAGAATTGTATCAAATCAAAAAGTGATAAAGGAGGGTTGTGACAAGACCTAAAGACTTTGGCTATGACATACCAGTAGGAAGACAATTACAAGAAGCTTTTATCGGCATGGGAACTGCAAAGGAAAACAACATAATTGAATACTTTAAAACTTTCCAAGCTAAAATGAAAACTAGAGAAAGACTACCACAGAGTATAGTGGATAAATATGACAAAGAGATTTGTTTTGTTATCAAGAAAGATGAGAGATGGATGGAAGTTGTACTCCCAAGGACTGTCTGGGTGACTAAAATGGGATATGAGGTAGATCTTAACATTATTGAGACTTATGCAAAAGCTTTACTAGATGCACCAAGAGAATCATCAGAACAAGTTTTTGGTAGTGCTGAGACTATTGAAAGTGAAGCAAAGAAAGAAAAGAAAAAAATATATTAGAGATGCATCCAAGAAAGTGAAGGAAATCAAGAAAATGTAATGAACATTAGTGGCATATCGGCTAGTGAGCTTGAAGGACTTCAACCAGAGGCACACATTTCACTAGTTGGTACATCTTCTGATAGTGAGAAACCAACAGAGTTTAAAAGAGTTGAAAGGAGGAAGAGAAAACCTTCACCGATACCCTCTCCTTCACCTAAGAGAACAAGGACTTTGAGGAAGAAACAACAAGTAGTAAGGGAACCACAAAAGAAACTAACATTAAAGAAGAAACAACAACCTATTACTCCTTCTTTGAATGATTTATTGAATGAGATAACTGATGATGGAAACTTGGCTAATGTATACAAACTGTATAACACATTTAATGATTCTGATAGGGAAAGCATTGAAAATAGTATTATTTTACATCTGGACATATCTAAAAAGGTTTTAATTGAAGTTGTGGATGACTTACCCAATAAACTATATAGGAGATTGGAAGCAAAAAGGATTGTAGTGATGGAATTAGATAAGAAACTGGAAGTTGAAAAACTTCTAGTTGTACATCCTGTAAACTCAAAAGAGGAAATAGATGAATTAATCTCTGAGGCTAACCGATCTGTTTTTGCTGGTGGTCACCAACAAGTAATTTTAATGGCAGGAAGAGTAAAAGAGATTGCAGATGAGACTGCTGATAACTGGGATATATTTTTTGTCGAGAAGGAAAAACAAGAGGAAATGAATTGACCGAAGAAAAAATTTAAAGTGTATCAAAAGGATAAGGACAAGGGCAAAGGAAAAGTTGGTGGTATTCCAAACATCAAGATTACTTACAATCTATTGCCACCTTTGGATACTTCACCAGTACATACTGATGATCCACCGGTTATTGACATTGAAGGTATTACACATGATGACACAAATCCTGAACCTGAGATACTCTTCACCATGAATGTGGATACTTAGAAAGTAAATATTGTTGTAGATAAGGATAGTGCACAGGTTAAGGAAGACAATGTTGACAGTGGCAACATGGCTGAGAAACTGGTAGAGATTGTTGAGGTTGAGATCCTAACCCAAATAGAGCAATCATTAGATACTAGGAAACCTACTGAAGGAATAGATGTTGGCATAGGGCAATCGGAGACTAAGATATTGATAGTTGAACATACTGAGAAACCTACTGAGGCAGAGGTACATACTGAGGTAGAGAAACCAGCAAACACTAATACATCAAAACAATCTGAGAAACCCTTGCAAGTTGAGATGCAAACACAGACTGATCCACTGGCAGAAAACACAAGTAAAATGGTTACAACTGATGGAAGCACAAAGGTAGTAAAGGAAATTGGTCAAACCTCGGCACATCAGCAAGTGAATTAAGACCTACCAATGTTATAGAGGTACTTTTGGATTCAATAAAAAAATGGATTGCAATGCATTGGCCTACAAGGAAATTTATAACACTATACCTATTCTTAAATTGATTGCACCAAATTGTAAAATAGATCATATTAAGGATTCTTTAGGTAAATTGGACACATTGTCCAAATTTATTGCTGACAATGTAATAACCATTGATAAAGAGAAGGACAAATTCTTTGATGACACCATAAAGAAGTGCACAAAACACCTGAATACATTATTACCAACATTGAACTCTACTATTTTGGAGTACAAATAGCTATATAGGGAAACATGCAAACCTCACATTCTGACAGAGGACATAGACAAGGAGATCAGTAAAATACAGAAAGAAATTGATGACATAGCTGATAACATAATTGGTTCATCCGGCTACATATTAATTTTTGAGCAAGAAATGGCAGGCTTTGAAGAAAAACTAGAGAAACTTGAGAAAGAAAAGGCAAGGATAAGGTCTAATGTCAAAGAACTTAAAAATAAACTTGGTCCCAAGTTGGACAATCTTATATCTCAGAGAATAGAAATATCTAAGGCATTACTTCAAGGAGAACAATCACCAGAAGATCACATGCATTATCTCACTAGCATGATCCAAAAGACTGAAGCAACTTTGAATGACAACAAAAGGTTTATGCAGAGTTTGAATTTGGTTTTGGCAGATATCTTTCAGATTGTAACCAACTAGTTACAGACTTTGAGGTGAAATTTTTGCACTCATTTGACAGTTTTTGACAGCCTTTGTCATTGATGTAAAAGGGGGAGTGGTGGAGAGAAAAATGTTTATTCAGAGAAGATCATTTTCTCAGGGGGAGCACATCTTTTTGGAATTTTTTTGGACTTCAGTTTTTGGAACAGTTTTGGATTTTTCTCATGAGTGTTGCCATCAATGACAAAGGGGGAGATTGTTGGCATTCTACACTCTTCTAATAATATTTGATGTTGTCATTGATGACAACCAACTGGCAATCATCTGTCAACCGACCAACAGTTATCAGCACCGACAATAGACTTCTACATTCACTGGCAGCGGGAATAATGCATACCGACACTCAAACCAACATGGAATAAACTTTTGTTTATTGTTTTATATTGTAATTATCTTTTGTAAAAGCCGACATGGCATACTGTAAAAGACTCATATATATGTATGAGATCTTATAGGTCATTTTAAGAGATGAGATATGATAGAAAGGGTGGATATAGATGATTTTTTTTGTATAAGGTGATATAGTTGATGATGAAGGTTTTTGGTAATAGACTGAGCTTAAATCGGTACTGAACCTGGCATAGTTGATGTTGATCTAAAGCATTTCATTGTATTGGATTTTGATAATCCATTTTTTAAGTCAATGAGACTTTTGTTTTTTGATTGAGCAGTGAGCTCTAGGTTGCTAGCCTTCCTGCATGTGCAGACCCCTCATTGTAAGTAATATTTATTCATTGACTAGTGAGTGAATATTGTGGGTCACAAATCCCACCAAGGTTTTTCCCACACCAGGTTTCCTTGTTAAATATCTTGTGTTATGGTGCGTTTTCTATGTTGTCTCTACTATTCTTATTTGTTGCATTAATTCTTATTTACCGATACACTGTTTTGGGATACAAAGTATAAATATTCTGCAAACTAGTTAGACACAGATTTACCCCCCCCTCTTAGTGTCTTTGGGAATGTCATTGATTCTAACATATGGTGAGTATCTTGGGAGCAAAACCATCTATGCTCTTGCATTAAACTTTTCACAAATATCCTCAATCAATAGAACGAGTGGGCTTCTATAATAAAAGGTGTTTAGTAATGTTTGATTTTCTTAGACATAAGTTCATTCTGCAGTGACTCACTTAAGATCCTTGTAACTTGTGGTTGGGCCCATATGTCCTTTCGACAATTTAAACTGTAGGAACAACTATGCCCAAGGCTACAGCTTTCACTCACACCTGATTTCTATAGTGGCTCTAAGGATTTACCATGCGAGGCCATTCCCAAGAGTGATGTGTCTCTTGGTAGGCCTCTCTTAAAAAAATAATTGTTTTGAGCGTTACTAACACTTTTCTCTTGCACCTAAGACCATGAGAGCCAAGGGAGACGATAGTGTGTGTTAGAAGTAGGACCACTCTACAGACTTTTTGCACAAGTGTGCTAAACACCGAAAACACTTGTTCTTTTTAACTGGTTTATTGCAATGTAATTTAAATATTTGGAGATGTTGCTCCAACAAATTGTTAGGTCTGACATGGAAAGCTAATATATTGAGAGGGGAGGGGTGAATTAGTACTTCAAAACTTTTCTTGAAAAATAATTTTATTGATAAACACAAACTAAGTATTGTTGATCTCATAAATATATAAACTGAAACATAATCATAGAAATAACATCCATCAAAATTTCACTCCATAACACAAAGATTTTTGGTCACGCAGAAACTCTTGGTTAGAGAGAGAAGCTACGGTGGGGATGGCACCCACAACTTCACTACTGCAGTAATCAAGATTACTCGATTAGAGCTACATGTTTAGCTATTTCTGATAGCTTACCCTGTTAGGAATATAAAGATCTTTAGATCTATCTTGCTAAAAGATTTTACAAACACTTTTAGAAAATGTTGTACCTGGTTTAAAGTCTTTACAATTTATAGACTTTATTAGAGTCTTTTACCCTATTAAAGGTTTCTAGCATAACTTAATAATTCAATCAAAATCTTTACAAAATATCTGTAAATTCACATCTGAAATGTTATAGCAGATTCTATGTGCTCAATATAAAATTACCTTGCTCATAACATTCCTCGGTAATTGATAAATAAACTCGGTAACCACTTCTGTATACTCTATCCCTTAAACTGTTCTTTGAAACCTTCTCTGTAACCTCTGAATATCTCTATCAATCTTCTTTCTTCACACTTAACTATATCATCACTTCGTCTCTTCTCTTTTGATTGTCATGTCATATGTCAAATACTCAAATCATTCTATTTATATAGATCTTTGAGACGGTGATTTGTTCATGCTTCGATCATACAAACATGTTTTATTGAATGAATAAACATAGAAATTATTTCATTGGATATTTTTCCTCAAAATCATACAAAATCTTTAAATGCAATTTCCTATGTAATAACGGTTTCATCTTCTCGAATCTTGTAACACGTTTTACATGTGTGTCCAGGTTCATTGAATCTGGTAACACATTTCCACTCGGTTCAGATTAACTCGGTATTCCTTCTTTGCTGCTTGGTAGACATTCTGTATTCATCTCAGTTCATAGCTTGGTGTATATCATCTCGATAACTTGTCTCTCTTCTGTAACCAACACCGATAACCTTGGTATTTACCGACTGGACTTTTTGGTAGTATAAACCGACTAGTGTATATAGGATGACTTTGGGCATAAAACTAATGACAACTTAGTAAATAGCAACAATCTCCCCTTTTGACATTAGTTTGGTATGTTTGACAAAACTCCTTTCAAAGTCATAGCACAAAATCTATATACTTGCAAAATAAACTGAAATGTTAGTATATACATTGTTCAAATACATACTCCCCTTATCAATATTCTATACATAACTTGACGTTCCATACTCTGTATTCCATGCTCTTGATGTTCCATGTTCCTGATGGTCCCTGCTCCTGATGTTCCATGCTCCCCCTATCAATTTCAACTATACATGCAGATACTCTGTATACTCGGTACACTCCCCCTTTTTGACAAACATCAAAACTAGTTACCATTTGGTGGGGGCAACTAATCAAAAATAGATTTATACTTTGTACGAGCTTTAGTAAGAGCATTCGTAAGTGCATCCTTGACACTTTCCATTATTGTATTCTGAGCTGTAATATCAGCTGATATTGTGATCAAACCATCTAAAGTGCTTCCATCTATTTGAGTTGACAATTGGGTAGCTCGGTTGATCTTCTCTTGAACTGATGACAAATGGGGAATAAATAATGTTTGAAGAGTCATGATATCCATCCTTATTTTATGTTCTTCATTTCAAAGTTCTAACTATTGAGCCATAAGGTTTTGTAGCCTTGTATAAGAATTTTGAAGAGAATCTGACTCGATAGTCAATTTATTTGAGAGATCGGTAATCTCTTTTTCAATGACTTTAGTCTTATTCTTGATATCTTTGATGAAGAATGAAAATTTACATAACTTCTGGAATAAATAAATAATATGCTTGAGTTGAGGGGACAACTCATCAATGAATTCAAGAAGCTTTATTTTACCTATAGCAATTGCTTTCTGCACTTCTTTAATCATCCTGGTAATTAGCTCTTTATCTTTCAATTTGCTAAGGTATTATGATGCTTATACTCCTGATTCCTCCAATTGAGTGAGTAGGTCATCCAGTTGCACATGGATGGCAGCATCTTTATTGATGGTAGCTTCAGGCATCATGTCTGTCAATAATGTTTTGACCTTCTGAAGTACTCGGTTCTTCTGCTGAATAGCTATATGTCTCTCCTACTCTGCTTTGGCTTTACAAAGCTCACCAAATTCTATTAGTGCTTGCCCTTTCAATTTTGTAATGTCAACATTCGGTAACACAATGGGCTTTGACAGATCTATCTTAAAACTGTGTCTTTTTGCTGTCTTTCCCTTTGATGATGATGCCTTCTCCGGTTGAATGGGTATAATGGATTTTGAGGCTTGTCCTTCCTTGGTATGTTGCTCGGTAGAGGCAACACTTTTGTCAGTTCTTGTAGCCTCTATTGTATACTTCGGTGTTTCCTTGCTTTCAGTGGCAATTGTCTCGGTGCTTGATGGTACTTAGGAAGTTTGATTGCCTATGGCCTGAGAGGTAGATTCATCCGGTTTAACCTTTTGACCCTTTGTACCTTGATCTGTGTCCTAAAGTTTCTCGGATATAACTCATTGGGTGATTAGAGGATAGGACTTAACCTGTTCCACAAATGATTCACTTGATATTAGTTTGGCATAGGAGCTTCCTTCTATCATTTCTCCTTCCTGTGCTCCAGTCTCCATTACATCCTCATCTAACTGAATAGTGGAAGCAGGATCTTGCTCAGTGATGCCAACTATTTCTACTTCACGTTTTGGCTCTTCAGCCTGAATCCTGAATATTTTCTTCCATTTTTCTTCAGTTTCTTTTTCAACTTCAAGATATAGGCCATTCATCACTTTCAAGGCCCTTTGTTTTACTTGAAAATTTGTCTAGTAGTTTTTCAAATGATCTCTTATGTCATCTACCGACATATCTGGAAAGAGATGAACTAAGACTTTTTCTCTTATTTGCTTATCTGAGTCCATAGCATATTTCCATCTATTATCAATGTGTGAGTACAATTCTTCTGGAAGAAAACCAATCACTTCGAATGGAACTACTTGGAACTTGAGAAGTGCACAAATTAGAGTCTCTTCTATTTGCCTCTTCTCGTCATCTGTTCTTGTATCATATTTTACATATCTAAACGACCCAAATCCACCACTTTCCTTTAATTTTGGACAAAAATTGTCAACACTATGTACATCTTCCTTTGTGCTTTTTACAACCTAAAGTTTATTTACATCTTCTGACTTTGTGTCACTTGCCTTTGCATATCTACAATCACTTGATTAGCATGATCCAATTCTTCTTGAAGATTCACAATCCTGCATGATTGTTTATAGCCTTCCATTGATAGGATCTTTCTCTTTAGGCTATTAGTCTCTTTACCAAGAATCAAGCTCTGATACCAATTGTTAGGTCTGACTTGGAAAGCTAATGTACTGAGAGGGGAGGGGTGAATCAATACTTCAAAAAATTTCTTGAAAAACAATTTTACTGATAAATACAAACTAAGTATTGTTGATTTCATAAATATATAATACTGAAACATAATCATAGAAATAACATCGATCAAAATTTCACTCCATAACACAAAGATTTTTGGTCACGCAAAAACTCTTGGTTAGAGAGAAAAATTGCAGTGGGGATGGCACCCACAACTTCACTACTACAGTAATCAAGATTGCTCGATTAGAGCTACATGTTTAGCTATTTCTGATAGCTTACCCTATTAGGAGTATAAAGATCTTTAGATCTACCTTGCTAAAGGATTTTACAAACACTTTTACAAAATGTTGTACCTGGTTTAAAGGCTTTACAATTTATAGACTTTATTAGAGTCTTTTACCCTGTTAAAGGTTTCTAGCATAACTTAATAATTCAATCAAAATCTTTACAAAATATCTACAACTTCACATCTGAAATGTTATAGTAGACTCTATGTGCTCAATATAAAATTACTTTGCTCATAGCATTCCTCGGTAATTGATAAATAAACTCAGTAACCACTTCTATATACTCTATCCCTTAAATTGGTCTCTGAAAACTTCTCGGTAACCTCTGAATATCTCTGTCAATCTTCTTTCTTCACACTTATCTATATCATCACTTCGTGTCTTCTCTTTTGGTTGTCATGTCATATGTCAAATACTCAAATCATTCTGTTTATATAGATCTATGAGACGGTGATCTATTCATGCTTCGATCATACAAACATGTTTTATTGAATGAATAAACATAGAAATTATTTCATTGGATATTTTTCCTCAAAATCATACAAAATCTTTAAATGCAATTTCCTATGTAATAACGGTTTCATCTTCTCGAATCTTGTAACACATTTCACATGTGTGTCTAGGTCAATTGAATCTGGTAACATGTTTCCACTTGGTTCGAATTAACTCAGTATTCCTTCTTTGTTGCTTCGTAGACATATGAACTTTACTTGGTAGACATTTTGTATTCGTCTTGGTTCATAGCTCAATGTATATCATCTCGGTGACTTGTCTCTCTTCTATAACTGACATGGATAACCTTGGTATTTACTTACTGGACTTTTTGGTGGTATAAATCGACTAGTGTATATAGGATGACTTTGGGCATAAAACTAATGACAACTTAGTAAATAGCAACACAAACATGGTGTTCTTTTTAACTTCAAGGCAATATGTTGTCTAACTAGGAAAGTGAAAATCCTAGTCAACCAAATTGAAGCATGTTTTTGCTTGAAGTAAAATCGAGTTTGTAACCAAAAAGGGACAAGTTGTTTGGTCTTTTTAACTTGCAAAAAAATGAAATGTTGATTGTGAATTTTAGCCTTTACAAGAAAATGAAAGTTGTGTTGTTTATTTTAAGCCCCAAATGAAAAATTTGTCCTAACTTGCAAGAAAATAAATTTTGTTTGTTTGTTTTAAGCATCAAATGAAATAATTGTCCTAACTTGCAAGAAAACAAATTTTGTTTGTTTGTTTTAAGTGCCAAACGAAAATTTGTCCTAACTTGCAAGAAAACAAATTTTGTTCATTTTTTTTAAGCACCAAATGAAAAATTTGTGTTGATTTTATAATCCAAAATGAAAAGTGAAGTTTGTTTTAGTTTCAAAAGGGAAAGTGAATTATTTTTATCCAACTTTAAACAAAGTTAGAAAGCAAAAGAAATAAAAAACCCCTAAATTTTAACTCCTTAAATCTTGCAACACAAAAGGTTAGCAAAAACTTGCACAAAAATAAAACAGTTAGTGAAAAAAGAAAGTTTTTGTGGGCTTCTACAAGCCTAAATTTTTTAATATTTCGGTTACAAGGGGGTTTTTCTCAACTCTCTATTACAATAGTGCTACTCTGTGTAAATACAGAAGCACCACTTTAATACAAATGTGCTAAAAGATTGACAAATGCGCTAAAATAACCCCAAAAGAACTACTTAAAACTATCTAGCAAATTGAAATTCTTGTCAAATAGAGAGCGCAAAAGTGCTAAAACAGTGACAAGGTGCTATTTCAATAACAATAGTAGTAGATCATAGACAAAGGCGCTACTTCTATGGCCGAAGCGCCAAAACTCTGACAAAAGCGCTACTTTCTCTGTTGTCAAAAGTGCTAAAACATGTTCATTAGTGCTAAAGCGCAACTTGTGTGACAATTTTAGCAAAATTTTACAAAAAGTTAGTAGTTTGGATCAGAAGGTTACGTGTTCGATTCACATCAGGTTCACCAAATGATGCTTTGCAAAAAGGATGTTAGGAAACACAAGAATCAAATGTTAGTGTTAGCATCAATCATAATGAAAACACGAAAGAAACTACAATCCTAAGCAAGCATATCAAGAGAGATATCAAACATATAATGGAAAGCATAAAAAAAAAGGAAAGACACTAAACCCTCTCAAATGCTTGCCAATATGCTCATAGCTGCTCCTCCCTTGTTTCTCTCCTCTCCAAGTTCCACATGAGTCTAGCCCTCATCTTTTTGCACTACTATGAAAGTCTTATGGAGATTCAAGATTTTTAAAAATGATTAACAAAAGACTATGCAAATGCAAGTAAACTAGATATGAGAAAGTAGTTAATTAATCTATATTGAATTTAACCAAAATAAAAATCTAGATTAGATGTTCCTAAAATGCTCTCTCAAATTTCATTATAGATTAGATGCATACAATATTTTTGGAGCTGGATATGAAGGAAATGGGCTCTATTTATAGGAAAAATAGAGAAATTGATGGTTGAGATTGAGTAATCTCAACAAGGGTCAGGATTGATGGGTTTATGATCTATGTGAGCGTTTTCAACCCAATCCTAGGATGACAAATGTCATCATGAGATGGCTTGAGAGGAGAGGGAAGAAGCATTAAATGCTTGAGATGACATGATGGTTACCCTGGGAGGGTTTGGTTAGGCTTGAGTTAATGGATAAAGCTTGTATTCAAGGGTAATGCTTTTATCGAATGGATAAACTCTTCTGCAAGAGTTAGTGTGGATAACCATGGTCAAAGCAATGAATGCTTGAACAGACACATGAGTTATATGGGGTTTAAGTTAGAGGGAAAGTCTCTAACGATGTGGGTGAGTTGAGTTAACCAATAATGGTTATGTAAGAGCCATAAGTGGTTTGGAAGACTTTGAGGGTTAACTTGTTGAAGACACAAAGCCTTTAATGCTTTTCAAAGACTATGGAGGCTTTGAGAAGTGACTTCAAGTTGCTTAGGAATGTGACAATAGTTAGGAGATGGATTAGGCTAATTAGAAGGGGTTAGAAGAGTCTAGAAGGTGGTTATAAGAGCAAGTGGGTTTGGTGGGTGAGAGAAAATAGGATTTTAATTAAAATAAAATTTATTTATTTCAATCAAATAGGTGCAGCTTGCATTTGTAGAAGAATTCAAGTGGGGGTTAGTTTAGGGATTTAAATAAATATTTGTTTATTTATTTAAATGAGGAAAGGGAGTTAAATTAAATAAATATGTTTATTTATTTAATTGATTGTTTTAGAATGCGGCTTAATGAATTAATTTAAATAAATTGAATAATTTATTTAATTAATAGGAGAAGAGTTTGAGTATGAATTAATTAATTATTCATTTAATTAATTGGATAGAATTATGTGACTACAATATATAAATATATGTATGTATGTATATGTATACGTATGTATGTATGTATGTATGTATATGTATACATTTATATATATATATATATGTGTGTGTGTGTGTGTGTATATATATGTATATATATATATGTGTGTGTGTGTGTGTGTGTGTGTGTGTCTATACACACACACACATATATATATGTATATGTGTGTATACACACACACACACACACATATGTGTGTGTGTGTGTGTGTAAATATATATGCACACACCCACACAGATATATATATATATGTGTGTGTGTGTGTGTGTGTGCACGTGTGTGTGTGTGTATATGTATATATATATATGTATGTATGTATATATATATATATATATACATATATATACATATATATATGTATATATGTATATACATGTATATATGTATATATATGTATATATATACATATATACATGTATATACATATAAATATACCGAGAACTGCCCTTTGAAAGGTTGCAAGAGCATTACATAAACCAAAAGGAAGGACTGAATAGGCATATGTGCCCCAAGGGCAGGTAAAGGTGGTCTTCTCCTGATCTTCTGGAGCTATTCTGATCTGGTTATAACCACTAAATCCATCCAAAAATGAAAAGTATTGCTTACCTGCTAGAGAGTCTAACACTTAATCTATAAATGGAAGTGAGAAATGATCCTTTTAGTAGCAATATTGAGTTCCCTATAGTCCACACAAACTCTCCATTTTTCTCCTTTCTTGGGAACTATAACCAGAGGAGAAACCCATTGACTATATGAAATGGGGTAGATGAATCTTGCATGAAGCAATTTTTGCAGTTCCTCCTTAACTATTTCCCTTAAAGCAGGATTAATCCTTCTCTCAGGCTGTCTAATTGGTTTACAATCCTCTTTGATATATATATATATATATATATATATATATATATATATATATATATATATATATATATATATATATATATATATATATATATATATATATATATATATATATATATATATATATATATATATATATATATATATATATATATTAAATAAGTCAATGTATAATTATTATTTTTAATATGATTATAATATTTATTAAATATATTAAATTATTATTTATTATTAGATTAAGATTGATGATATTATTTTATATTAAACAATAGTACGCAGTATCAATAATACCATTATAATTGTAATTCTATGTCAACCTTAATTGCTTAATATTATGGTTACAATTATGGTCAGGGTTAGGGCTTGGTGTTAGGGTTAGGGCTTAGTGTTAGGGTTAGGTTAGGATTATGAGTATGATAAAATAAAAATTATGAGAGGTTTTAGCTCATGATTAGGGTTAGGGTTAGTGTTAGGATTAGGATTTTGGTTAGTATTAGGGTTTAAATCATGGTTAGGGTTATTCTTAGGATTATGTTTTTTATTAGAGATATAGTTAAGTTTAGGGTTATTATTAGGTTAGGCTTAGGGTTAGGGTTAAGATTGTAGTTAGAGATATTATTAGAGATGGAATAGTTGTTATGATAAGTTTTAGTTCAAGATTGAGGTTAGGGTTAGTATTATGGTTAAGTTAGGTTTACGGTTATTATTATTGTTAGGGTTTGGGTTTACATTATGGTTAGGGTTAGGGTAAGGAGTAGGGTTAGGCTTTAGTGTTAGAGTTAGGATTGTAGTTAGTGTTAGGGTTTACATTATGGTTAAGGTAGTACTATTAGTATGATAGAGTAACAATTATGATAAGTTTTAGCTCAAGATGAGGGCTAGGTTTAGGGTTAGCATTAGAGTTAGGATTTTGGTTAGTGTTACAATTTACATCATGGTTAGGGCTATGGTTAGGATTAGGCTTTTGATTAGACATATAATTAGTTTTATGGTTATTATTAGGTTAGTCTTAGGGTAAGGGTAAAGGCCCACACATAGCAATGCATTATGGGAGGCCAAAGATAGTAGTTCGATGTAGTATTAGAGATAGACTAACAACTATGTTAACTTTTAGTTCAAGATTAGGGTTAGAGTTATTGTTATGGTTAGGTTTAGGGTTTAGGATTTATGGTTAGTGTTATTGGTAGGGTTAGGTTTTACATCATGGTTAGGGTTAGAGTTAGGGGTAAGGCTAGAGGTAGTGTTAGGGTTAGGATAATGGTCAAGGTTGGGGTTTAATATTAATATAAGTAGGATATTATAATATTATAATAATATCTTTATATTATTATATATTAATTAATATAATAATATTATTTAATATTATATGAAATTTGAATGTTTTTAATATTTGTCAACTATATAATGTTATTAATAATAACAACCTACTGTCAACCCTAACCCTAACTATGATGTAACATTTATTGTTACCTTAATTTAACCCTAACCTAACCTTAATTTTTGATAACCCTAATTGTACCCAAACCGCAATCATAACTTTGAATATTGTAATTATAGTCCTATCCTTTTTTAAACCCTAATCTAATGTTAACGCTAACCCATACCCCAATCCTATCTTTCATTCTAATTTTTCCCCTAATCCTCTCTTTAGGATTAATTGGTGAATTATTATAGATCTTTTTTTTCCAATCTCTTTATTTTGATGTATATTTTAAAAATATTTATATAGTCTTTACACAAATGGTTTTTTTAATTTTAGAAAATGAAAGAAATAATAATAAATCAAGGTAAATATGTCCTTTTAATCATTATTTATTGTAAAATTTCTTCTTTTATCTATATGATAAATAAATTAATATTGCGATGAGGAAATTTTAGACAATTGTAAGACTACTATAAGCTACCACAAACTCCTAAAATATTACAAAACATCCAAAATCGCCCATGAGACAAATAAACAAGTATACCAAATAACAAACCTTTACTATTGTCTCATTTTTTCTATTAACTTTTGATCTTGTTGCTATGATTTCTCTCAAAATTCACTGATTTTGTTTCAAGATGACAAAAGCTAAATGGACTATGGTATAAGAGATATAATGTGCAACTATGTGGATAATACTATGCAATGGTGGATGAATGGTAATGATGTTGCTACAATGATACTACACTAAGCCAAAGGCACACTTTTGATTGCTTGATTTCTCTAAAATGCTTGATAATGACTAGCTTGAAATGTTGGAAAATGGTTTACTTTTATAGACTTTGAAAGAACAAAATCCCAAGTGGTGAAGATCAATGGTTGAAAGTGAATCTCGATAAAAGGGATGGCTAAGAAGAATTGGTTGGAATGTGAGAGAGAAAGGGGGAAGATGTTACTCCTACGATGACAAGGTGGAAAAAGGTGGAAGGAGAAGCCACGTGGCATCATACTCACCTTGACCAAGAATGAAGGCTCATATGATATAGGATGGTTGGAGATAATATAGGCTTCCCAAGACAAGTGGAGTCAACAATCTAGGGAGGTTGGAGAGAATTTTGGATTCATAGGACAAGTAGACCTTGATCAAGTTAATATGGACAAAACTACCACCTAGGATGTAGGGGAGATGGAGAGAATATAGGAAGTAGGAGGACACCTAAGTCTCCTCCTCCTATTGGCTAGGAATGGATGTTGAGGATAACTGAAGAATTAAATATTAAAAATATTTAATTTACTTAGCCACTTGGGGTTATTGAGATGACATGTTGACATGGAAGAGGAAATGATGTGGAATTAATATTGAAGATTTGAATTAGATGATTAATTAAATAACTTAAAATTATTTAATCAAGATGAACTTTAGAAGAAATGATGAAATTTAATTAAATAATAAATATTTAATTAATAAATTTATTTATAGGAATATGACACGTGAATCAAATAAATAAATTATTTAATTTATTTATTGATAGAAGAATAAAGCTATTAAATAAATAATAAATATTTAATTATGTCTAGTCATTTTTCAATGTATACATTTTGCCCCTCTTTGAGACAATGTTGGAATAACATTATTTCAAAGAAAAATAAATCAAGTCTTGGTTTGCCCCTAATTGTGTTATATCAATGGTATGCCCCTTCAAGAGATCGATTGGTGATTTTTTTTTTGAAAAAAAGGGTTAAAGCTAGCAATCTCATGAATTACAAAAATTGGATGAAGAAATTGGCAAAAAAACAAGTTGCCCCAACATTACATGGTCATTACACCTCTAATTAGGTTAAAATGGACTACATATAGAAATTGTTGGGCCCACTTCCAACTCATTTGCACAGATGGAGCTTTGGGAGTGAATTGTGGAGAAAAGAGTGATTGGAGCAGAGTGTTGTCAACAGTCATCATGGTGATCTCCTACCACAAACATCAATTTGAGTGTGTTTGTAGATTCCAGAGGCCAACTTAGTACGGTGCCCTAGTATGTACATATGTACCCTCTTTGTACTTTTCACATTTAATTCTTTGTAGGTCAAGAATTTTAATTTTTCATAGGTGTGATATTGAATTTTTTGGATTTTTCATCTTTTTCAGTGCATTCGTTAGATCTTTTATGCTTTTGTTAATTTATGTAATGCTTTTAAGCTTTTAGCGCATATGATATTTATTTTAATTCTTTTGTTTAATCTTTTAGTGCATTTGATAGATTAGTGCATTCATTGAATGTTTTAACACCTTTGATGATTCTTTTAGCACAATTGATGTTTTAGAAAATTCAATTATTTTAATGGCGCATTTGAGATTTTCGTTAACGTGTTTGCTTGTTTGGTGGATATGTAAGATTATTTAGTAATTTTGCAAACTTTTTAGCACTTTTGCATTTATATAAGGATTTTTAGTGATTTCAAGATAGTTGCATGAGATAGATAGTTTAGATAGATGAGTTGACATCATGATTGATGGTAGCCAATCGATAGTTGCTTAGTGAGATTGATCTAATCTTTGAAGAGCTAATATGATAGGTAACTATATACTAGATAGGTTGATTAGGATAGATGCAACTAGAGCTAATTGAATGACACTTGTAGCATTCATTGATTTTTAGGAGGATTTAGATATTTTGATGTCTTGGGAGCGATTCTCGAAGATGATGTAAGTAAAGCCTACATAGATACATGTGGTTTGAGATTTCTCTTTTACATGCCTAATATCAGGGAAAATAGGGGTTTGTTGACAACACTCACAAAGAGGTGGCATAGCGACCAACTTTTCACTTGCCCACTAGTGAGATTAGTGTGGCTCTTGAGGATGTATATAAGATTTTGTGGATTCTGATTACAGGAGAGTTGATTTAGTATGATCACCATGAGATGGGTGGCACAACAACACTTCACATGGTTTTTGGTGATGATGAGATTAATGGATCAGAGGTGTGATGGAATGATATGCTCTACTATTATGACCCCTTATCATCAGTACTAGTAGGCATGATTGGAGGCTTCATATTTCTAGATAGAAGATATTGAGGACTATCAGTTGGATGGGGCGACATTTTAGAGAGCATGGTTATAGAGGGTAACCACTATGCATGGGGAGTGTGTATGCTAGAATACTTATATCATGACTTGCATCAAGTTGTTAATGATGGTACAGCTAGTTTGTCGACGGACATCACCTTGCTTCAAATTTGGTGTTGGGAACATATTTCCATTATTAAACTAGTATATGATTGGGTTAGGGGTGAGGTTCATCCCTATCTATATGTATTTCATGGAGTTGCTTCCTAACCTAGACTAGGGAAACTAGAGTTTTGGAGATACACTTTAGACACCATGGACTCAATGATATGGAGGCCTTGTGTTGGATGTGAGCCATGGACCGATGGTGCAAGAGAGCTTCTCATTATATATCAAGCTTAGTATTTGATTGGTTGTACCCCTTACGCGATTGAGAGATAGTTGATAGTTTGGCTATTCAAATAGTTTGGATGGATCCAAGCTATGTCGTAGGGTATAACCTTGTATTCTCACACATACACGGATAGATCAAACTAGGGCCCTTCTATTTCTTTTGATATTGCATTCACAGAGTTAATGGTATTATCACATCATGCATGGGGTTCACAGACTCACTTATTAGATCCAAGGATGATAATGTATATTTCGTGCAATATTTTATAGAGAATCCTTTTTTGAGGCTTACAGATCTTGCTTATCCATGATTGAATTTTGAGGATGATAATGTAGATTTCGTATAATATGTTATAGAGAATCCTTTTTTGAGGCTTATAGATCTTTCTTAGCCATGATTAACTTTTGAGGATGATGATGATGATCAAGGTCGCCCACAGAGGTAGAGGAGTTGATAGATAGTTGAGGCAGGATATAGTGGTGATGGAGATGAGAGTAGGAGAGCAGGTGGTAGAGATGGTAGGGGTAGAGGTAGGGTACAAATGCATGAGGTACCATTGCAAAGTGGATGGGAAGTTGGGTGCTAGTGAGAGGAGGTTGAGTTGGAGTTGGTAGAGATGGAGGTAGCGGTGGAGGTAGAGATCCTGTTAGGGTTGTGGAGGGGATTGGAGGAGGGGGTGGGGATAGTGGAGATGAGGAGGAGGAGGAGGAGGAGGAGGAGCGACCATAATTGGTTTGGAGGAGGAGAGTGGTTGAGCCAAGTGGAGGATAGGTAGCTGCCTCATTTTAGGTTTAGTAGGAGGAAGCACATGATATATAATAGCCAGTAGGGGGAGCAAAGGATAAACAAACTAATGATATTGCATCTTTGAGAACAGATAGCTCAACTACAAGAGAAAATGCATACACTTATGGTAGAGAGAGACATTGCTAAATAGCAAGTTAGAGTTGTGACTGCAGAGTGGGACACTGCTATCAAGAGATATGGCTGAGCAGAGAGTCTCCTAGAGCAGGCAGAGAAGGTAGGAGCCTAGGGTGCTCATGGTGATGCTATGATGGTCATGCTACATGCTAGCAAGGATATTTCCTATTGGAATTGTTTATATGAGGCAATTGTTCTAGCAGGTTAGAGGGTTGGAAGTTATGTTCCTACTTCTTAGAGAGTACCTTAGCAAGCACAAACTGATATTGTAGGTGTCATGGGTCCTCCACAAGCACTGTGAGATAATCGAGGGGTAGGTCCATCAAGTATTGGAGGAGAGGTAGGTCAACTGAGACCAACACTTTCTAGAGGAGGTGCTACTTAATTTGAGACTTGACTTCATATTCTATTATACCATATATGACTAGTGATTTTTTATTTTGATATTGTTGTATACTAGGATAGATTTTATGATTTTATGATGATATGTAGATGAAAATTGGACTCTATATGCTTTACCAATTTATTGAATTTTCTATGCATGTGATTAATATGATTCTTATGATGATGATGTTTATATACATTGATTGTACAATGCTATGAATTTATGATGTTATGATGAGATGATTTCTTATATGCCTATTTATGATGATGTCCTATTCATGATGCTTATGCTGATATTATTTGCATACTACGATTGACTACATGATTGTGTTGAATGATTAGTATTTTCATATCATTCTTAATATTATTTGTATCCATGTCTATGATACTCATGATGTGTAATTATGTCTATTAGATGTTTGATTAAAATAGCTATGTGATGATAATGATGGCAATATTTCTATGATGCTATATACATATGAGATATCCACATGATTTATTGATGTATGGATATGGCTTTTGTTTGTTGGATGATGTATCTAAAAATGATGAAATGGTTGTATCTATCATATTATATATGCATTGTTATTATGATCCTAGTGATGGATGAATTAGCCTATTTACATGATGATGTTATGATTAGTGGGCATGTACACATGATGATGTGAGAAAATGTTGGACATTAGACTTGTTGGATGTGTTGTTGTCATTGATGTCAACATATTCATGTGTTCTTGTTCTTTGGTGTTGTAGAGAGTTGGTTTGGTTGATTTATAGAAGATATGTTGATGTGGATTTTAGGATTCAGATATTAGTATCTTTAGTTGATCTAACATGGGTTTCAATGTTCTGGAAGCTGATTTGATCAAGTTGTGTGATTTGGTGTGGTGACTAATTTTTCTATTTGTTTTGTATTGCAAAGTTGTGATTTCTAGTTTGTATTTCTTCAGAATTGATTCATTATGTTATGTGGATTTTGGAGAGTGTTTGGGATGTTCATGTGTGTCCTTAGTTCGAGTGGTTCATGATTTGAAACTTCACAAGTGTATCTTTCAGTTTGCTATGTTGGTGTTCTTGAGCTCCAAAAGGGAGATGATGATTCTTGTAATCCGAGTTGTTGTGGTTGTTGCGAAGGAATTCATGTTGCTTGTTGGTGTTTCTAGATCACGTGCTATGTGTATTGTTGGTTTGCAGTGTTTGTTGTGCATGTTATTGAATATTTTATTGGTCCAGTGGTATTCTTCATGTTATATGACTTTCTGGCCAACCCGATGGTTCTTGTGTGTTGCGGATGATCTTGGTGTGATAATCAGTGGTGTTGTATGCTCGAGGATTTGATTTAGGTCCATGATATGTCCTTGCCAATATTGTATTGGTTTGCATATGGATTTATGTATTATATGATGTAATTTTGTAATTAGGACTTATGAGTTGAGCCAACCTTGAGAGTAAGCTTGATGATTTGTATAAATACATGTAATATTCAGTTGGGAGATGCATCTACATGTGTGAATATTATTTTTATCTTTCATTAGAAGAGGAGAAAAGTGAAGAACTGTGATAGAGTATGCAGAAATGTGAAGAGAAGAGTTTGAGTATATGTGCTTAACCGAAATTGTGACCAAGCATTTGGAGTTGTTATTCCTTCAATTCATGTAATTTGGATTGGTGTCAAATCTTTGTAAGGAAGTTATCCTTCCTAAGTTTGTAGCCCTTTGTTATTTTTAAGCAATGAGCTCTAGGTAGTGTGCCTAAATGCATGTGTATTCCCCATTGTAATATTTACATACTACTACAGAGTATTATCGTATTGTGGGTAGGTTCTCATTGTGGCTTTTCCCTTAACCGGGTTTTCCATGTCAAAAATATGCATGTTATGTGTGTTTTTGATGTGTTGTTTATCTTTGTTATTATTGTTCTTGATCAGATCTTAAGTTGAGGTTAATTTGTTTAAGTTTGGTGAAAACTGACTCAACCCCCCCTGTCTCAATTTTCTTGCATTGTTGTTTTCAACAATTGGCATCAAAGCTAGATCATCTAGAAGGAGCTTGACCGCTTGAGGAGATTTGAGATGGAAACTATTATTTTTCAGGAAGGAGAGTCTGAGATTTTATGGAACTAATTACACTATATGGAAGAACCGGATGGAGAGTCACTTAAAATGTCTTGGAGAAGATTATTGGAAGATAACAAATAATGCCTAAATTGTTCCTCATAATGGTCTTGTTAGTGTGAACGAGATCAAGGATGTTGAACATAACATAAGAGCCAAATAAGCATTGATGAGTGTCTTGACTGATTCAAAGATGACTAATATGATGGGATAACAGACTACACATGAGATTTGGGAGAAGTTAGAAACCCTATAGGAAGGAGGCAAACACATGAAAGTCACCAAACTGTAGAGTTTGAAAGGAAAGTATGAGATGTTGAGAATGAGAGAAAATGAGAATATTTAATCCTTTATGGCTAAAGTGAATGATCTTGTGTTGAACATCAGCTATGCTAGTGGAGTCATTAAAGAAGATTAGATTGTTACTAAAGTATTGAGATCCTTGCCTCCTGCTTACAAACACAAAGTTGTTGCTATTGATGAGATCCAGAGTATGACAACTATGACAAGAGACATGTTGGTTGGTAAGCTTGCTTCTTTTGAATTGAGTAAACTTGCAGAATCACATGGAAAAATAGAGACTGCATTTAAAGATACTGTGTCCGGGAAGAAGAAGTATGATCCGACAGAGAGTTCAACTAGAGTTTCCAAATATGAAAGAGAAATAAAAGAGATGGAAGAACATGAAAGAGAACTAGAAGATCTTGAAGCACTTATTTCTAGAAGATTGCCTAAGGGAGTTGGTAAATATGAAGGGAAGTTATCTTTGAATTTTTTTTCATGTAATAAGATAGGACATTTTGCTTCTAGATGTCTGAAAAGGGCTAAAAGAGTGTCAAAGTATGATAAGCCTTACAAGTCCAAGTATAGATATCAGAAGAAGTGTCATTATGTTGTTGATGAAGGTGTGACAAATGATGAGTCTGAGAAAGGGAATTCTGAAGATGAATTTGTATTCATTGCTATCAAGGAAGATGATATGGTACCTATTAATTCTACAAGATGCAGTGTTGAAGAGAAATCCCTAGCTACTAAGATTGAAGAGAAAGATGAATGGGTGATTGACAGTGGTTGTTCACATCACATGACATGCGATAAAGGTAAATTTGTGAATATGGAGAAGTATGATGGTGGTGTACTAAGATTTTGAGACAACAAAGCTTGTGTAATCCATGGTAGAGGTTCTATTTCTCTTGATGGTAAGCATAATATTGATGATGTCTTATATGTTGAATTTTTTAAGCATAATCTTTTGAGTGTTGGACAGATGGTTGATAAGGGATATGATTTACAATTCAAGAATGGGAAATGTAAAATCTTCAATAGCTTCGGTATAGAAATTGCATCAGGAACTCAAACTATAGGTAATATCTTTCATTTGAATACTGGTGAGAAAAGTTGTTTGATTTCTAAGATTGACAAAATTTGGTTGTGGCATAGGAGGATTTGTCATGTTAATTTTGACTGCATGATTAAGATAAGTTCTACTCAAGTTGTTAAAGATCTGCATAAGATAGTAAAGCCTACTAATCTAGTGTGCAAAGAATGTCATTTGGGAAAGAAAACAAGAATTCCATTTTAGAGAAAATGATATACATCTACTGGGTTATTAGATCTTGTGCATACTGATTTATGTGGTCCTTCCAGGGTAAGAAGCTTGCAGGGTGATAGATACTTTATGTTGTTGATTGATGACTATTCTAGAATGATGTGGGTCACTTTTCTAAAGGAGAAATCTAAAGCACTAGAGATGTTCAAAATATTCAAAGCTAGAGTGGAGATAGAGACAGGATTGAAATTGAAGTGTCTAAGATCTGACAAAGGAGGAGAATCCATTTATGGTGAGTTTAATTATTTTTGTGAAGAGCATGGAATTAGGAGATAGTTATCTACTATGTGAACCCCTCAATAGAATGGAGTTGTTGAAAGGAAGAACAAAACCATTTTGGATTCTTCTAGGACTATCATGGTTAAAGGAAATCTTTGCATATCTATTGGAGAGAAGCTATTAGCACTATTGTGTACACATTCAATCGAGTACATATAAAAGTTGATTCTGGTAAGACTCCTTATGAGTTATGGTTTGGTCATGTTCCTATAGTTAGATATTTCAAAATCTTTGCGATAATGTTATATAAAAAGAGATGAGGATATAGGAAAATTTGATGAAGGAATATTTTTGGGATATTCTACTAAGAGCAAGGCCTATCGACGTTACAACAAAAGACTAAGAAATATAGTTGAAAGTGAAAATGTGAAGGTTGATGAGAGTCATGAGAAGAAAATTAGAGCATGCAAATATGAATATGATTATCAGGATGTTAATTCAAAGAAAGTGCAGACTCTAAGCATGAAGCAGAATGATCTGAGAGAGGCAGTGAATCCAAATGTTGTTGGTAGTGAAGAAGATCAAGCGAATAAAATTAGAACAATCAGAAGACCCCCAAGTATGTAAGATTAAATCATTCAGGGAATCAAATTATTGGTGATAAAAATAAAGGTGTGATGACTAGGAGAAGAATTGCTACTAAAGAGACATGTTTGATTTCTAAGATTGAGCCTAAAGGTGTTGTTGAAGCTTGTAAAGATGAAAATTGGGTAAAAGCTATGGAAGAAGACTTAAATCAAATTGAGAAGAACAATACATGAGAACTTGGTTGGAGACCTAAGGACAAGAATGTGATTGGTACTAAATGGGTATTCAAGAATAAACTGAATGAAGATGGAAAAGTTACTAGAAACAAAGAAATATTGGTATGTAAAGGATATTCACAGATGGAAGGAATTGATTTCAAGGAGACTTTGGCTTTGGTAGCTAGAATTGAAGCTGTTAGATTATTTCTTACATTTGTTGCTCATAATAATTTCAAGGTATATCAAATGGATGTGAAGTCATCCTTTTTGAATGGTGAGTTGGAAGAAGAAGTCTACATTGAACAACCAGATGGATTTTCATTGATAGATGAAGGAGACATGGTATACAGATTGAAGAAAGCATTGTATGAACTTAAACAAACCCCTAGAGCTTGGTATGTCAGATTGTACAAGTATTTGATGAAGTAGGGATTCTATAAAGGTACTATTGATAGTAATTTATACTTCAAGATTGATAATGATAATATTTTGATTGTTGAAGTTTTTGTTGATGACATTATTTTTGGAGGAGCTGATGATTTGAGTAAGAAGTTTGTTGATGATGTGCAAAAAGAGTTTGAGATGTCTATGATAGGTGAGATGAAATTATTTTTGGGAAAGAAGTTGATTTATTGGGCAAGTAAGAAGCAGAACGCTATCTCTTTATTTATTGTAGAAGCTAAATAAATTGTTGCTTCTAGTAACTGTACTCAGGTACTTTGGATGAAGCAGATGCTGAAGGATATTAGAGCTTTTTTTAATGAGCCTACTGTTATATATTATGACAATTCTAGTACTATCAATATTTCTAAGAATCCGGTGTTGCATTCTAAGACAAAACATATGTCAATCAAGTTTCATTTCTTGAGAGAGAAGGTGAATGAGAAAGAAGTCAGATTGGAGTATGTATCTAAAAGGAACATATTGTAGATATCTTTATGAAGCCTTTGAGGGATCTTGATGATTATAATGTATTAGGTGATAAGGGAAGCAAGTCTATTTAGTTTATTGACTTGAAATTTCTTCAATGATAGCTATGGTGTAATCAAGACAAAATTTTGCATCAGAGGAGCAAAGAAGACAATTCAAAGAGAGTATCATAGATGATGACAAGAACAAATGACAGGTTCAAATAGAAGAAGAAAGAAGAAGACATAATGAAGCTAATAGACAAATATATGCTTGAAGAAGGGAAAAGATAATAGTGGAACAATTGGATGTAGAAAATAGAGATGAAGGAAACGTGCATAGAAATAGGCATCAAATAACATCTGATCAAATCTCTCATTCTGAAACACAAGAAAGACAACAATTTGATCCCCAATCAAGTGAGAGGCAAAATCATCCATTAGATGGAGATATTGAGTTGAATCTTCAAAATAAAAATTCAATAGAATGCCAAAAACACCACAATGTGGTAGTCAATTAGAGATGAATGTAGGTGTTCAACATAACATACAAAATCCAAATGGTTCACTTCAATATGATTTTTAAAGATTCCAACTGCAATTTAGATATCAATTAGACATATTTAGAACCCCAAACATGTGTGATTTTTGTCAAGAATCTTATGTCAGAATCAAAGTGTTTTGAGCTTATGAAGGTCCTATATGCAATAGATCTTGACAAGAGAGAGGAAATAATAGGTTTTTATCTTCAAATAATATGGATCCTGGCCCACAACTAGAGGAGCTTGAAAATTTAACTCAAGTAGAGGAGATTTTGATTGCACATGGTAACCCAATACTGCAAGTTACACATGCAACAAGTGGTTAGTATAAATAGAAAGGACACACTATAATTTTTTCCCAAAATGTAGAGCATGTTTCAAATATTTTACCACGTACAATAGAGCATTGGTCAATTATTATTGTTAGAAGGGATTAACATGGCACCAATTACAACTTTACAATTAACAGGGATTGTGTGTATAAAGAGCTCAAATATAAAGTGGAGCATGACAAATATTACTCAGATGTTAGAATTGATGAACATGCTCTCAATCAGCTCCCAAGAGATTTTGATGAAAATATTTTTCACAAATTAAAGATAGTGGAGATGGAATTTGACTCAAATGTAAATTAAATCATATTTGTGGGTCCAGTAATGGAGATTGATGAAGATAATATAGTTGAGAACACAACATCGATGGCTTCAACACTTCTTTATGTATAGAGAGAAATGGAATCAATCCATGCATGGGTTAATAATCCTGAGGAAAATCCAACAACATTGATTAATTGGGCAGGTATTGGGTCATCTCCAATAAATGAATATGTCACATTGGGGTTACTTGATATGGAATTCCCAACATTATTTCCCGATGGTAGATATGACTAGTTAAACCCAAGAATGAGGCAAGTGCAACTACATGGATTTGTCAAGCATTTGTTGCGATATAGGGATCGTCATTTTGGTAAACATCCAAGATTTAGATATTTTATGATAAACATGGTAGTGATACATCATGCACAAAATTCATCTACAGTCCTTGCAAAAAGATTTACAAGACATGCCTATCACCATCAATGAGTTACGTCATCATATGGAAAACATGCCACAATTTCATTTAGCAGATAGGTTGATGCGGTTTGGAACAAATTTGAGAGGTACAAGGTCATATTGAGCTAAATGTCATGCAAAATTGACAAACATGCTTCACCAAATTGGATGTCCTACAATATTATTCACTTTAAGTGTAACAAATATGTATTGGCCCGATTTACATGCATTAATGCTAGGAACATTGCCAACTAATTCATGGGAAGCTGAAATTTTGAGAAGACAAAATGTTATCGACTATCCTCATATAGTCACACATTACATGCATTTAAGGTATACAATTTTGAGAAAAAAGTACCAATGTCAAAGATTATTGGTGTAGATATGAGTGGCAACATAGGGGTTCACCACATGTGCATGGATTTGTATGGATCAATGGAGCTCCCAATACATGGACAACATTGATTGGTGAAATGAGGAAGAATGAAAAAATGTTGAGAAATATTTTCATTGTTTTTTTCAAGAATGAAATCATAGAGAAGATCTACATCAAAGAAATATACATGCATGTTCAATAAATACTTAGACATACATATTTGTAGTGTCCTAAAATTGCACCCTACAACTTTGACCACATTGGGTCCCTAACTTATCGTTTGCACCCCTTGGCCTGATTGGGACTCGATTATGCTCATGCACCTCAAGTATTATACCACTTTTGACTATTCCTATGCATTTTGCACCTTATCCTAGCCCTAAAAAGGGGTAGGAGCAGGGTGCCATGCCTTGATCCCCCTAATTTGGGCCCCCTTTTAACCCTTGTTACTATTTCAAAATTGAGCAGGATTTCCCTCTTTGCATCGACTCATGTCAAGAAATTAGAAATTTATTCGATGGGCTTGGTATAAAAGGAGGATTTCCCCTCTCATTTGAACATCCATGAACAAGAAAGCACACATGAGATCAAACATTCAAGATAAATTGAGCATTAATCAGTCTTCCTTCAAGCCTTGGAGTAGAAATAAACTCAAGATTCAAGCATTGAAGTAGACATCTTTCATTCTTTTTTTTGAGGACTTCATCAAGCCCTAATTCCATGTGGAGATAAACAAACTTCAAAAGGAGGTATATCACTTGATTTTTAGTCATTAGTCAACATGTCCCTTAAAAGGAGAACCTTCAATTACAACAATTTCATTTAACTTTATTTCAATTTCATGGTTAACTCCAAAATAGAGGTTTGACCTAAGGCAAGCCTCTATTCCCAACCTATTTCCCTTTCTTTTTGTGTGCAAGAAATAGGTACAGAGCTATGATTCTTAGAATAAGCATTATTTGCAAAGACAAATCAACCCTCTTTAGTGAGCAAAAAAGTAGGAGGACCAAGGTGGCAAACACATCGGTCCTAACAATTTTGGAGTTTTTTTTAAGGATCAGATCCAAATTTGCATATACTACTTAAATCCAGGTGCGTGCGAAAATCCCACGTCTGTAGCTCACTGTTTTCTCAGCTTTACCTTCATTTTTTAGCACTTTACCTTAATTCGGCATTTCAACTCACAAAAGAGGAAACCACAAATCAATCGAATCATTATTTAGTCTTAATCTTTGTTTAATTGTGACTGCATCTATTGGATTCCCCCTCTTTTAAAAGTAATCATCGACCCAAGCAAAAATTAGCGTTTTTCATCTCACTTAAGGTGGAAACCCTAATTTTTCACAATTACATTTTGGTGAACCCAACATTTGATTAATGTTCTTAGATCTGAGTATGTATACAATTTAAAATTCAAAATTTCATTTGCAAGTTTAATTTCCTTGCAAATTTTAAAAATTTGGAGGTTAATTTTCCTAAAACCCTAATTTTTAAATTTAAAATTGAGCTTGTGAATTGCTTAATTTGGATTAGTTATTTTAGTTCTGAGTGTTTATCAATTTCAAAATTTAAATTTTCACCTACAAGTCAAATTTTAAAATTAAGTGGTTAATTTTTAAAAACCCTAATTTTAAAAATTGAGCTTGCGGGTTGTTTAAATTTTGAATTTACCATTTCAAATTTGATTGTTAATTTTAATTCAAATTCAAAGTTACAATCTTGGATCTCAACTTTCAAAATTAAATTTTAAAATTAAGTAGTTAGTTAAAAGAGATCTAATTTTTAAATTTAAATTAATCGTGTACATTTCTCAATCTTGGATTAATCATTTCAATTTCCAAATTTCAACCTTAGATCTAATTTTAAAATTAAGAGGTTCTTTTCACAGGGCCCTAATTTTAAATTTAAATTTATTTTGGATAATTTAAATTAAGAGACTATTTTAAATTTAAATTTCTTATGGACAATCTTAAATTTCTTATGGATAATCTTAAATTTAAGAGGTTATTTTCACAAGGCCCTAATTTTTAAATTTAAATTTATTAGTGAGTTTCATGACTTTTCACTATTGTTCTATATCTTTTCAATGATTTTTCTTAATCATTGTTCTAAAATTTTACATTATTCAATTATTTTGCAAGTTTTAAATTTCTAATTTCAAATTTCCCTCCTTTACTGTATGATTTTTACTACTATTAGTCCAACCTATGATATCCCCATGAGAAGAAGTTGTAGAAATAAGGCTTCCCAAGGTTTAATTATCAAGGAGATGGAGCCTAACTTGGATAACTTGTTCCATGAGGATGTTGGTGGTTCTTGGAATCCTACAAATGACCTCGTTTATACTCACTCTTTACATAATTCTCATGATATGGATGAATCACTAAATAGGGTGTTTGTTGACCAATTGGTGAAGATTGACAACCAATTTGAAAATCTTCAACAATAGATGAGTCAACAATACTCGAAAAGTGAGGCTCTACCATTGATTGATGGATTAAAACGAATGGTTCATAGTGATAAACTTGGCATTGATATTTTGCATGGTATTTCTCATATTGTTGATACTAATATTATGTCTATGAAGAGTTGTGTTAAATTCCTTGGTTATACACAACCTCCTAGTCAAGATAACCATTACATTCCTATGACTACTCCTATGGCTAGTGTTCCCACTTTCACATCTAATATCATGTCTACCTCTACACAAAATTTCATACATATAAATGTTAGTCAAGGGGGAAATTCCTCTAATAATAATTCCTTCATCCCTCCTACTATGAGTCTTCCATTCATTACCCAATCTTCTGTAATACCTACCTATCATAATGTTCTACCTCCTTATTCTCAACCCCCACCCTCATATAGCAATGTCCCTCCTTATTCTCAAACTCTTCATTCAACAATGTTACTCCTCCTTCTCAATCCAACATGTCCAATTTCAACCCTTCCACCGAAGCTACCATCCATAGTCTAGCCCAAACAGTGTCTTCCTTACAATAACAAATAGCTTCCATGAATCAATCTAAGTATAATGTGCCCACATTTGATGTAGCAAGCTCATTATCCAGTGACATTATTCGTGTTGTCCCTCCTCAACATGTGGAAGTCCCTCAATTGGAGCTTTATAATGGAAAAGGTGATCCTTTGACTCATGATAAAACATTCCAAACTTTGTGTAGTGACTTTGCTCATTCAATCAAAGATTGTTGGCTAAATTGTTTACTAGAATACTAAAGGATAAAGATTTGAAATGGTATTGTTCTTTCCCTCCTTATTCTATTACTTCTTTTCAACAATTCGCTAATGCTTCCATTCAATAATTTCACAATAATATTGGTCCTAAGATTACTTTGACTAATTTGATGCATTGTAAGCAAGGTGTTAAAGAAAAAGTGACTGATTTTATTGGTAGATATAAACATTTGTATTTTCAAATTTCTTTTCTTGTACCTAATCAGGATATTTAAAGATTTTTTATTGCTAATTTGCAAAAAGATATTAGGGATAAACTTCTATTTTCTGAGTTTACTTCCTTTACACAATTGTGCATAGTACTTCACAATTATCAGCTTACTATCATTCAGTTGGAACAATCATCTTCAATGGCTCCAAATGATAAAAGTGAAAGTGCTCAATAACCTTTTACGAAGTTGAAACTAAATAAGGGATTCATCAAATTCAAAGACAACAACAACACTCAAGTAGAAGCCACAATAGGTGTGCCTCCTTTGTCCAAATACTTTAGAAAAAAATTCACTCCTCTTAATGAATCTTTGCATAGTATTATGTCGCAATTGTTACAAAGGAATGTGTTGAAACTTTCCCTATTAAACCAATTGATAAAACTAAATATTTGTCACCTTCCTTTGATTCCAAATCTTTTTGCCAAGACCATTGTCAACCCGGTCATGACACTGAAAAGTGTTATTACTTAAGGAGTAAGATTAAAGACTTGATTGATAATAATACCATATATGTGGCTGGTGTGAATGATAAAGGAAACAAATTCATAGCTCCTCCTAATCAAAACCTTCAAATTTTCACTGATCCTTTACTTCCCATTCCACTAACGTGATTGAGACTTATTGTCTTGCCTTCTTTCTCAATGATCTTGGCCTTGAGTCTAATAATGTGGTGAACCTTATTGATAAAAATAAGCCTCCTAAGGACTTATACATCACATTTGATCCTAGTGAGACTATTGAAGCACCTGATGGCCCATTATATATCACTATTAAAAACAAAGGCACGCCCTCTCAAGGGGTGCTCATCGACCAGGCTTGTATGGTTAATTTGATAACTAAAGAATTTATTTATACTTTACAATTGCATCAACTGACATATGATGAAACTAATGTGATCATTAGAGTTTTTTATGGCTTCTCTTGTCCTACTATTGGTTCTATCACACTTCTTATTGAGGTTGGCAATTAATGTTTAGATGTTTTTGTTATCATTCCTACATTTGATCAATTTCGTGTGAAGTTGGGATATCCTTGGCTCTCTTCCATGAAATCAGTCACTTCCATTGTTCATAAGTGTTTGAAATTTCCTCATTATGATAAAATTGTAACTATTAATCATAGCATATATCAACCTCCAATGAAGCATATGGAGATGTTTGTCTTGATTAATTTTTGGTCTGAACAATTCTAACCTCTTCAACCTAGAAGGATTGCTCTCTTTAAACCATATCAAAAATGGAAAAATGAGATGATTTTATTCTTGAGTAAACATAGAAATCCAACACTTAATCTTCCTCCAACAGATAAACATATGTCTCTTCTTATGGATAAGTCTATTCTTCCTCCTAATGATACCGATGTTCTTTCTCCTAAGGAAGAATCTATCCCTTCTCTTAAAGATGAGTCCATTCTTCCTCCTAAAGATAGAAAATATCTTTCTCCTAAATCTAAGAATAAACATATTATTTCTCCTAACCATAGACCTATTCCTCCTCCTCATGATGAACCCACTCTCCTTCCTACACCTTCCATTCCTCCTTTATATGGTGTGGTTCCACCTCCTACATCTTACAAAGGGAAGTGTCTGGCATCTCCTATTTTTCAACCTAAAAGACCTTCTATGCATCCTTCCTTAAAAGAAGAAAAGAAGCCTATACCTTATGAACCTAAACCTTCACAACGTTCAACTAAAACTAAATGAAACCATTGTGTGAGAGAACGCCAATGGAGACGTCATGCTAGAGCTCGTGAACTTTCTTCTCAAACCATTTCTTCTCCCAAGACACCAATTATTGATATAATACCATTGGTTCAACCTTCTCTTAACCAAGAGGTTCAACCTTCTCTTAACCAAGAGGTTCAACCTAATTCTCCAAGATGCAAAATGCTTAATAAAAATGATGGTTCAAGTTCTATTCATATTAGAGCTCTTGTTTTTGTTAATCTTGGTGAATAACTAGGTGAGTGTTGTTAATGATGAAAATGTTAATCCTAATATTTCAGATGATGAATATGAATATGTTTTTATTGAAAATTCTTTATCTAAACAATTTTCAAAAGCATTAATCCTAGCTCCAAATAACACACAAAGTGACTCATCATTAGAACATGGTCCTTGTTTGGAACTTGTGATAGCTCCATCTATTGTTCTTGATGTGGCTCCTCTTGCATATTATCCACCTTCCTGAAACAATGATGGGCAATATCGAGATTAGCTGCATTAGCATCATAGACTCTCTCTCTCTCTCTCTCTCTCTCTCTCTCTCTCTCTCTCTCTTGTTTATTATCTTCTTCTATTTGTCTCTCAATTCTTTTATTTGTTGTCCCTAGTGTTGTCTACTTGAGGGCGATGCAAAGCTCATTGACCAACTCATCTTCAAAATACAGTGTTTTAGCTCTCAAAGGAATCCATAACATTGTCATTATGCTAGTTGATTTCATCAAGCACAACAAGGTGTGCCTCAAGGATGGTATCCAAAAACCCATTGTTGAATTTACAACTCGTGAAGGAGTCGGATCTCTTCATTTCACTCATTCATTGTGCCAACCTCCCCAACCCACTAGGTAGGATGATTTTAATATTTTTGTCATTATGGATAATTCAAATAGGCAATATTCTATCATCAAGAGTGAGGGTATTCTTTGGATTAGTGTTAAGAGTTAGTATAATAAATGATTTGCCAAATTTGTTTGGTTTTTTCATTTATTTTTTGGGGGTTTTATTCCTTTTTAAAAAGTTTAACAGAGACTGGGTTTAATGATAAATATTAGTGGAATATAATTATTTAATAGATCACATTTGTCAGATCTTTGGTTTAATGATAAAAGGATGATAGGGGTATTCCTCAAGTAAATCCATCAAAACCTTAGTTTAATGCCAATAGTTGATACATATCCATTCAACAAAATATGTAACTCTAACCTAATTAATAATAATTTATCACTTATCACCTCTATGCCTCTCACTTTTAACTCATTAAAGATATTAATTGCTTCATTTGGATTCCCTTCAAATACTCCATGAATATCATATATATATGAGATGAGATGATGAAATAACCTTCAACATCTATGAGGACAACTTTACATCCAAAGCATTGTAATTATAATTGTTATTTTTACAAACTTTGTTTAGATAATTATTTATTTTAATTAATATATTTTTTTAAATTATATTAAAAAGTAATTTAAAATATATATAGTTGAAGTTATTTAGAATATATATATTGATTATTTTGAAGTGGTCTATAATATTTTTGTCTTTATTTATTTTACAAATTTAAATTTGCATTCATTTTTATTTGTATAGTAAAATTTTGCAACAATATAGTGTAAATTTATGATACATATGATAAATAATATGATGAATTTTTTTCTTATAGTTCTCAACATACGCGCGCACACACACACATATATACACGTGTGTGAGTGAATATATATGTGTATATACAACTGTAGATGCATAATTAGTCATTTTCTAAAAATACAAAGGGTTATTTGATGATTAAGCATGCATGTTGTTTATTGTTCAAAAATTGATTTGATTAAGGAATTAGTTCTTTGTGGTTGTACATTTCTGAGATGGGTGTTAGTTAAATAGAGGGAAGTAAATCTTCTTATCCAAATCTATCTATCATTTTTTTACTAAATTCTTAGCTAAGGCTATATATCCATTGAAATAGATGGATGTTTTAATTGATCTATATTATTTTTTTATTTAAATTCTTAGCTAAAGCTATATGTACCATTGAAATAGATGGATGTTTTAATTGATCTATATTGATGATCTTTTAACCATTTATGTGTTATATTGATTTTGTGGTATAGTTTCATGATACGTTTATTATCAATTTATCCATTCGATTTCACTAACACCTATTAAATTTTTAAAGACTCCTAAATTTAATGTTCTTCCTATTTATTAAAAAAAAATGTTACCATCCTTTATCCACACCATCATCTATAGTAAAATATGATAACTCATGTACTAAAGGGGATATTGATATGTTTATATAAATCAAGGGTTTTTATTCCAGAGTTTCAAAAGATGGAATTATTTCTAATTGAAATCAATAATTATTATAGAATGGAAAAAATAATAAAATTATGCTCACATTAGAAAACTATCCTAACTTTGTTTATTTCCTGAATTGAAATTAAGGTGCCCCCGAGTTCCTTAAAGCTGCGCCAGTTCCCGGTTTCAAAATATGATCAGGGCAAGGACAGCAATGTATAAACTAGTTAAATGAATTGCATGTACCAGTCATTGATTCCTAACACAAGCAAATCTGCCTAATGCAAAAAAAAATAGCAGAAATGTATAAACTAGTTACATTAAAACAGCTCGCTCTTGGTGCAAACGAATATAGCGACAACAGAGATGTGTGATATAATTGTGACAATTGGTTCTATAAGTTATATTAAATATTTCCTCTCTTTAGAGTTTTGGTGGACAAAGGTAGAAGACCTGTTTTCAGCCTTAATGTCCTGAAGAAACAGAAAGGAACAAGTACAAAAGGATTCTACCAAAGAGGGCATGTTGAAAGGACTTTAAAAATGCACTTTGCTTGCAAGCAATTTAAAAGCTAGATAGTATACATATTTTAAACAACATATAGGTAAAATAATCTGAAAATCAAAACTGATACCTAAAAAAAATTGTACTTTAAGATCAACAATTGTAAAAGACTATTTTGAACTGTGATGCATAAAGACCAAATTTGCCTTAAATTGTCCCACATCTTGTTTGATTTTACTTACCAACGTCTCTGTCCCACATCTTGTTTGATTTTACTTACCAACGTCTCTGAATTCATGATTATCTGTAATTTGCCTTATAGGAGTTCCAGACTAATCTCATATGGTGCAATCCAATATGGCACACCCATGAAAAACTCGGACCAATAAGCTCAAGGCTGCATATTTTGCACCTGTCAACATTTTCTAAGACATGTACAATTTGGGTATTTCCTCCACCCTCTACATCTTCTATGTTACAAAAATGTGGACAACTTTTAGACTTTGCAGGCTAAAATGTTATGGCTAAATGTTATAGTCTTACTCCCAAATTTAATATCAATTTGACTATCAATAAGCTCATTTCCCTTCAGAACGTCTCAAATCCATCCCATTTGTGTGTAGGACTATTTTTAGAATGCAGAGCAATGATTACAACATATGCCAGCCATAATAGAATACTTAAAAAGTTTTGGCCCTATAAAATCATTTTTTTACTTTCAAACTGAAGAAGTACTAGAGTACTCAGAGCCCAACCCACAACTTATCAGCCCCCTAAATCTGAAAAAAAAATGAGACACAAGCTCAAAAGACCAGAATTCAGTCAGATCCCAAAACAACAAAATCCAAGTTGAAACAAAGTAATCGTATTCATGTAGAAATTCCAATATGCTACCAAAAACACTTCAAGAAATGGATACATGTTGAAATCCACGAAACTAGTAGCTACCAACATCACTAAAAGATTGTATACCCAACACTCAACAAATATACCTGTAGCTTGTGCTGCATAGTACTATACAGCCGATCCTTCACTACCAATCTGGTGCCATTTAAACATGTCATCAAATATGAACAACACCATAGTAATTTATTATAGCCCTAAAAGAAAGGACATCTTTAGTAGTCTCAGTTACCTTTGTCACCATAGTAGAGATAACATGCGTTTTTCACAGTCAATACAATAAAAATAGAATCTGTCCAACCAAAGAATAAAACTCAGCAGAGCAGACAAAATTTGCAAAATACAATAATTTCAAATCCATACCATTATAACAACTAAACAAGTACAATAATTTCAAATCCTTCAATAACAATTCAAATCAAATGAATCTCAAGACTCAAAACCCCAGTATTCAGATCCCACAACAGAGTAATAATTATATGTTTTCTTGTAAATTGTTGTAAGAACCAATCTTGTTCACCCAAAGTGTTAAAAGATCACAAGATGCAGTCTGAGAACAACTCATAAAATCTAACAGCCACCAACATGAACAAATTTCATAGTAATTCATTATTGCCCTAACAGATTATCTGAAATTAAATAAAAAAGCATCACTCTTTAAGGTATAGAATGAACATATATATTAGTAAAATACAACATAAAAATATTCTATAAGATTTTCACCCCCAAAGTGGCTAATTATAACAGAATAGAGTGCAGGGAATAAATAAATAAAAATAAGTAGAAAGTGATAGAATAATAAATTTATTGTCCTAAAGAAAATCAAACGCTATAAAATGGGCAGGATCATACAAAATCAAGCGCTATAAAAATGGGATGACTGGAGGCTAACTTTACTACTCCTGGTAAGAAAGTCCATGCCTTCTTCGGCCTCTACAATCAAGGACAACCAAAATAAACAAGCAAAGCGAGCCAGCCTTATTAAATGCAGACTGGGGCAGGGTAATGTGTAACGGAATGGGAGATAACAACAAATTCCTTGCTTCATATTGTACAAAAATTTAAAAATCACTGAAATATGCTTCTCCAAATGACAATGCACTATAACCTTAACAAAACTGAAAAGGTGAACATCAATACACAGCTGAGACAAAACTCAGAAAATCGACAAACATTAACCATAAAACGAGCTAAGCAAAAATGATTAGAACAGGGGAAAACCTGAGAGAGCAGACCAGCACATATAACAACAATTTATACCATACAAAAACACCTAAGATCAACTGTCACCAAATTTCTTATCTAACTTGTCAATTGTAGGACTTTATTTTTCCAATGACTTAACTCTTATAAGGAACGACCAGCAGAGTGGAAATATCTAGATCCAGGTCACCATCAGAAAAAAAGCCCAAGATAAATATGCGCACCACACTGCTTAGTACCATCTGCAACAAACATCCACCAGGATCAACATCTCCACTAGGAGAAACACAAACATTGTAACAGACACATTGTAGCATTATCTTTAGAAACAAGAAGAAAGGAATCCGCCTGAAGAGTGTATCAAAATCACTAGACCATTGACAAAAGCCATTGACCACAAATAACTTATTAAATTGGCCATTCATCATGATCATAAATTAAATCCGACTACAATAAAACTTCAAATAGAGAGAAAATAGAGCAGACAAATCTGCAGAAGACTAATAGAATCCATACCATTATAACAATTGAAGAAACGATTACTAATTAATTTCAAATCCTATCCTTCAATAACAATTCAAATTAAATGAGACTCAAGACTCAAAACACCAAAATTCAGATCCAAGAACAGGAAAACCCAAGTCAGAAATAGAATAATTATAAGTTTCTTGTGGATTATTGTAATGACCAACCTTGTTCACCCAAAGCATTACAGGGTCACCTATTTATTACACTGCTCAAACAACAAATTATATTACAAAGATGCAGTCAGCGAAAATATAGAAACTCAGAAAATCTAACAGCCACCAACATGAGCAACTTCATAATAATTCATTATTGCCCTGAAAGCTTATCTGAAATTAAATAAAAAAGAGTAACAAACATATCAGTACAATACTGCATAAAATATTCTATAAAATTTTCACTCCCAAAAGAAGATAATTACAAAATATAATAGAATAGAGTGAAGGATTGAGCGCACCAGACCGATTCCAAGGCATACCATTATAGTAGTCGCACACCAGCTCCTAGAATTGGGCAAACATGAGCTTCCGGATGGCTGCCAGGGCGATTCTGATCTTGCCCATGGAAACCCCAATTGGAGTGCCCTGGAATCGCCGCCATTGAAACCCCAATTGGAGTGCCCTGGAATCGCCGCCATTGAAACCACAATATGGCCTTCGAGAAAATCTAGGGAAGCGGCAAGGAAGGCCAGAGCTATCTCATGCCGACCAAAACTTCAGAAGCGCCACATCTGACCTACAAAACAGAGAAAAACATTTCAAGCTGCACCCCACTCAGGCAAACTGATATTAAACTGTGTATAAATGATCTGAGGCTGCCTCTATATATACATAGAGAAATCAACGGTCCCTTCATCAACGATCTATTTATTATTCTATAAATAGAAAAAAACACAGGCGGTTTCATCAACGTCACTATTCTATTAAAAGAAAAAAACACAGGCCCTTTCATCAACGGCATTTTTCTGTAAAACGCAACAAAAATCAAATAGGCCGTTTCATGAACGGCACTATTCTATAAAAAGGAAAAAAAACAGACCGTTGTAATGGTCATTCAGTCTCTCAATAGTTATCCAGACCATCGGCGCTGAGTAGAGATAGACTACAAGTACACTCTTTGAAAGGGATAAAGTCTCGAAATATCAGTTCACACGGAAACGGTGATTTTTATTTTTTCTTTCTTTTTTTAAATTACTAAGCGTCTCGAATTTAATAATTTAATTAATATCATGATTTCATAAAATAATTTTTAATCTTTTTGATAATTTTTAAAACTAATTCTACTGAATATTATTTGTTTTTAATAATAATTTAATATTTAAAAAAAAGTAATTTAATTATTTATTTTTTAATTAATGATATGAGATTTCCACAATCTATAGTTTTGATCAATGCTACTATTAGATTAGATTTTTGATCAAGATTTCAAATCACACTAGGTAATACACCATCACCATGAAGAATGCTAAGGAGAATGACTATTGTTGCAGACTATAAGAAACTAAAAAGAAGAGGGAAGGGAGGGTATAGGTAGCATAGGAAACAAGGAAAAAAAAAAAAGTGCCACATAGTATAAGTAACAAGTATAGTAGTAGAAGTAATAAATATAATAAAATATGTATATTATAATAGAAGTAACAACTATATTGTAGTAGGAGTAATAAATATAGTAAAATAAGTATTGAGTAGTATAGTTGGTTAATTCCACAATTTATTGAATTAGTCTAATAAGAATTACAAACTTCAATTTATGCATATCAAATTTGTTGTCATGAAAATTAGTTATATTACAAAAATAACTTTTAGTTCAAAAGTATTTGATTCATAGAGTTTTTTATTGTATTTGATTTGTAAATCTTAGTTCATTATTCTAAATTAAATTGGTAATAGTTATTTTGTGTGAGAAAATATGAATCAACGAATGAAAGCATAAAACATACACCAATAAAACATTATATAAGGAATTCAAACAATAAGCAAAATTAATCAAATCCCCTCCTTAATGGAGTCTCATTGTCCTCTATCTTCAAGACCTTGTGGATCTATGGATTGGCTCTCAGTGGCTACATGATCTGTAAGATGACTACTTGAAGAACAAGTGTGATCTATTATGATTCTAAATTCTAAATGCAAAATGCTAGATAAATGGTCATGATCCCAGATTGATATATCGACTAAGCTAAGATGATGGATACAAAAAGACTATAATGTTGATATGTTGGATGAGAGCCCTTATGACTAAAAATGGGGATATTTATAGATTTTCCAAGGCATGAGCCTAGGTGGCAAGAATCAATGGTCTAGATTTGATTTGGAGAGATGGATGGTTAGAGATGAAGAAGTTAGAGAGAAAAGGGGATCTTGTTCCCTTCATGAGAACAAAATGCTAAGTGGAAGATGGAGGAAAAATAGAGAGAAGGCCAAGTGTCCTTAGTTTGTTGAAACATTATATCTAGAGAGATGGATGATTAGAGATGAAGAGGTTAGAGAGAAAAGGGGATTATGTTCCCTTCATGAGAACAAAATGCCAAGTGGAAGATGGAGGAAAAATGGAGAGAAGGCCAAGTGTCCTTAGTTTGTTGAAATTGCCATGTGTCTCTTAGGTTGTTGAGTTGGTTGTGGATAATTGATTAATTAAGTATCTAGAAATATTTAATTTATGAGACATATGCTGATTTGGCACAATAGGACAAATCAAATTAAAAGAAAGGGGAATAATTAAATAAAACAAATTAATTAAATTTGTTTATTTAATTGTAAAATGAAGAAAATGATTTAAGATAGGAAGAATTTAGAAAATGAAATATATGAATAAATTAGACAATTTATTTATAAGTAGAAGAATTAAAAATTATTGATTAAATAACTCATATTTAATTAATTCTATCCAAACCAAATTTTAGTGTATACATTTTGCCCCTCTTTGGAGCAATGTGTTTGTGACACGTTAGTTCAAAGAAAATTCGCTTGATGCCCCAAACATTGATAACACTGATAAAGATTTTTGATTGTCAGGTGATGATGTGTGCATGCCCCCTCTGGAGATGAATTGATGTTTTTTTTTGAATTTTTATCTAGTTTTTTGACAATTTTTTTTTTAAAAAATGATTTTTAGGATTTTTTGAATTTTTTAAATGAACGAATTACGCTACCAATTAATTAGTTTGAGAAAGTGGAAAATACACCCCCACCTAATTACCCCTTTTCACCCCTTAATAAGGTAAAAAGTGAAAATGATTGACCATTTGATTTCATTTGTACATTGTGAGTGAAAAAGAGAGCTTGGAACAAAATGGTGATCTTGTATCATACTCATGGATCTGAGCTAGATCGACGATATCAATGACTAGCAACATATGGACCTCAAGTATGTACCCCAAAAATTCTCTCTTTTTTTAATTTTAATTTTTTTTGCATGTTTCTAGGTTTTTTAGCTTGAGTAAAACACATTTTAGCACATACAAAGGGAGATTTAGCGCTTAGATTAACTATTTTAGTGCATAGGATAATAGGGCACAAATTTAGTGCATAGGCCAGATTTGTCAACACATCAATTAGGTTTTCTAGCACATAGGTCTTTTTAGTGCATAGGCTGCATAGATTAGCACATAGAGTAGGTATTCTAGTGCATCTATTGATTTGGTGCATAGGTTGAGTTTAGCAATGCATTGATGGTCCAAATTAGTGCATTAATGATCTTAACACATAGATGCACTGTTTTAGCACAATGATGGTATAGATTAGCACATGCACACAAGAGGAATAGAATTTGATTTTTCTCTTTGCTTTTTGATATTTGTCGGTTGCATCAACATTTGTTGTGTTGATTTTTGATAGAATAGATGATGATTGACCTCATGATAAATGAGAATCAATGATAGGCGCTCAACGAGATTTGATTGAAATTTCTCATGAGCTGATTAGATTGGTAGATAAATTGATTGATCAAATGTTGAATTGTTATATGTTATGATTATAGGATAATTTGAGAGTACTACAGTCTTGAGAGCAATAATTGAAGACTTTGTGATTGATTTCCCATCTGGTGCAAGCAGATTTAGATATCATTGTGAGATGCAGTTTGTCCTCTTTGGTTGAAATGCCCCAATATAGGATTAATGGGGGATTATTGATTGCATTGGTGGAGAGGTGGCATAGTGACACCAACACTTTCCACTTGGAGACTGGTTAGATGACAGGTCCTCTAAAGGATGTCTACCAGATTTTGAGGATCTCAGTGGTTGGAGAGTTCATGATGTATGACCACACTGAGTAGGGAGGTACCGATGCTTTGAGGAGGATCTTCGATGATGATGAGATATGTGTTTATGAGATCTCATGACAGGATATGTTGGATTTGTATGAGCCACTACCATCAGTGCTAGTTTGGTTTGTTGGAGGTTTCTTATGTCCCAATCGTAGATCTAATGGACTATTAGTTGACTAGGGCAGAGTAGTTGAGAGTATGATTACAGAGGGTGCTCGGTTTGCATGGGGCTCTTGTATGCTTGTGTATTTATATCATGATCTTCATCAAGTGGTATATCTTGGAGCCATGAGCATATCAACTAGGGTTACATTATTGCAAATTTGGTCATGGGAGCATCTAGCTATTACTCATCCTTTGGAAAATAGGGAGCAACTGGTTGGGAGGCCTTATGTTTTTGGCTAGGTAAGTGTTGTTGCCTAGCACAAGCTAGGCAAATTGGAGTATTGGAGGTGAGTGCTCGATGACTTGGATACAGTTATATGATAGCCTTACTTAGACCGTGAGCCATGACCAGAGGATGATATGGAGATGCCTTATGTTTTCACTTCCAAATACTTGATTGGGTGAACACCTTTTATCATTGAGAGATTCATTCACACGAGGGTATTCATATGATACAATTGAGTATAAGGGGTACCCCATCGAGCAGCTCTATATGCACGCAGATAGTAGGATGTCACACAGTGGGGACCGACCATACCATACAAGGCAACCTGTATGGAGTACTTTGGTTTAGCTACATAGACATGGGATTATGCTTGAGATGTGATTGATGGAGGCATGATGGTAGAGAATTCACAGTATTTTGTGGTGCATGTAGTGCCTAGATTATCTTACCTGGAGGAGCCGATGCCCACTTTTGATGATGATGAGGATAGACCATAGTTGAGGGGATCCCGACGAAGGAGAGATGGGGATGATGAGGGAGATAGTTATGATGATGGGGATGGTGGAGAGGGTGGAGGTGGTATAGGTGGTGCTAGAAGCTTTATGCAACTGAGAGGGTAGGATGATAAGCCTAGAGGAGGTCATGATATAGCTAAGGAGGAGATCGGGTATCCCTCCTACACAGGACACAATAACACTAGGTACCTCTATTCAAGCTCCGATATAGCAATAGATAGGGCAAAGACACGTACATATTAGGATGCCTACCCATTAGCAACATGCTCAAATCAGTGCATTGAAGTCCTTGGTTTAGCAGTTACAGGGACAATTGAAATAGGTACAAGGGCAACTAGCTCTGGCATAGGGACAAATTACTTCTCTGATAGTAGAAAGAGATACAACCATTGAGAGATCTGAATGTGCAGAGGCCTTGGCTAAAAAATTAGAGAGAGTTGCTGAGGGTACTATCATTGTAGATACTCTTACAGAAATCTAGCACTCATCCAAGGAGGCTGAGTATTATTGAAATTTATATTAGACTATTATTCCTGCTAATCAATGTGCCCCTAGCTATGCAAAACTATTAGGCACTAGGTCAGGACACAGTTGGGCATGGACCAAGAGTAGCGGTGTTATTGGGTCACTCCATAGGGATCTGATAGGTAGAGACCTAGATGTTGGTCCATCTGAGGGATCAGCAGTAGGCTCAATGAGGCCTACAATGTCTAGAGGGAACACAACTTAGCTCCATGTGCCATAGTCATTATACTATCATTTTGTACCATTTTGATGTATACACACGCTCATGCAGATATTATATGATTCCTACCATTTTTTTGATGTATCTCTCATACTGATGTGATTTGATTGTACATTTGACTTTGATTTTTTTTATTTTATAAGATGTAGTGGAGACTATTGATGAGATGCCTACATGGTTTATATGATGGTGGATATATGCATGTGATTTCTATATGCTTATGATGTCTATGTGATTGATTTATATGATGATGCATTTGATTTCTGCTCTATATGTGTTAGATGTCTATATGATGCTTATGTATATGATAGATGGATGTAATGATGATTGTGATTATGTGATTAAATGTATGGATAAGTAGCATCATAAATTGTACACCCTTAATTGGGTGGTACAATTCCACGCTTAGGTTAGCACCTGCCTTAGTGTATTTGCATCTTGCATTTTAAATTACCTTTAAGAATTTAATTAATTAATTTAATTAAATCTAAAGTCTTCTTTCATCCATTTACACATCATAAAATTGGGCCCTTTACTCTAGATGCACCCCTTTATTTCTCTCAATAAATCATTTCATCAAATACCGTAATTATGTCCTATTTCGACCTTCAAGGCCTGATTTTGCATATCTAAACGTCGCAAAATCCCACATAATCTTGGAATTTTCTCTAAAATCACAATATCTTGCTTCCCAAAAAAAATGGGCAAAAAGTTGGTCGAACAGTGTGTTCAGACCAGGTAGCATACTACCTGGTCTCAACTTTTTCTCCCTGAATTTAGGGAATATTTTTTGGCGGTATTTTAATATTCAAATCCAAGAGATTGGCAAAAAATACTATTTCTAGGTTGGCCTATGACTCAAAACAAAGTTAGGGTCTCCTACATATAGCCTTTCTTTCCTCATTTGAAGGATCCAGGACAAGCAATTGAAGGAGCCTCTTATGAAGTGAAGTACAAGTTATTTGAAATCTACAAAAACAAATCAAACATTCATCAATCCTACATCAAGCATTTTCAACATCAATTAGGAGCTTTGAAGACATTGAAAAATAATAGGAGATCACCGATTGTTGATTGGCTTGTACCTCTTGGTTTCATGTTATTTTCATGTCTTTGTATGAGCTTCATAGCATTCATTTTTAGATTTACATTCATGCTTTAGATCTATTATTGCATTTGTGATTTGAAGCATTTACATTTACATTCATTTAGGGTTTACTCTCCAAAGCGTAGGGTAGAAGTCTAGATTTACTTTCTTGTTCATTTAGGATCTTACATACACACGATATTCTTGCACACACATTTTCAATACATTATCAGCTATTTGTGGAGGTGGAAACCAGCAAAACAAGGGGTTTGACTAAGACAAAACCCTATATGGCCACACAGACACCATCTTTCAAGTTGCAGGTGCAGGTCTATGAATCCTACACATGCACGATCTTAGAAATTGATAGAGCACACAAATATAGATCTAGTCTCATAATTTGACCTCACTCTTCAAGTAATAGGGCATGGTGCCTTGGTCCTCCCATGACTAGGGCATGACACCCTGACCCTTTGATTTTTTCTACATTTTTTGGTAGTTTTGCATTTCAGGTCTTCAGAATCCCAGATCCAATAGTTTCAGCTCTTTGTTTTGATAAGGACCAACGCACATGCTGGTCTTGCCCAATCTGTACCAATTTTTTGTGGCAGGTCCACCTCTGAGTCCATTTTCTAGTTCTTCTTTCTATGTCTCAGTTTCAGATCTGCAAGTTTCTACATTTTCACTTTATATTTGCATCTTTGTTCATTTTGCTAGCATAGTTGATCATTGCATTTCATTTTTCACATTTCCTCTCCATAGAGGCAAAGGAATAGAAACGTTAGAGATAGTTTTTGACCCTCTCTTTCTTATAAGAAGTGGTCAAAGTGAATTATCTCTTAAGATCTTTTGTATTCCAATGTGTGTATGAAAGTGAGATTAGGTCTTAACTACTTGGTTCCATTTTTATGCTTCACATTTTGGTGAACCCGACTCTTTATACCTTTAATTCTGATTCAATTTCTTATTCTTGAGTGTTTATGCCATTTAAAATTCAACTTTTTCATTTACAAGTTTTATTTCCTTGCAAATTTTAAAAATTTAGAGGTTAATTTCTCTAAAACCCTAATTTTTAATGTCAAAATTGAGCTTGTGCATTGCTTAATTCGGATTAATTATTTGATGTGGAAACACTTGTCACTTTTAGATCTTATCCAAATACATAGTTCTTGCATCATTTTACATTGTTCTCTATGTTGAAAAATTGTTGGCATAATGCATTTCTTTCATAGATGTGGTAATGGGTTAGCCTCTCTTGTTTCAATTAATCCCTCTTCACGAGAACATTTTAGTGCAAAGAAGAGTTGTTAACAAGCCCTTCAAAACTCTCTCATGTTCTAAGGATGAAGATTTGAAGAATTATGTTGATATTTATCCTAAAGTGTGCTTCTCCTATGAAACTATCTTAGAGGAAGAGGATGATATCATAAACACTTTTCTTAATGTTACCTTACCTTCCGTACATGATACTTCTCTTAGAGAAAAAAGATTGATGGACATTAATTTATCTTCTCCTACATTTGGTCTTACCAATGGGGGCACATTAGTGCAGCAAGAGATTATGAACACTTCTTTTAAAGATCTCCTTCCTATGTATGAATCCTTGAAGAATGATGTTAATCTTCCTCCTAAAAAGTACTTCCCTGATGAGGACCATTTGGTGCAAGAAGATGGTATTGTCCCTACTTTTCCTAGTGATAGAATACTCTCTTTTGATTTCAGTAAAATTCTCACTAGAGATGATGAATTAATGAGTTATGCTTGTCCTTTTCCTAAAGTTTGTCTTAACAATAAAGATATTTTGGAAGAAGAAGATGAAATTATAAGTACTTTCCTTAATTATCTCTGCTAAAGATCCTATTAAAGACATTTTGAGGCAAGAGGATGATTTCAACAACACATGTATTCATGCTCTCCCTTATAAGGATGAAGCATTACTAAATATTGTAATTCCCTCTCCAAAATTGGCCTTAACAATGGGGACATCATTATGCAAAAAGACACTTTTTATGCCTCTCTCAATGATCTCCCTCTTTGGGGTGCACCTTTGGATAATTATGTTGGTTACTCTCTTACTATGTCCCTCCCTTATAAGAGTACCTTTGTCAAAGAAGATGACATCATGATAAAAAAAGGGTGATATGATTGACAATTCCCTTAATAACACCCCACCTTCTATTCATTTCAATAAACTTCCCTCCAAGGATGACACATTAATACATAATTCTCTCCCCTTTCCCAAACTTCGTACTACTCATAAGGATACCTTAGTTCAAGAAGAGATTGTTAATATCTCTTTCAAAGAACTTCCTCTCAAGGATGAAACTTTGAAGAGTAATGTTGATCCTTCTCCTAGAGAGTCCCTCTCCCATGTAGATCCTTTGGTGATAGAGGATAATATGATATTTCCTACTAACACTATACTCTCTTTCAATAAATTTACCTCTAGAGATGAAACATTAATTCCTAATTCTATTCCAACTCCCAAATTGATCCTATCCATGACAACATTTGGGTGCAAGAAGAGACTATCAACACTTGTTTCAATGATCTTTATCGTACGAATGATGTTCATCCTTCTTCTAAAATTCATAAGGACACCTTGGAGTAAAGGAATGATCTTATGTCACAAGGGTCTAGTATTCCTAAACCATCTTCAATCAATATGATACATGTGAATGGTTATGAAATACCTAATAAACCCCTCTTCATAGTTCAAGGTACTATTCCTTCTCCAAATTCTCAACCTCTTAAGAATCCTCGATTGGTGGTTCAGTGTGGTTATAGTGATGATTCCTTTTGCACTCTTAATAAACTAGTTATTTTTGTGCAAGGAGGTTATCCTACTAAGAGCCCTTGTGAGTATGCTAAACAAATCACCTGAGAGAGTTACAATGTGGTTGCTCACATGTATAATACATGAAACAATAGGCAACCTAATCCTCCTCCAATTATTCCTTCTTCACTTCCTCCCTCTCAACCTATTCTTCCACAAGCACCTCATATCCCACAAACTCTTAGTAAGGAGTATGATCTTATTGAACAACTTAAAGCTACTCCTGCCAAGATATCTCTTTGGGATTTGATTCAAACTTTATCCACTCATCATGGAATGTTATAGGATACTTTAAAGAATTTATATGTCCCACCTATAGTAACACCTAATAATATGGGTTCTTTGATTGATCCTATGAAAGAATCTAAAGATCAAATTGTATTTACACAAGATGAGTTGCCTTCTCATGATATCCAACACCAATATGGTCCTCTTATTATTTTTATCCTTATCAATGGTAATGCTATAAGAAGAACCCTTGTTGACAATGGCTATGGCCTTAATGTTTGTAGAATTAGTCTATTACATAAGATCAAGGTGGATGCATCTCTTATTAAACCAAATTCTTTTACTATTTGTGGCTTTGATAATGTTCCTAGATCTTCTTTAGGTACTATAAGTTCCTTGTCTATTAAGGTGGGACCTATTATTTTACCTACACCTATCCATGTCATGCTCGATGATCTTAATTATAACCTTCTATTAGGGCAACCTTGGCTTCATAGCATGCAAGTTGTCCCTTATACTCTTCATCACAATGTCAAGTTCATTTATAACAATAAGATGTATACTTTGTATGTTGATACCAATTTACAAGTCTCATTGCAAACCTCATCTTCTTTTTCAAGCACTTCTAATCCTTCTTCAAATACTCCTACATCTTCAAATATGCCTATTTCCTTTAATACCCTTGTTCCCTCTAGTGATTCCACAACTCCTAAAAAGGATCTTGCTCAATCTGAATTGTCTCCCAAAGATATTTTCTCCCGAAGGGGTACTCTCAGATGACAATTGGGGATCTCTAGACTTTAACCCTACTTTTATGGGAGAATATTGGGTCTCTTGGAAAGGATCTAAAAGTGAGAAGGAGAAAGATAAGGATGAACCTAAAAAGCAATCCACTTTGTCTAAATAAATTAGTAAAAATTTTGTGGGTACTTCTAATTAAAAAAACTCTTTGAAATCTTCTTCTTCGGCATCTGATTATGACTTTGAGACCTATGAGGCCCCACCATCCCTTTCTGATATGACATCCCTTTATGGTCCAGGTTTTCATATTTTAGCTAAGAGTGGATATAATGGCAATGGTTGTGGCGCAAATGAACAAGGGATTAAAGTTCCTTTAGAAAATAACATACGTGAAGCTTCATTCGGACTTGGATATAATCCTTCAAAGCCACCAAAGAATCTAAAAGACCATCTCTCTATTGGGAAATGCACACTCCAATGAGAAATTGTAGGTGATTGAAGGTATTTTTTTTGATGGTAACCTTGCAATCATGTGACACCGACAAACTGACACAGATATCGACACCGATAGACTCTACACCAGCATATAGAACACCGACACCCTGGCCGACAACAATTTTGTATTAATGTATTTTGTAAATTAATTATAAAATCTTTTGTAAGCCGACATGGCAGATTGTAACATGACTCATATATGTATGAGATCATTGTAGATCATTTAGATAGAAGATAGCATACGAAGTATGAAAAAGTAATAGCAGACCTAATATGTGAATTATTGGTTAAAGGTTTATGTAAGAAGCAGAGCTTAAATCGGTACTGAAACTGACATAGCAGATGCTGATCTAAAGCAGTACAAGACATTGGATTAGCTTAATCCATTTTTGTAAGTCAGCGTGACTTCCTTTGTAATTGAGTAGTGAGCGCTAGGCACTTGGCCTTCTTGCATGTGCAGGCCCCTATTGTAGCAGTAATATTCCTTATTGGCCAGTAAGCGAATATTGTGGGTCACAAATCCCACCGAGGTTTTTCCCACACTAGGTTTCCTCGTTAAAACTCTGTGTTATGGCGTGCTTTTCATGTTGTGGTTGTTATTCTTATTTACTACATTATTTCTTGTTTACTGGTACTCAGTTTTAATATGCTTTTCATGTTTTAAATCAAGAAATTTGATATTCCGGTTAGATACTGATTCACCCCCCCCTCTCAGTATCTTTGGGAATCCTAACACTCTCAATGTGAATTCTATATTTAGTAGTGATGATGACTTCATCTCAATTAAATCATCCTCTACATCTCTCAACATTCATCCCACTCATAAGGAAATCATGGAAATTGACAAATCTCTTTATGAATCTCCTCAAGATATTTCCAATCCCACTTATGAGGCCTTATCTTCTATTCATTCTAATTTATCCTCTCTTCTAGAAATAAGGTCCCAATAAATTATACTTGTCCCTTTCTTAAGGTTTCTTATGTGCAAAAGGAGCATAACTTAGTGGGATATTCTTCTCTTACAAACTACTTTCTTGATCAAGACATTTCAATACTCATCATCCTATATATGTTTTTCCTCTCATTAATTATAGATCAGTTAACATGTCATATTCAAATTCTCTGTCCAATCTATCATATAATTAAATAACATTAGTGGCTATTATGTTACCCATCATTATATGACATTGGTAGATTACTTACTTGAGGCTCATTGCCATTCATGATGGTACAATTTCATGTGAAATCATACTTTGGAAGCAACATGATAGCCTATTTTTGTCCCATCTCTTATCTCTATGTATAGGGGGAAAGAGTAATTTCAAACATCTCGCCTTCTTAAGATTAAAAATTTCCACTTTGTGAAGTAGTGTCTTCTATAAGGACTTCTTATTGATTGTAGAGGTGTACATTCCTATTTGGAATTCCTTCTCTCTTATTGGAACAAGTATCCCTAATGAGGATCTTAGGTAAATATCCTTCATTGGGACCTCTTCCTTGGTATTAGAAGTCTATAATCATTCATCAAATTCTTTTCTTCATTGAGTGGTATCTTTTATAAGGAACCCTTCTATGCTATGAACTTGCATATCCCTGATGAGAATATATTTTCTTCTTTTAGAAGAATGTTTTTTTTATAATTGGTTCGTCTTTGATGTTCGTCTCTATAATTGGGGTGCAAGGGTGGTATTTCAATCTTCTCTCTTTTTCCAATGATTCACCTTTCCTTTGTTGAGTTGCATTTTTCAAATGGATTTCATCTCTTGCATAGAATATGCCTTTAGGAATTTCTTTGTTGAGAATGATACATTTTTCATGAACAATCTCTCCTTAGTGAAAGAGTGCAATCCTTTGTTAAGAATCCACTTTTTCCTAAATCATGGAGAATGTGTTTATTCTTGTTTTTCCTTCTCCTCTCCTTCAAGATGTTATATTTCTTAAAGACCCCTTATATTATAGAAGGTGGATGTATTTGATAATTATCTCTTCCTCCTTTTTCAAAAGTTAAAAGTTAATTGTCTTTCTAAACCCAATTCTGCATTTTTCTGCTTAATCTTTCATCTTGTGCTAGAGAGATCCAATCTTCACACTCTTGGTTGTGTTGGAATTGTGGCTTAGTTATCTTTCTTACCAAATGATTCTCCATCAGTTTTGATCTTGCATAAAACCTTGTCATGAGCATTTGTCATCAATTTTCCATAACAATTCGACGTGTAAACATAATACCTTGTTTTGCCTCACTAAATTAGCAAGCCAAAATAGGGGGGCATATAGCTATCCACGAATTTCATCACTTCCCTAGTAAGCATTTAGGTGATTTTGTGAATTTATCTCACATGTAGTTTTGTAGGATGTGATTCTTAACAAATGTACTACAGATATCATTGGGGGCTTCGTCTGACACCTTATGGATATATCCTTTTTCATGAAATGTTTACTTTTCTATACTTTAGCTTGCATGTGCGTGTAGTCTCATATGACCGCGAAAGTGAGGGCTAAATGTAGTGTTGTAAATTGTACACCCTTAATTGGTTGGTACAATTCCACACTTAGGTTAGCATCCACCTTAGTGTGTTTGCATCATGCATTTTAAATTTCCTTTAAGAATTTAATTAATTAATTTAATTTAATCTAAAGTCTTCTTTCATCCCTTTACACATCATAAAATTGGGCCCTTTACCCTAAGTGGGCCCCTTTTTATTTTATTCTCCCAATAAATAATTTCATCAAATACCATAATTATGTCCTATTTCAACCTTCAAGGCCTGATTTTGCATATTTAAATGTCACAAGTTCCCACATACTCTTGGAATTTTCTCTAAAATCATAATATCTTGCTTCCCTGAAAATTTGGCGAAAATTTGGTCGGACTGTGTGTTCGGACTAGATAGCATACTACCTGGTCTCTAAATTTTCTCCCCAAATTTTAGGAGCATGTTTTGGTGGTATTTTAATATTCAAATCGAAGAGATTGGAAAAAAATATTAATTCTAGGTCGGCCTATGACTCAAAACAAAGTTAGGGTCTCCTACATATAAACTTTCTTTCCCATTTGAAGGATCCAAGACAAGTGATTGAAGGAGCCTCTTATGAAGTGAAAGTATAGGTTATGTGAAGTCTAAAACAACAAATCAAGCATTAATCAATCCTACATAAAGCATTTTCAACATCAATTAGAAGCTTTGAAGACAATGAAGAATAATAAGAGATTACCGACTGTTGATTGGCTTGTACCTCTCCCTTAGGGTCTGGTATGGTTTCATGTTATTTTCATGTGTTTGTATGAGCTTCATAATATTCATTTTCAGATTTACATTCATGCTTTAGATCCATTATTTCATTTTTTATTTGAAGCATTTACATTTACATTTACATTCATTTAGGGTTTACTCTCCAAAGCGTAGGGTAGAGCTCTAGATGTGCTTTCTTGTTCATTGATGATCTTGCATACACACAAGATTCTTACACATTTTCAATACATTATCAACTATTTATGGAGGTGGAAACCACCAAAATAAGGGGTTTAACTAAGGAAAAACCTGATATATCCACCTAGACACCATTTTTCAAGTTGTGGGTGCAAGTATAGGAATCTAGTGTATGCACAATTTTCAGAATCGATAGAGCACACAGATAGAGATCCAGTCTTAGAATTTGACTTCAGTCTTCAAGGACTAGGGCATGGTTCCTAGGTCCTCCCAAGACTAGAGCATGGAACCTTGGTTCTTTGATTTTTTCTACATTTTTGGGCAGTTCTGTATTTCAGGTCTTTAGAATCCTAGATCCAACAGTTTTAGCTCTTTGTTTTGATAGGGACCAGGGCGCTCAGTGCCCTGGTCCTGCCCAATCTGCACCATATTTATGTGGCAGGTTCATCTCTGAGTCCATTTTCTAGTTCTTTTTGTGTCTTGGTTTTAGATCTGCAAGTTTCTACATTTTTTAGTTTATATTTACGTCTTTGTTCATTTCCTAGTATAGTTGATACTTACATTACATTTTGCACATTTCCTCTTCATAGCAGCAAAGGAATAGAAACCCTAAAGAAATTCCTTGACCCTCTCTCTCTTACAATAAGTGGTCAAAGAAAATTATCTCTTAAGATATTTTGTATTCCAATGTGTATATGAAAGTGGGATTAGGTCTTAACTACTTGGTTCCATTTTTATGCTTCATAGGATCATGATGATGTGTATGATGCTATATGTCTATGCTTATATGATGATGCACTATGCCTATATGATGATGCATGCTTTTTAAAAAAATTTGATGTATGCAATAATGCAATGAGCTTATGTATGAATGTAATGTTGTAAAAATTTACCTAAATGCTATGAATGATGTGAAAAATGCACCTAAATGATATGGATGATAATGAATACCAATGCCGCTAAATAAAATGACAGTGAATGCAAATGGACTTAATGTACTTAATTGAAATGCAATTAGATGGAGTGATAATTAATACAACTAAATTTAATGATATTAATGATGATCTATTTTGTTAATGTCAAATGTACTCAATCCCTTAACAAGAGAAATAAAATTATTTTACAATTGCTAGCCTTGGAAAATCCATACAATGGAGATGACTAAAAAAATGCTTATGCAAGATCTAATATGAATGCAATCTATCTTAACCATGCAAACCTTATTAACGCAAATTTGTCATCTTGTCGATCGAATTTTCATGCTTTTTATCATCATTGAGCCTTAAAAATGTTGTAAGTTAGTACAAACACCAATGATATAATTGAACCATGATGACCTAAGTACTACTTACATGGATTTTGATTTTGTAAGGTGATACAAGCATCAGAGTATAATTGAACCAAGATGACCTGAGTATTGCTTACATGTATTTTTATTATGCAAGGTGATACAAGCATCGTGGTATAATTGAACCAAGATGACATGAGTATTGCTTGCATAGAACATACAAGAGTTAATCTTTTTCTTATGCATATTTGAAATCTCCTTGATGATAGTTTGTTGATTATGTCCTCTGACAAATTTGCATAGTACTAATGATTAACTCACAAACAATAGACAAAGAACAATACCATGCTCCATCATGCTTATCTAGTTCAAGACATCCTTGAGTCACTTAGAAAGCATGATAACAAAAATCAAGTTACAACAATTAATCATTCATGCTAAAGTGATAAAATCATGTTTCAAAAGCAATCATACATTGATTTTTGTTGTTTTAATGATCTTGATGTTGAGTTCGATAGTTATTTTTTGAAGTTTTATCAATGCTCAATGTTGAATTTCATGATCATTACTCTATGATTGTTGTCTTACTGCTTCTTGTCTATCATTTTAAACTCAAAACGGATTGCCCCTTTGAGTTCAATATTTTGCCCCCAATCTAGAAACAAACTTTTATTATGGATATGTATAATGATCACCAAGCCATAGTACAACTTGATCTAGCCTAGTGGTGGAGAACTTTTACTCTTGAAGGAGAGGTCACAAGTTCAAATCCCACAAGGGGGTAGGGTATGTACACCTTATCGACTTCGACCCATTACTAGTAAAAAAAATGATCACCAAGCCATGGTGAGACTCTATTGGAATGCTTGATTATTCACACAAGGATTTATTATGGATATGTACAATGATGGGGGAATGCAAATGCATGGCATATACACCAATAGATGGAGCCGATCTATCACAAATGGTGCCTATTTCCAGGTTTTCACCACTTGCTTTTATTGCACTTTTTTCATATTTGATTTTTATTTTGTATTTTTCTACTTTTCCACCTTTTTAATTTTTTTTGCTTTTTCACTTTTTGGGGGGTTTTTTACTTTTTCACTTTTTTTGGATTTTTTCTTTTTTCAGTTTTTTGGATTTTTTATTTTTTTGAAACATAAATTTTTTTGAGATGCATGTTGTTGATAGGCTCTTAAAGAAAATCTCCTTCTAATGTTGATAACTAGTAGGCCCTGGAACCATATGCGGCTACATTGAAAAATGTACCCAACCAATTTGGTTCAAACTTTCCTTTCTTCTCGCGATCTTATTGATTACATGGATTTTCCTTCAAGAATAGAACTCCAACCTAAATTACCCGAAGCTTGACCTTGTGATTATAGTTTCTTTCCATCCTCTACTGATATTATTTTTAATGGTCAAAAGCATTCTGATAATGTTCTTGCAACAATTCCAACTCCTGTAGCTTAGATACTCTATGTTCTTCATCTAGAATTAGACCTTTTAGTGATACTCTCAAGAAAGGTATCTCAACTTTGGAAGGCAAGATCGCTTTAGATCCATAGATAAGAGAATATGGCATGACTACAGTAGGTGTATGGATATTGGTATGGTATGCCCACAAAGTGGGATTTAACTGAACATGTCAGTCTTTGCCAGCATCTTTGACTGTCTTTTCAGGATTTTCAATATAGTTATGTTAGACGCTTCAGCGTGACCATTCCCTTGGGGATAGTATGGTGTGGTTATGAAATATGCCACAAAGTTCTTTTACATCTTGATTCTTGAAAGGCCTTCCATTATTTGTTATGATAGAAATAGGAATATGCCATAGCGACATATGAGGTAATTCAAGATAAATGAAGCAAATTTTTTTCCTGTGACCATAGTTGAGGAACAACTTCGATCCATTTTTTGAAATATTCTATGGATGTGGTTATGAACTTGCAACCATTTTAGAAGGAGGATGAATTGTTCCCATGAGATCAAGACCCCACTAGCAGAAAGGCTAAGAATTTACAATAGTGTGATGCTCCTGAGATGGTGCATGTATGAGATAACTATGAATTTGGCATTGTTTGCATTTCTTAGCAAACTGAAAAAGATTCTTTCTCCATAGTTGGCCAATAATAGCCCAATCTCATGAGTTTATTTGCAAGACTAAGACCGCTTGAATGAGTACCATAGATACCTTCATGAACTTCTTTCAAGGCCTTCTCAGATTCTTCATGTTCGATACACCTAAGGAGAGTACTATCCAGACCTCTTCAATAAAGGGTATCTACAATGATGGTATAATGAGCAAATTGTCAAATAAAGTTTAATTTTTGGTTTCTTGATAGGTCTTGGGGAAGGGTATTGTCTTTCAAATAAGTATAAATTTGGTTGTAATGAGAGGAATCATGTCCCACTAGGTGGACAATATTATGGGTATCAGGTGTATCATACACAGGATGAAACAGTTCTTCCACAAAGAATTCATAACGATCTTGGTATTCCTAAATCTATAGAAGAGAATCAAGTGTTGCCATAGTATCAAAAAATTTGTTATCAGACATTGGAATTTGTTCAAATGTGATTACCACAAAGTAGTGCTTGAAATCATCAATCATCTTCTTGTAAGGCATCAGTTTATCATCTTTTGTTTGATAATTATTATTGGTCACTTGATTAATTACTAGTTGAGAATCTCCATAAGCATGCAACTCTATGATATTTCATTCAATAGCCATTTTGATCCTAGTGACTAATGCCTTATATTTTGCTATGTTTTGTTGGTACATGGGAACTTCAATTTGTCTGACTTTGGGATTGTATGTCCTTGAGGTGTTATGAACCATATGTCAGCTCCCGATCCATGTTGAGTATAAGAGCCATCAAAATATAATTTTCATGTTTGGTATGTAATTGTGAGGACATCTACGTCTAGAAATTCAATGTGCAAAGGATTGTTAGCACACAATGGTGTTTTAGCTAGTTGATCTGCTATTACCTAACCTTTGATATCTTTTATGTCTATATAATCAATATAAAAATCACTCAAGATCATAACCCACTTAGCTATTCTCCCTTTTATTGTTGCTTTTCTGAGAAGATACTTCAATGGATCTATTTCAGCTATGAGCTTGACCAATTGTGAGCATATAGTGTCATAATTTTTTAGAAGTGAACACTATAGCTAAACATGTTTTTTTAATAGATCATGTGTAGTTAAGCTCATACCCCACTAAGGTTTTGTTGATGTAATATATACCTCTTTCTTTTCCTTCATTATTTTGTTGTACTAAAAGGGCTCCCAATGATACCTTCATGGCTGATATCTAGAGCAACAATGGTTTGCTTTCTATTGGTGGCATTAGAACTGATGGATTCATCAAATATTCTTTCAATGTGTTGAAATCTTCTTCGCACTTGTCATTCCATCTGAATGAAACATTCTTGTGTAGTAGATGAGTAAATGGATGACATCTATCTACCAATGGAGAGATGAATCTTTTGATAGACTGTAGCCTTCCTTGTAGTGACCTTAGTTTATTGATATTCTTGGGTGGTTCCATCTCCATGATTGCTTTTACCTTTGCTAGATCCACTTCTATGCCTCAAGTTGAAACAATGTATCCTAAATGCTTGCCAAATGTGACTCCAAAAGAACATTTCTTTGGATTGAGGCACATCTTGAATTTTTTGAAATGTTGAAAGATCTTATCCAAGATCTCAAGATGTTCTTCTTTGGTGATTGATTTTTGTAACACATCGTCAACATAGTTTTTCATGAATGTATGCATCATGTCATGGAAAATTGTTGTCGTTTCCCTTTGATATGTTGCACCTACATTCTTTAGTGCAAAAGGCATGACATTCTAGAAAAATGTACCCCAAGGACATGTGAAAGTTGTATTCTCCTGATCTTTGGGTGCTATCTTGATTTGATTATATCCCAAAAAACCAACCATTAAAGAAAACATGGTGTGTCCAGTTGTTAGATCCATAATCATGTCTATTTTTAGTAAGGGAAAGTCATCCTTTGGACACAATTTGTTGAGGCCCCTAAAATCTATGCATACCCTAAACTTTTATCTATTTTGGACACAAGTACAAGGTTTGATATCCACTCTGCATATTCAATTGATCTTATGAATCCCACATCTAACAATTTTTTTAATTTTGCTTTTACATGTAGAGCTATGTGGGGATGCATTTTCCTCAATTTTTGCTTCATTGGTTTACCTCTAAGAGAGTCATTTAAATGGTGCATTATTAAATCAGGATGTAACCCCAGTATATTTGCATATGACTAGGCAAAGTTGATTTGTCTTTTTCTAAAAAATTCGATGAAATCCTTCCTCTTGTTCTAATAGTGATGTTGTTGGGTGAATGAACTTTGGACTTTATTGTGTACCAATTTTGACTAATTTTGTTGGCTCAGTCAATATTGAAGACCTCTCTTGATAATAATTGAGAAGAGTGTCAAGTGTCCCATCCTCTGGTGCCTCAAGGAGGTTTTCACCATCATATACATCCTTTATTTTTACTTTTTCCTTATATAATGTTGCCATGAAATGGTTTTTAGCATTAGACTTGATATTTGATTTATTTATTTCACTTCTATGACTGAGAGAATTGGCACTCCCTCGACTAGAAGATGCATTATTAGATTCACTAGTGGAAGATGTTTTGGGTTCTGCGACATTGAGATATAGAGAAATGACATAGTCATTAGGGAATGTATTTATCTCAATGGATTCATTTTTCTCCCAATAAATAAACTCTGGATGTATCGAAGGTAAAGGGTCATTTGATTGGTGAGTTTCAAAAGTGGTAAAGGTCATAATGGAAACGTCAAAGTTTTTAATAGTTACTTCTATTTCTATGATGTTACTCTCCTTGGAGTGACCTCTCACGATTAGTCCCTGATTGTACTCGATATAGTAATAATTGATGAGTTGTGATTCTAATTCAAGTGGTCTATCCTTTGACATTTGTCCTACATACAAGTGAACTATATCGACATCAATGCCTTTTGCATAATAGGATCCTTCAGAGGATTCTTTAAACTAACATGAGTCCCATTCCCACTCATTGGAGTCTGTCTCACTAGAAGCTTGTAACCTAAGGATTTGTCCATAGAGAGTATGGGTATCTTCTTCTTTCTTGTGAACAAGTTCTTCTTGTTCTTGACTATTATTCTCCTCTTGTTGTTTGCAAACTGCTTCCTCTTCCTGTTGTTGCTTAGATATCTTTTTCCTTTCTTGTTTTTGAGCTAGCTTGTCCTATCCAAATCCTAGTCTCATCTTGTCTTTGGCATTTTGAGAGGAAATTTGTTTAGGTTCTAGAAAACCTTTTTTTTTTTTTTTTTTTTTCCTACAAGACCATTTCTGCCATAGCCCATTTTCTATAGGATATGAAATCCTTTTCTATATTATTTTGATGGTATTCTAACATTGTCTACTTCTTGTTGGGATTCTTCATCTTTGTATAACCATAGTAGAACGTCTTCATCTTCAGTTTCTTCATATAGAATCCCTTCTTTGACAAATGATCCTTCAAATATTTTGAGTGGTTTTGAAGCTGATTGTTGTTTTGACGTTGATGGTTTTCCATATGATCTAGGAAAAAGCAACAAATCTGATAGGGAATATTTCCCTATTTCTTTATCCTTCAACTGTACATTTTTCTTAAAAAATGCCAAAATAGATGTAAGTGAATTCTCCTTAGGTGGCAGACTAGAAGACGATGCCTCTCTGTTGTGTGGGACAATGACATCTTGAACTGGTTTGAAATTATTGCAATATTGGAAAGGGTTTGAATCTATAGGAATTGTGAACTCTTGATCATTGAAAGGAAGCTTCAAACATTGATGATAAGTTGATGGAACTATAGACATCTAAAAATGGTCAACGCTTGCGGAGTCATACTTTAACATTTACGCATTGCCTTATTTTAGGGTTTTTGCATCGCATTAACATTTCTTCTATGTTGCGCACTTGGTCTTTATCATTTGCGAGCATCGAGTCCTTCTTCTGCATTCTTTATTTGTCTCGCTTTCGAATTTGGCCTTGTCAATAACAATCTTCAGTCATGATTTTTGGTCAATCTTATCCTATCGCATCAATGTGCGTGATCATTTGTCATCATTTTGGACATCGTCAATCCTAATCGATGATAGAATTAGGGTTTTGTCCTCTTATCAATCTTGTCATCTTGCGATCGATTCATCATTGATCCTTGACAATCTCGTCAATTTTGTGATCAATTTCTCATCGATTTGTCATCGATCATTGTCATTTTTTATCATTTTGTGATCGATTTGTGATCGATCATCATCTTTCTCAATCATGTCAATTTGGATCAATTAGTCATTGTTCCTCGTCAATTGGCGCATTTATTAATCAAATCATTGGTTCTTTGTTAATCAGAATCATGATCAAATTGACATCAATTATCTTTTGTCAAGACCTAATTGTCATCCTTGCATTTCTAATTCATCTTCTAGGATTTTATGATTTATTCATTTAATCTTGATTGTCATTTTCTCTCTAGGTTAAATAATTTATTTATTTATCCTAAGTCTTCTTGTCGCAATTAAATATTTATTTAATTGGCTAATTAATATCTCCTCTTTTTGTAAATTAATTAATGAATGAAAAATTATTAATTAATTTACCTAATTTTCATCAATTTCTAATTTTCTTAATTTTCTAATTTCTTCTAATTTCTATTTCTATTTTCAAATTTTTGTCATAACATCTTGCATAGCAATTTGTCATAAATTGTCATAAATTGTCATAACACCTTGCATAGCAATTTGTCATACACTTGTCATAATTTTGCTATTCTTGATTTGAATTTCCATTCGAATCAAATTCATGCTAATCTTGTCTTTTCTCCAATTTATCTATAAATTGGATGAATTTCTTCAATCATGGCCCCCGAATCAATCATGCTTCTAGTATCCTTATGTTGTCATCTCGTCTTGTCAATTTTGCTTTCATATTATACTTATGCACTTGAAGGTGAGATCCACAAAACAAGGCAATTTGAAGGAGAAAGAAGGACAATGGAGATTTCTGGAGGAGATATTCACATTTGTGATGGTTTGCATTTGAATTGAACGTCTTGTTTTTCATGTATCTCTATTGAATGTAATTAGGATTTGTCTTTGCAATTTAGTTTTCGTGATTGAGCTAGTCTAATTTTCTACTTGCTTTGATGAATTTCAATTTCCTGATCTACAGGAACCACTTGCATATCATGGCCTACCCAAAAGTATGTTGTAAGATAGTGTAGACACCTAAAAATGGTCAACGCTTGCGGAGTCATACTTTAACATTTGCGCATTGCCTTATTTTAGGGTTTTTGCGTCACATTAACATTTCTCCTATGATTCGCACTTGGTCTTTATCATTTGTGAGCATCGAGTCATTCTTCTGCATTCTTCAGTTGTCTCGCTCTCAAATTTGGTCTTGTCGACAACAATCTTCAGTCATGATTTTGGTCAAACTTATCCTGTCATATCAATGTACGTGCTTATTTGTCATCATTTTGGACATCGTCAATCCTAATTAGGGTTTTGTCCTCTTATCAATCTTATCATCATGCGATCGATTTGTCATCGATCATTGTCATTTTCAATCTTGTCATTTTGTGATCGATTTGTCATCGATCGTGGTCATTTTCAATCTTGTCGTTTTGCAATCTATTTTGTCATCGATCCTTATCCTCTTGTCAATTTTGTCATCTTGCGATCAATTTATCATCGATCATCATCGTCTTCTTAATCATGTCAATTTGGATCAATTAGTCATTGTTCCTCGTCAATTGGCACATTTCTCAATCAAATCATTTATCACATTGGTCCTTTATCAATTCAAAATCATGATCAAATCAAATCGACATTAGTTATCTTTTGTCAAGACCTAATTGTCATCCTTGCATTTCTAATTCATCTTCTAGGGTTTCATGATTTATTCATTTAACCTTGTTTGTCATTTCTTCCTCTAGGATTAATAAATTATTTATTTATCCTAACTCTTCTTGTCACAATTAAATGTTTATTTAATTGGATAACTAATTATTCCTCTTTTTGTGAATTAATTAATAAATGACAAATTATTAATTAATTTACCTAATTTCATCATTTCTAATTCCTAATTTCCACCTATTTTCTAATTTCCTAATTGCAATTTCCACCTAGTTAGTTTCTCTCTAGTTTCTCCCTATTTTTGTGCTTTGGTGGAAGCATGAATTTCTCATGTGTCATACTTTTGGCATAGCAAGATGTCATAAGGCTCTAGTTCTCTAACCTTTGCATTGGCAATATGTCATAATTCATGACATAGAAGGTGTCATAACCTTCTTCTTTCCACTCAATTGTGCCATTTTTAAAATCAATTGCTTCTAATATCCATTTCATGCTAATTTGATCTTTTCTCCAATTTGTCTATAAATTGGATGAATTTCTTCAATCCCACTGAATCAGATTATCGAATTTCTAATCACTTTGTCAAATCAATCACGCTTCGAGTACTCTTGTGCCACTATCTTGTCTACTTGCTTTCATCTCATGTGTATGCACTTGAAGGTGAGATCCACAAACAAAGGCTATTTGGAGAAGAAAGAAGGACAATGGAGCCACATGAAGGAAGCATTCAGATCTACATTTGGTTTGCTTAGTCTTTAGTTTTGAATGTTTTTGTTTTCATGTCTTTATTGAGTGTGTTTAGGATTGATCATTGCATTTGAGCTTTCGTGATTGAGCTAGAATAGTATTAATATTGCTTGTGATGATTTCTGATTTCCTAGCTACAGACAGATCTAAGTCTAAGACATGGTGTATCCTTTTGTAAGGCCCCACTTTTATTGGTAACACTACTATTACTTTAGAAGCGTTCTTCTTCATCATAGGCCTTTATTGTGATCTTTTTCCAAGGATTGACCACATTCTTAGAAATTCCTAAAGCACATATAAGAATTAAAGAACAAATTTTTAAACCAGCTCTCCATCTATTAGGACATGTTTAACTCACATTTTATGGATGCAGACTTGAATATGAAGGGGAGAGTTATGTGGATGTTGTAGAGACATGCCATTATTTTTGGTAAAGGATAAACAATGAGGTGATTTTAAATGCCTCACCATGGCTTGGAATTGATCAACACCCAAATCCTTAGGGACTATGGTATCTAGTAGATTTGTTTCCATAATTTCTTTATGCATCAGTAAAAGTTTTAAAATATCCAATATGTATATTTGTGCGGATGTCTTTTGTAATTGATCTACTATGTTGTATTGTTTAGAAGTGGATACTGCATCCATTGTTGGATCCTGTAATGTCACCTTAGCCTTACTTCTTGTGATTGCATTCATAGGTTCAAGTGATTTTTTCTCCTTAACCACAATGACATTGACCACATTGTCATAAGTGTGAGCATAACTAACTTTTTCTTTTCCTTTGTTATCTTTTGTCATTGATGCTTCACCCTTTTCATAATTTGGAAGTGGAGTTTTAAATTCCATATGTGATTCATTTGTTTTATGTCCATCCATAATTATCACCTCATTATCAATCAAGTCATGTATAACATGTTTTAACCTTTGACAATCATTCATCTTATGTCCTTTACTTCTATGATAATCATAATAATGATTGCCATTTCATCATGTTGGTTTGACTTTAGGCTCGAAATCTCTTGTTTCTAGTAATGTGATCAATTTATTTGCAAGAAGTGTTTTTAAACCCAATTCAAGTGGTTCACCAATAGGTGTATATTTTCTCCAAAAGTTGGTGGAAGGCACCTTTGGTTTGTTGTTCTCTTTATTACCCATTATTCTATGACTGGATAGATCGAAGATGGGTTATTTTGGCTTTAGGTTGTTAGCATCAACCACCCCGTCATTGACAATATTTCTATTTCTTGCCCAAAACTTTGGTTTATCATTGTTTATATTATTGTTGGAAGGAAATGTTCCCTCTTTATAGAGATTCAATACTCCTCTTTTAACCAAAGCTTCCTAAATATTGAGTCCATTTTTTAGACAGCTTTTGAAAATTGGTGGACATTATAATTGAAGTCTATAACTCATTTCATTGTTCAGAGTATCGATGGAAATATCCATCTTTTCTCTATCACATACAAAAAAAGAATAATTGGAAAACAATTGCCTCCATCTTTTCAAAAATGTAAGGAATGATTCACCATTTGTCTATTTTGTGTTGCAGAGGTCAAGCATAGTCATCTCATGTTGAATATTGTATGAATATTGAGATACAAACTTGTCTACTAGCTTTTTAAATGTTTTGATACCTAGCACGAAAGTTTTGAAAACCATTCCATGGTTTGTCCACCCAAGCTTCTTGGAAATAACCTTATTAGATAGGTCTCATTATTTGCAAATTCCATACTCATTGTGCAAAATTCTCTCACATGATCCTCCAAATTAGTTTTTCCATTGTATTTATCATATTTGGGAACTTCACAATTTGGTGGAAATGGTACAATGTTCAAATTGGATGGTCAAAAAGATAGGGGCAAATATCTTCCAATGAATATCTCTTGGTCGTTCCCCTTTTTATATCTTTAATTTGTTATTGAATGACCTGAATTTGTTGAGTTAAAGCATTCAATGGATTGTTATCATTAGTCCTTGCATCAACTTTTATTTTCTTTGGATCTTATTTCAAGTTGTTTATATCAAAATCAATAGGTAATTTAGCACATTTGATGTGCCAACATAAGAAAGTATTTGTCTCTATCAGTTTCTAGGACCTTTTCCATAAATTTATGAAACTTGGGATCTTTTTGAGCCTCTTGAATTAATTCATCAGTTATCTCTTCTATCTTCGTATCTTGATATTTATGAAAAGGATTTTCTTCTCTTTCTACCATGATAGGTTGAGTTTCTATTTCCTTTTCTTTAAGTTTCTATTTATGAGCTCTTGGCAAAATGGGCATACAAGTGATTAATTTTCTTAAGATTTGATCTTTGTTTTGAGTGTCAATTTGGTGTGAGATAACCAAGTCAAACATGAGAGATCCCATTGATGAGACTAGTTTAATCTAATTTATAGGCTTTATTTTGTGATTAAGGATGATAGATCTTGATAATGAAACATTGTTGAAAATCAAAGATCAAAATGATAATTGTGTACTTAAGGTGTTCTGATCCAAGCTTTATTAAAATGGCTGCATTTGGAAAACCATATTTCTTCAAGTTTGAAATAGATGTTCTATTGGAAATAACCTTAACCCTAAAAAGGGTATCTGAATATGACTTTTGTTTTCTGACAAAAGTTAAATTCTATTCTTTGTCTGATAAATTCCAAAATTAATAGGTCTATGCACTAAATTAGACTGCAAATGTGCTACACTGTCATCTCTATGCACTTCTCTCATATTTTTATGCACTAGGTTGTACTCTTGATGTGCTAACATACTTTTTGTATGTGCTACGCTGCTTTAATGTTGAATGTTTTTTATAGATTATGGTGAGTTGAAAATTCTATCTTTCTATGCACTACTGTGTAATTTGAATGTCCTATTATGTCATGTTATGCACTATTCTAAGAGTTATATATGCTATTAAGCTTAGTCTACGTGTTGAATTATTGAATTAATGTGCTAATATTTTGACACTACGTTAATCTATTTTGTTGTTCAATGTGTCAACAATTTGACTTGTTTTGAACGAAAATTTGAGTTTTTCAATGGATGATTTTCTGAACAGTGATTGTAACACACATAAGCAATTAATCAAACAGTTGTTTGCCCTATGATCTAAACATTAAGTGTATGTTCTAGGATCTTTTCAAATTCCTTTGATTTCCACAAGTTTTGAATGATATAGAAGCACATCAGTCATACTTTTCTATTGTCAAGGGTCGTTAATAATATCACAACCCACATCTTAGAATCTCCGTAAGCTCAAATAGCCTTGTCACACTTGAGGGTGTGCCTGCTTTTTTGCCTTTTATCTAGAATTTGAACCAAAGAAAATTTCTTCTCAATTGGATTGTTTTCTTGGGAGTCTTATGGTGAGTGTCTTGTTGGCGGATTCCTCCCCACCCATTAATTGTGATGTTACAATGTTTGGATAACATTCCTGTAGACACCTAAAAGTTGTACAATCAATTAAGTGAAATTTATTCATTTAATTATCCCTAATTCTTCCAATTAATTAAATTAAGATTTAATTAATATCCATATTCTTCTAATTATCCTATTAATCAAATTAAAGCTTTTATTAAACCCCTTTCTTCTAAAGCCCAATCCATTAATTAAACTAAGGTTTGATTAAATACCCTTAGCCATTTAATTGAATAAATCTTATTTATTTAATTAACATCCCTTTTTCCCCTTTTTTTGATCTCCATTTATCCCCTTTCCCATTTTAATTAAATCTACATTTAATTAAAATTCCCTTTGCATTTAAATAAATCTTTATTTATTTGTAAATCTTCCCCACTTGCCAAATCCTAGAAATGCAAGTTGCATCACCTATTTTGGCTAAAATAAATATTTTATTTACCCACTTGCAAAATCTTACATTCCCCTAATCATTCTTCTAGGATACTTCTAATCCTATCCTAATCATGTCCTATTCTCCTAAATCATGTCCCATCCCTAAATTTTGGGGAGTCACTTCTCTAAATTTGGGGAAAGTCTCCAAAATGTGTTGAAGACTCTGCCTTATTCAACAAGCCAACTTGTTGAGCTCCCCAAATTTGTAAGGATCTTACAAATTAGCCCCAAAAGTCTTCTAAGACATTTAATGCCTCTTACAAGCCCACACCCCTTAGCCATGATGGTTGTCCCTTAACCATTTTCCCATATTGCACAAGAGTTTACCTCTTTGGTAATAGCATGCCTCCCTAGTTAATGACATTATCCAATGATGTCACTCCTTGAGGTTATCCTTGATTGCTTGATTAGCATCTAATGCTTGTTTAGAACCCTCTCAATTCCTCTCAAGTCCTCTCAAGGTGACATTTGTCAACTTGGGATTGGATTGAATCCATCCCATGGATTGATAACTTTCAATCCTAGCCCTTGTTGAGATTACTCAATCTCAACCATCCATTTCTCTATTTTACCTATAAATAGAGCCCATTCCTTCTTCAATTAGTCCAATCCTTTTGTGCATTCAAATTATAGTCATTTTTCAAGTTAAGGAGCTCATCTTTTCACCTTCAAGCATCAAACATCCATCTCATAGCATTTTAGCTTTATTTTAGCATGTTTTAGGATATCATTTAACTTAATTGTAGATATTCTCATAGAATCTTATCTTCATCTAGCTTAACTACATCAATTAATCTTCAATTTGGAATGAACCTAGTTTCATATCATCTTCATCATCTTGAGCATTTAGTCTTGCATCTTGCATCGTAGCTCTCATCCATCATCTCACCATTCACTAGGATTTTAGTTGCATTCATTTTGATCCTAAAATCATTTAAATATCTTTCTCTAGGTTTTCATCCAAGAGATTAAGTTCTCTTCCAAGTGAGGGCCAACTTGAACATTAAGGATCTTTAGAGATAGAGGAGCATGGAACGATTTTGAGAGTTTAGATCCACTAACTTGTTTCATTGATTTCTAACTTCTAATGCAATGTTCCATGTGTGTGTTTGAGTTGTTTTCCTTGCAATGCAGGTTGATCCCACATTCCCAACATACATCTTTGGTGCCCACCGTTAGACCTCACCCATGATACAAACAACTATGATAATATCTCTATCATGACCGTCACAACTATTAGTAAGATGAGAGGGGGGGGGGTGGTGAATCATAAAAACTCAATAATCAATGTATTCATCAGATTCAACCTCGGTAGCCTTTACAGATATGCAACTATGACTGTAAATCATTCAAACTCATAAACTGATACACTTAAAACATCATAACATATTTAACACCAGATTTAATGTGGAAACCCAAATAGGGAAAAACCACTATGGGGTTTCAGACCCACTAAGAAATATACCCTTCTAGAGTATGCTCGGTTAAAAGTCAATCCTGTTACAGATTACATAAACACATTGCTAGATGTGACCCGATTAGGGGATTTCCCTCAGACTTGTTAGAATCTTGCACTTTGTTAGAAGTGACCTTGTCAAAGGATTTCAAACACTCATTCAGAATGTTACCTTGCTAGAGGATTTACAAATAAGTCTATTAGGTCCACTCGATTAAGAGATTTCCTGTCACTTACAAAATAAATAACAGTATAAAATATATCTGCAACTTCACATCTGAAATGCTAAATCAGACTCTATGTGCTCAAAATAATCTTGTCATAAGACTTATCTTGCTCCTTTCTGGGCTTCTCAATTTGTTCTTTAATCATATATTCAATCTTCTATGCTCGGTGATCACTACTGTAGTATCATTGTTCTTCTATTTGCTCGCTCCTATTGTTCATCAACAATTTCTTATTTATAAACAATTCCTAACCGCTTAATCTCCTTGATCACATTTCCCATGATCAATCTTAGCCACTAGATCTTCAAACTTGACTAGGTTCATTGTATCCTTCGATCTGAAAATGTTTTATCTCACCTTGGAACTTGTATTCCTTCCTTGGAACTTGTGCTAGGTTATGACCGTTCAATCCGCATTGTAGATCTAACTCCTGTATTTTCATTGTCATAGATCTTCAACACACTTCTTTCACGACATACCAATTATCTATACATCTCTAGCTCATTGGAATTCTTCATTTAATAATGCTTTTATCCATCCAATGCATTTTGTTATTACTCGGTTGTTACTCGGTAAATATTGAACCTTTACTCGGTAGATATTTTGCCTTCTTTAACTGATATCGATAACCTTAGTGTTTACCGACTAGCTTCATGCTCGGTAACATAGAACAATATCAAACCTTAACTCATCTAATGAATGAAATCTTTTCTCATTCTTAGAATACTCATATATATATAGGATATCAAAATAATCAAAACAACAAAATCTCATCATTGTCTAACTCAGTAATAGTTGCACATTGAATAACTTATTACTCCCCTTCATTTTCATTCTTTCTATGTCACTTACCGACATCTTTATACTTATCAAAACATACTCATTAAGATATGGCAACATCATACTAAATCAGAAAATCAATTGGTTGATGTCAATGACAAAATAATATTATTAAGATAGTAATCATCCTTTCTCAGTTATATCCACAATCTTCAACAATCTTCTCAATATCCTCATACCAACAAACTTACTGGAATGCCAACAATCTCCCTTTGTGAAATGCTAACAATCTCCCCCTTTGGCATTGATGGCAAAAACAAATTTAATGGCAATACCAACTTGATTTTATTTCAATTGATTCGGATTCCGATTGCTGTTAATCTTCTCCTGTTATCTTTGAATTCTACCCCAGTCATTAGTCTTCTCCCATCTTCACCTATTAATCTTCACTAATTAGTCTTCTCCCCCTTTGACAACAATGCCAAAAAGTAAAACTAATTCATGATTCCTTCCATTGTGAAGTAATTTGCTTGCTAAAAATACAAATGTATCATCTCAGTCTCGGTTAGAGCAACTTGTCTTCAATCACTATTGCCTGCACAACTTTAGGTAACCTCCTAAAGTGTGTAAATCAATATCAACTCATAAATAGTTAATCTATAGATTCATAGAATTGATGCTTTCACCGAACTTTTTCAGTGAGTACTAGATAGGGGTAAAACCCCTAACTTACTTCTAAGATACTCAAAAGTGTCCTTTGGCAGTGGCTTTGTGAAAATGTCTACTATTTGTTCCTTTGAACTAATATATTCCAGCGCAACTTTCTTCTCTTGAACTTCTTCTCTGAGATAATGATACTTTATAGAGATATGCTTTGTCTTAGAATGCATTACCAGATTCTTTGAAATGTTAATGGTACTAGTATTATCACAGAATATAGTTACTAGCTCGGTAACTTTCTCATTCATACCTTCCACAGTTGTTTGATCCACACTATATTGGTACAATTCAATGCTGCAGTGACATATTCAACTTCAGCTGTTGACTATGAAATGCATCCTTGTTTCTTGCTAAGCCAACTTACTAGTCTGTCTCCCAGAAAGAAAGCTTCACCACTTGTGATTTTCCTATCATCAATGTTCCTTGCCCATCAGCATCAGTGTAGACTTTTATGTCAAAATCATTCCTCTTTTTATACACTAAACCATAATCTTCATTACCTCTTAAGTATCTGAAAATTCTCTTGATTGTTGTCATATGGGTTTCTTTGAGATCTGCAGAAAATCTTGCAACTATACCTACTCCATGTGCTATATCTAGCCTGCTATGAACCACATATTGCAACTTTCCAATCATAGATCGGTAAAGTGTCTCATCAACAGATGTAGATTCATCACTCTTTGATAGTTTACAATTGGTAGTCATATGAGTACTTACAGGTTTAGAATCCTCCATTCCAAATTTCTTCAAGATTTCCTTTATATACTTGGATTGAGTAATGAAAATCTCATTTTTCATTTGTAGTATCTGTAAACCTATAAAATACTTTATTTCACTGATTAATGACATCTCAAATTATTTGCACATTTCATTTCCAAAGTTCTAACATAAAGAGTCATTTCCACAAAAAATAATATCATCAACAAATATGGCTGAAAGCAGTATTCCATTGTCTTCATCATTCTTCATATACATGTTGTTGTTTTCACTTATCAATATAAATCCAATCTTGATTAAGTAAGAGTGCAGTCTTTCATACCATGCTCTAGGTGCTTGCTTTAGACCATATAAAGCTTTGTTCAACTTACATACCTGATCTTTATTCTTGTTTTCAATAAATCCTTCTGGTTGTTCAATATAAACTTCTTCTTCTAGTATAACATTTAAAAATGCGGATTTAACATCCATTTGATATACCTTGAAATTTTTGTAAGTAGCATATGCCAACAATGTTCTCACTCCTTCAAGTCTTGCCATAGGTGCAAAAGTCTCACCATAATCTATTCCTTCTTCTTGAGCATAACCTTTGCAAACTAGTCTTGCTTTATTCTGAATGATCTCTCCCTTTTCATTTAGCTTGTTTCTAAAAATCCACTTTGTATCGATCGCATTTTTCTCTTTTGGTCTTGGGACCAGTGTCCATGTTTCATTCTTCTTGATTTGTTCAATCTCTTCTATCATAGCATTTACCCTATCTTCATTACTAAATGCCTCTTTTACTATTCTCGGTTCAAATTCATATATTAGACATGTGTTTTGTCTTAGTTTGTTCCTTGTCATCACTGGATCATCCTTAACTCCTATAATTTGATTTGATGCATGATTTCTTCTGACATACTTGGCTAATATAGGCTCGGTAGGCTCTGTATGATCTTCTTCATCACTCGGTAACTAGGTATTTTCTTCATTTTCTTCTTGATAGGACTTCTCGGTTGAACATATACAAACTCTTCATAATCTTTTGGTTCTCTGGAATTTCCTTCATCATTTCTTTTTGCAAATTCATTAATTTTCACATTTGTACTTTCCACTATTTTGTTAGATGACTTGATCAGACATTTAAATGCTTTACTTCTAGAAGAATAACTAAGAAATGTTCCTTCCTCACTTTTCTAATCAAACTTTCCATTTCTGTCATCTTTGTGAACATAACATCTACTTTCAAATATTTTAAAGTAACTTATATTAGGTTTCTTGTCATACTAGATTTCATATAGTGTCTTCAAAGTTCCTTTCTTCAGTTGTACTTGGTTCAAGGTGTAAACTACAGTGCTGATCGCTTCTCTCCAAAATGTTTGAGGTACCCTCTTTTCTATCATCAGGGTTTTGGCATAATCTACAATTGATCTGTTTCTTCTTTCAGCTATCCCATTTTGCTGAGGTGTTCTTGGTGCAGATACTTGTCTCTTTATACCATGATCATTGCAAAATAGGTTAAATTCATCATAAATGAATTCTCCTCCTCTGTCAGATCTTAGACATTTCAACTGTCTTCCTATTTCTTTTTCAACTCTAGCCTTGTACCATTTGAACATTTGAAAGGCTTCTGATTTCTCTTTTAAAAACATAACTGACATCATCCACAAATAATACAAAGTATTTATCACCATAATAACTTTGAGCTTTCATAGGACCACAGAGATCAGTGTACACAAGATCTAAAATTCCTTTAGAAGTGTAGGAATTACTTGTAAAGCTTGACTTTGTCATCTTACCCATCTGGCATCCTCAACATATTGCATTCTCAGGTTTTTCCAAGCTCGGTAGACTTCTTATTTGGTGCTTCTTACTTATTTTGATTAGGTTACATGACAAAACCTTTTATGCCATAACCAGGTATCTTCTATTTTAGCATACAGACAATTGTTCCAAGTTGAGTCAAGATGAAATGTATTACCTTTTGTTTGTGGCCCGGTAGTAGCCAGCGTTCCATGTTTGTTATGAACTTTGACACTTTCTTTCTGAAATTCTATTCGGTATCCTGTATTGTTTAGTTGTGCTACACTCAACAAATTGTATTTCAAACCTTCAACCCAATATACATCATCACATTTAGCATTGTCAAGAAGTGTGATAGAACCTTTACCTTTCACCGGACATGGTGCATCATTACCAAATCTTACATAACCTCCATCATAGTCTTCTAATTTAAAAAACTTGTGTTTATCACTTGTCATGTGATGTGAGCATCCACTATCTATGATCCAAGAATCATTTTTATTTATGTGAGATATCAAGGCTTTTTCCTCATACCTTTCTTCATTTGATCCATCTTTGATAGCCACATATACAACTTCCTCTATCTTAGTCCCATCAGATTTGTCATTGTTGGATTCCTCATCAGCTACTAGGCATGTCTTTCTATCTCTCCTTCTGAAGTATCGATGTCCTCTGTATTGGTTGTCTTTCTATCTATCATCTCCGTATTCTCTCTTTTTACTAGATTATTTGTCAGGATAGTTAGAAGCCATATGTCCTATTCTATCATAGTTAAAACATTTTAAAGGTAACTTTCCTTTATACTTACCTTTGCCTCTTGGTAACCTTCTGGCTAATAATGCTTCAAACTCTTCTTGCTTTCTGATTTCCTTATATAGTTTGTGTACCTCTTCCATATTTTTGCAAAATCTCTCACTTGCTCCACTATGATTTCCTTTAGTATACTTATACATTCTACCATTGTAATCATTAGATTCACCAAGATGAAAAGAACTGAATGCAGATTCAACTTTATTTATCGAAGACCCACTGTTATCAAAATTACTTAACTCAAATGCATGTAGCTTACTGATAGTAGCATCCAAAGAGACTGCCATGTTTAGTAAAGACCTTAATTCATTGATTGCATAGACTCGAATGGCATAAGTAGGTAGAAGTGTTCTGAGCAACTTACTTGTTACATCCTTTTCTTCAATAGTTCCTCCTGCTCCTTTGATTTGATTGACAGTTTCCTTTAACCTTGTACTGTATTGGGTTATGTTCTCACCTTCATTCATTCTCATGGATTCAAGTTAACCTCTTAGACTGTCTACTTTTTCTCTTTGAACATGTTCATTTCCATCATACACAGATATAAGCTTGTTCCACATTGCTTTGGCATTAGTGCAACCTTCTAGATCATTAAACTCTTAGTCGGTTAATGCTGATGTTATTTCAATCATTGCTTGAATATTCTCTTGCTTTGCCTTTATCTCTTCCATTGTCATTAGGTAGGTTCTAGGTGCACTGTAATCATTCTGCAGATAATATATTGCATATTCTCCAATTCTTGATAAGTGCAACTTCATCCTTTTCTACCATGTGGAGAAACTAGACTTGTTCAGCTTTGGTGCATCCCTTTTATACATCTTCAGATCTTGGCTCAAGTACCCTTAAACATTTATTTTGGAGTCTAATGCTTTGATACCAATTATTAGCAAGATGAGAGGGGGGAGGGGGGGGGGGTGAATCATAAAAACTCAATAATCAATGTATTCATCAAATTCAACCTCGGTAGCCTTTACCGATATGTAAATATGACTGTAAATCATTCAAACTCATAAATTGATACACTTAAAACATCATAACACATTTAACACTAGATTTAACATGGCAACCCAAATAGGGAAAAACCATTGTGGGATTTTGGACCCACTAAGAAATATACCCTTCTAGAGTATGCTCGGTTAAAATCCAATCCTGTTACAAATTACATAAACACATTGCTAGATGTGACTCGGTTAAGGGATTTCCCTCAGACTTGTTAGAATCTTGCACTTTGTTAGAAGTGACCTTGTCAAAGGATTTCAAACACTCATTCAGAATGTCACCTTGCTAGAGGATTTACAAATAAGACTGTTAGGTCCACTTGGTTAAGAGATTTCCTGTCACTTACAAAATAAATAACAGTATAAAATATATTTGCAACTTCACATCTGAAATGCTAAAGAAGACTCTATGTGCTCAAAAGAATCTTGTCATAAGACTTATCTTGCTCCTTGCTGAGCTTCTCAATCTGTTCTTTAAACAGATATTCAATCTTCCATGCTCGATGATCACTATTGTAGTATCACCATTCTTCTATTTGCCTGCTCTTATTGTTCATCAACAATTTCTTATTTATAAACAATTCCTAACCGCTTAATCTCCTTGATCACATTTCCCATGATCAATCTTAGCCACCAGATCTTCAAACTTGACTAGGTTCATTGTATCCTTCAATATGAAAATGTTTTATCTCACCTTGGAACTTGTATTCCTTCCTTGGAACTTGTGCTAGGCTATGACCATTCAATCTGCGCTGTAGATCTAACTCCTATATTTTTGTTGTCGTAGATCTTCAACACACTTCTTTCACGACATACCAATCATCTATACATCTCCAACTCACTGGAATTCTTCATTTAATAATGCTTTTATCCATCCAATGCATTATGTTATTACTCGATTGTTACTCGATAAATACTGAACCTTTATTTGGTAGATATTCTGCCTTCTTTAACCGATATCGATAACCTTATTGTTTACTGACTAGCTTCATGCTCGGTAACATAGAACAATATCAAACCTTAACTCATCTAATGAATGAAATCTTTTCTCATTCTTAGAATACTCATATATATATAGGATATCAAAATAATCAAAACAAAAAAATCTCATCATTGTCTCACTTGGTAATAGTTGCCCATTGAATAACTTATTACTCCCCTTCATTTTCATTCTTTCTGTGTCACTTACCGACATCTTTATATTTATCAAAACATACTCATTAAGATATGGCAACATCATACTGAATTAGAAAATCAATTGCTTGACATCAATGACAAAATAATATTATTAAGACAGTAATCATCATTTCTTAGTTATATCCACAATCTTCAACAACCTTCTCAATATCCTCATACCAACAAACTTATCGGAATGCCAAGAATCTCCCTTTGTGAAATGCTAACAACAACAACTGATCTTGACCCACCAAATGACTCCCTACCTCTCATATACCTTGACCTTATAGATTGGGAAGAACCTGAGCACAATATACCCATATGCCAAAATGATAAGGCCATTATTTAATACCTCCACTCCATTAACCCAGAAACATGATCCACCAATGAATCACATAATGATATTTGCAATTAGGGGAGTGCAAGTCTCGTAGTCACAAAATGAACAAAATCACAAATCGATCTAATGGTGAAAACCATCTAATTTGGTAGTATTAGATCTCAAAATAAGTAAATACAAAGGATGCATCTAATGGTGAAAACCTCTTTGAGGCACTCGAAGATGGGAGACTTGACACTCTTCCTACACATTACCAGGAGAGGTAACCAATCTTGATTGAACCAACTCAGTCAATAAATATCAGCACTAGAGTAGCAACCGAAACCATACATCTGGTAGAATCACTAATAGAAAATAAAAAACCAGACTTTGGTAAATTCTTCAAGGAGAAGCAAATAAATTTTGCTTGGTCTTATGCAAACATGCCGGGAGTAGATCCAAATCTCACCATCCATCACTTGTCCATTGCTCTTCGATCTAAACCTATCAAACATAAATTAAGGAAGATGAACCCACATGTAGCCATATTGGTAAAAGTAGAGTTGGAGAAGTTACTTGATGTAGGATTTATCCAACCCATTGATTATGCAGAATGAATCTCTAACATTGTGCCAGTATCGAAACTAGATAAAAGCATTAGAATCTTGTTTGAAGGATGAATTTCCTTTGCCAAGCATCAACACCATTGTCGATTTGATCGTAGGACATGCTATGTTATCCCTCATGGATGGATTTTCTGGCTACAACCAAATCAAGATAACTCTAGAAGATTAGGATAAAATGGAATTCACATGTCCATGGGGTACACACTATTGAAATGCCATGCCATTTGGCTTGAAAAATGCTAGTGCAACCTATCAGAGCCATGACAACAATCTCCATGACATGATGCATACTTTTATGGAAGATTATGTGGATGATTTTCTAGCCAAATCATTCACAAGACTAGAACACCTAGACATCCTAGATAAAATCTTTCAAATATTGGAACAATTCAATGTCAGATTGAATCCTAAAAAGTATGTTTTTGGAGTCACATCCATAAAAAAATTAGGATACATTGTATCAGAAAAAGGTATTGAGGTGGATCCAACAAAGGTTCAATCTATTATAGAGATTCCACCTACTAAAAACAATAGCTAGCTACGATCTCTTCAAGGTAGGCTATAATCCATTAGACAATTCATTGCTCAAGTAGCCGACAAATGTCTCCCATTCAACCATCTACTTCATAAGAATGTACCTTTCAGATTGGAAGACAAATGTGCAAAATCATTCCACTAACTCAAACAATATCTCATGAATCCACCTATTTTGGTGCCACTAATAACTAGCAAGCCACTCATCCTATACATATCAACAACTAAAGTATCACTGGGAGCATTACTAACACAAGAAGATTCGACAAGAAAAGAAAGGGAAATTGATTACATCAATAGGACTTTGAATGGATATGAACTCAACTATACATTAATTGAAAAGGTTTGTTTGGCAGTGGAGTTTGCTTCTCAAAAGTTTCACAACTACATGCTAGCCCACACAATCAAGCTAGTAGCAAAGATCAACCCACTAAAATATCTACTTAGCAAAGCCACTCTCATAGGCAGGTTAGCTAAATGGGTTATGATCCTAAGTGAGTTTGACATTCAATACACAAAATAGAAGGCCATCAAAGGACAATGAATTGTAGATCAATTGGCAGAAGCACCTCTGCCAGACAAACACCCACTACAGGTGGAATTTTTAGAGACAGATGTGCTCACTATCACACCCAAGCAATGGATCCTATACACAAAATGGATCAGGTGCTGGCATATTATTTGTCACTCTGCAAGGACACACAATTCCAAGATCCTATAGGTTAATGTTTCCATGCACCAATAACATTGTTGAGTACAAAGCCCTGGTGATAGGTATCAAAGTAGTCATGGCATGGAGAATCATAAAGTTGAAAGTATATGGGGACTCTCAGTTAGTCATCAATCAGATCAATGATGACTACCAAATGAAATATGACAGGATGATGCCCTACAAGCACATGGTGGATGATTTCAAAAAGTACGTTGTACACATCACCTTTGAGAAGATTCCAAGACTCAACAATAGAGTTGCTGATGCGATGGCCACCATTACCTCACTCCTACAAATTCCAGATAAATGGAATTGCTATGAATTCTTAATGGAGCAATTGTTTTCCACGGCCTATAACAATTCAGAACTTGAAGTTATCTGTGCCCTTAACAACTCTAATTCACCCCTATACATGAAGATTTATGCCTATCTCAAACACAATACCCTCCCACTAGACCTATCTCATAACAAAAAATGAAGCTTTATCCAACAAGCAGCCCACTACACCTTAACCACTGACACACTTTTGTTGGTATTATGGATGTCTTGCATTGGTTTTGTCATTGATGTCAACACTTGTCAACACTTATCAGCACTAGAGATCTTTGGTTATGTTCACTGACATGTTCTGTGACTTATGCACAGTCACTGGTATCTGGTTCACCGATAGGTTATATTGTTCAGCAACACAGAGGATGACTTGTTACCATTTGAAGATCACTTGGTTATGTCAAAGACATGGTTTGGATACTTGGTTTTGGTGATTTGGTTATTGGTCTAACCAAGTTTGCATATTTGTTGTTACCGACAAATTGGTCTAGGTTATGGACCGACATGCGTTATCTATTCCATATTAGCACGACACGTTATGGAGATAATTTATTGATTGGTTATTATTGTAACTGCATTAAGCCGACATGATGCATCGCATATTGATTCATTTGTAATTGATTTAATTGTAATATTTTTAGTTAGCTAACCTACACAATTGGTCTTAGGTTTTGGTATATATGTAAGATCTCATTTGTGAGATTAACATGGTAGAGGAAGAGGAATGTAATAAGGTATATGCGAATACAAGAAGAGCTACTCATGCAAACATCATTTGAAGATTAAAGGAAGGTTTTGAACAAGACAATCATAGCTTAACCGGTACTGAATCCAGCATATGAAGATGCTACCTTGAGCAGTACATTATCATTGGATTTAACCATCCAATTGTAGTCAGTGTGACTTCCATTTTGTAATTGAGTAGCGAGCTCTAGGCAATTGGCCTTTCTACATGTGCAGATCCCATTTGTACACACATACTATCTGCAGTAGTATCATCTAATTGTGGGTAAGTTTTCCCACCTAGGGTTTTTCCCCTTACAGGGTTTCCATGTACAAATATCTATGTTATTGTATTGTGGATGTTATTTGTCTTTCTGTTTCATGCATTAAACTTTATCAATATTGTAATTAACTATTAAACTATCAACCGACATTAAGTTTGGTTTATCGGTATTATGCATCAAGTTTTATTAAGTTATATTTGGGTTGAAATTAATAGACAGCTAATTCACCCACCCCCCCTTAGTTGCCTCCGGGTCCTAACAATTAGTATCAGAGCTAAGTCCTCTTTTTGCAAAAGTTTAACAGCTTGAGGAGATTCTATGGCAACTAACTATTTTAGGAAGGACAGTCTGAAGCTTGATGGAACTAACTATGGTATATGGAAGATCAGATTTGAGACACATCTGAATTGCATTGGAAGAGACATATGGGATGTTACAAAGAATGGCTATATTGGTCCTACACAGAGTCAACCTAATCCACCAAACTTGGCTAAAGATCAAGAGAATGATTGCAAAGAAAGAGAAGCACTTTTGAGTGCATTGTCAGATCAACAAATCATGGGATTATCAGACTGATCTACTACTAAAGATATTTGGGAAAAAATGGAGACATTGAATGAAGGTGATACCAATATCAAAATTGCAAAACTGGAATGCTTCTGGGTCAAGTATGAAAATTTGAAAATGGAAGAAGATGAAAGGATTTCTACTTTTATGGAAAGAGTTAATGAAATTATTTTGGGTATACAATGTTGGAGGATCCTTAAGTGAAGATGGAATTATTTCTAAAGTTTTAAGAGCATTGCCACTGACATACAAAATGAAAATAATTGCTATTAATGAATTAGGAACAATGCCTAATATATCGGTATCTAGAGATACCTTGGTTGGAAAACTTTCAGCCTTTGAACTTGATGAATTTGGTCTTGTTGCTACAATTAAGACAGATTTAGCCTTCAAAGCATCATCATTTGAGAAATCTGATTGGAAAGCACTTTATGCAAGATAACTTGAAGACATCGGGAGAGAGAATGAAGAATTGGAAGAGCTTGAAGCACTATTTGCAAGGAAAATTCCTAAAGGTCCAATTGGAAGTAAGTATGAAGGTAAAGCACCATTTAAATGTTTTAACTACAATAAAACTGGTCATATGATATCTAGGTGTCCTGATAGACATGCAAGATTGAAAGAAGAAGCTAAAATAACATACAAACCTAACCCTGGATATGAGAGATACAGATTTAAGAAGAATAGAGACAAATCATGTTACTATGCTGATGAAGGAGTTACTGATGGTTTTGATGAGGAACTGATAGACAATGGATGGGCTTTTGTTGCAATAACAAAAGAACAACCGACACCTACTATACAATCGGTAGAGCAGGCCCTGATAGCTAGAATTGAAGAAAAGGATGAATGATCATTGATTCCAGATGTTCACATCATATGACTGGTGATAAAAGTAAATTCTTAACTTTTCAGGAATACAATGGAGGTCTAGTAATATTTGGGGATGATAAAGCTTGTTTGATCAGAATAAAAGACACTATATCTTTTGATAGTAAGCACAATACTGACAACATTTATTATGTTGAAGGTTTGAAGCATAATCTTTTAAGTGTTGGTCAATTAGTTGAAAAGGGATTTCAGTTACAATTCAAGAATGGTAAATGCAAAATCATGAATAGAACTGGTTTGGAAATTGCAACCGGTAATCAGACTAGAGGTAATATCTTTCACTTGAATAACAATGAGAAGACATGCTTGATTGCACATATTGATAAAAGTTGGTTATGTTATAAGAGACTTTGTCATGTGAATTTTGATTGCATTGTGAAGATCAGTACAACTAAGGCAGTAAGGGATTTACCTAAGATTATAAAACCTCACACTATGATATGTAAGGAATGTCAATTTGGAAAGAAAGTTAGAACAACTTTTAAGAGTATTCCAAAAAAATCCAATAATGTTCTTGATTTAATTCATACTGATTTATGTGGTCTAGCAAGAACTAGAAGTTTACAAGGAGATAGATATTTTATGCTAATCATTGATGATTATTCTAGAATGTGTTGGGTTACTTTTCTCAGGGCGAAATCAAAAGCTTTTGGGAAATTCAAACTATTTAAGGTAATGGTAGAAAATGAAACCCCCCTCATGAACTATGGTTTGGTAATACTCCTACTCTTAAATATTTCAGAATATTTGGAAGCAAATGTTATATTAGGAGAGATGATTATATTGGTAAATTTGATCCTAGAAGTGATGAAGGAATACTTCTAGGTTATTCATCTAAGAGCAAGGCGTATAGATGTTTTAATAAAAGATTGCAGAAAATCATTCAGAGTACAAATGTGAAGATTGATGAACAGTTTAGAGGTAATTCAAGGTCTATAGACTCTGAACCGACAGTTGAGATAATCACAAATGAACCTACACTCAATACACCAGTACAAAATGTTGATCCAATCACACTGGTATTATCTAAGAATTCCACAGTGACTGAAGAACAACAACAAGTGAATACACCGAGGTATGTAAGATTGAATCACTCTAAAAGTCAGATAATTGGGAATAAGTATCAAGGTGTAATGACTAGAGGAATACTGGCAAATGAACAGATATGTCTAATTTCTCAAATTGAACCAGCATCAATTATTGAGGCATTTGAAGATAAACATTGGATTAAAGCTATGGAAGACGAATTGGAACAAATTGAAAAGAATAACACATGGACATTGGTTCCCCAGCCTAGAAACAAAAATGTAATTGGAACTAAATGGGTATTATTAAAAAATAAAATTAATGAAGATGGTAAGGTAATCAAAAACAAAGCAAGATTAGTGTGTAAGGGATATTCATAGAAAGAGGGAACTAATTACAATGAAACCTTTGCACTGGTAGCTAGAATTGAGGTAGTCAGACTATTCTTAGCTTTTGCAGCACACAAAACTATAAAGTATATCAAATGGATGTTAAATGTGCATTTTTGAATGGTGATCTTGAAGAGGAAGTTTACATTGAATAACCTGATGGATTTTCTTTGACAAATGACAAAGATATGGTTTGCAGGTTAAGGAAAGCTTTATATGGATTAAAGCAAGCTCCTAGAGCTTGGTATGCTAGATTGGACAAATATCTTTTGAAGCTTGGTTACACTAAAGGTAATGCTGATAGCAACTTATATTTCAAAGTGACTAATGATGACATCTTGGTTATTGAAGTTTTTTTTGATGATATCATTTTTGGAGAAGATGGATTGTGTAAAAAATTTTCTAATAAGATGCAGGAAGAATTTGAAATGTCTATGATTGGGGAGATAAAATTCTTTTTAGGATTGCAGATTTCACAGACTGATAAAGGTATATTCATATATCAATCTGGTTACTTGAAGGAACTACTAAAGAAATTTGGTATGGAAAACTCTAAACCGGTAAGTACTCCTATGACTACAAATGATAAACTATCATTGAAGGATGAATCAACACCTGTTAATCCGAAAAGATATAAATCTATGATTGGAGGTTTACTGTATTTAACACAAACAAGACCTGATATTATGAATGCAGTATGTATTGTTTCAAGATTTCAGAGTAATCCTAAGGAAAATCATGAATCAACAGTGTAAAGGATTTTCCGGTATCTACAAGGCACAACAAATCTTGGTTTATGGTATCCTAAAGATGAAAATTTTGATTTATGTGCATACACAGATGCTAATTGGGCAGGAGATGTAGATGACAGAAAGAGCACCACTGTCGGAGCATTCTTTCTTGGTAGCAAATTGATTTCATGGTTGAGCAAGAAACGGAGTTGTACATCATTATCAACATCAGAATCACAATATGTTGCAGCAACAACTAATTGTACTTGGGTATTATGGATTAAGCAAATGTTGAAGGACATAAAGGTAAAATGCAAAGAACCTATAATAATTTATTGTGATAATATGGTAGCAATTGATATATCCAAGAATCTGGTGTTTCACTCTAAAACTAAACATGTTTATATCAAATTCAATTTTTTGAAAGAGAATGTTGAAGCAAAAGAAGTGAAATTGGTTTATGTGAATACTAAAGAGTAGATTGCAGATATCTTTACTAAGTCTTTGCCTAAGGAAACTTTTGAATATCTCAGAGAGAAGCTTGAGGTTATACCCTCACTGGTAGATACTTAGATAGTTGGAGCATGGCATCAGACCGACAGGAATTAGTAGAGAAATCTTTTTCCGACTTTGATGAAGGAGAGCTACTTCTCAGGGGGAGTAGTTGGATAAGTTGGTATTTGTAATTAGTTCTATAAACTGGTTATATCTGGTATTGTATTGCTTTGGAATTTGATGTCAAAGGGGGAGAGATATCTATGGAAAAAAACATTATCTTTTGAGGAGAAATTATTCATTGGGGGAGGGATATTTTGTATTTTGATTTCTGGAAATTGATCTCGTTGGGAGATTATTGGTTTTTGGTTTATTGGCATTTCTGCTTTGGCATTTAGATGGTTTTTCCATCTTGTGCTTCCATCAATGCAAAAGGGGGAGATTGTTGGTATTATGGATGTGTTGCATTTTTTTTGTCATTGATGTCAACACTTGTCAACACTTATCAACACTGGAGATCTTTGGTTATGTTCACTAGCATGTTCAGTGACTTATGCACAATCACCGGTATCTGGTTCACTGATAGGTTATATTGTTCACCGACACAGAGGATGACTTGTTATCATCTAAAGATCACTTGGTTATATCAAAGACCTGGTTTTGATATTTGGTTTTGGTGAGTTCGTTATTGGTCTAATTGAGTTTGCATATTTGTTGTTACCGACAAATTGGTCTAGGTTATGGATGGGCATGCATTATCTATTCCACATCAACACGACACGTTATGGAGATGATTTATTGATTGGTTATTATTGTAAATGCATTGAGCCGACATGATGCATCACATATTGATTCATTTGTAATTGATTTAATTGTAATAGTTTTAGTGAGCCAACCTACACATTTGGTGTTAGGTTTTGGTATATATGTAAGATCTCATTTGTGAGATTAACATGGTAGAGGAAGAGGAATGTAATAAGGTATATGCAAATATAAGTAGAGCTACTCACATAGACATCATTTGAAGATTAAAGGAAGGTTTTGAAGAAGAAAATCAGAGCTTAATCGATACTGAATCCAACATATGAAGATGCTACCATGAGCAATACATTATCATTGGATTTAACCATCCAATTGTAGTCAGTGTGACTCCCATTTTGTGATTGAGCAGTGAGCTCTAAGTAGTTGGACTTTCTGCATGTGCAGAACCCATTTGTACACATGTATTATTTGCAGTAGTATCATTTGATTATGGGTAAGGTTTCCCACCATGGTTTTTCCCCTTACAGGGTTCCATGTACAAATATCTATGTTATGTGTTGTGGATGTTATTTGTCTTTCTGTTTCATGCATTAAACTTTATCGGTATTGTAATTAACTGTTAAACTGTCAACCGACATTAAGTTCCATTTACCTGTATTATGCATCAAGTTTGATTAAGTTATATTTGGGTTGAAATTAATAGACAACTGATTCATGCCCCCCCTCTTAGTTTCCTCTGGGTCCCAACAACTTTATTGCCAAGGTCTTGATGGCACTCTTCTTTGATGCCTCGATTGTAATGAATCTAACTTTACCTTACATGAGCTTCATGAAGGTATTTGTGGTATGCATTAAAGTGGTCCTACTCTTGCTAAGAAACTTCCAAGGATGGGATATTATTGGTCCACAATGGAGAAAGAATCTTATCAGTTTTCTAGGAAATGTCCTAAGTGCCAAATTCATGGTAACCTCATACATGCATCAACATAAAAGTTGCAACCATTCACTACATCTTGGCCTTTCTGTCAATGGGGACACAACCAAGTGGGAAATATTCATCCTTCCTCATTGAATTGATACAAATTAATCATCAGGCCACCAAGTACTTCACCAAATGGATTGAGGTAGTTCCATTGACTACAGTGACCGACAAATAGATAGCTTCCTTCATTCTGAATTACCTCATCTCTCGGTACAACATCCCTAGCTCCATTATCATAGATAATGGAAGACCTTTCAAAAATCAAGATGTCTAAGATATTTGTGAGTGATTCCATCTCCAACATCGCTTTTTGACACCTTATTATCCACAAGGGGCATAGGCCTCAAACAAGACAATCTTGAAAGTCCTCAAAAGAATGAATGATGCTGGTAAAGGATGACATGTCCAGCTCAACCCTACACTTTGGGCCTATAGAACAAGTATCTGCACACCTTTAGGAGCTACACCATACTCATTGGTGTATGGATCAGACGCTATCCTACCTATTGAGGTAGATATTCTATCACTCGGGGTATCCTTGAAAGGCCTCATTCCAAATGAGGAATATGAAGTCAATAGGTTACAAGAGCTAGAGTTTCTCAATGAATGTCACCAATGTGCCTTTTATCATCTCAAGCCATATCAAAAAATAATGTGCACAAGCTATAATCACAAGGTCATCCCAAGGGCCTTCAAAATTGGTGATCTATTCCTAAAAGAAAATCCCAGAAATCAACAAGATCGGGAAAAGAAGAAATTTGAATCTAATTGATTAGGGTTCTTTGTCATCATATCAGCCTATGGATTAGGACCATATCAATTATCAACTTTAGAAGAGGATGTGCTTAATGAGCCAACCAACAACATCCATATGAACAAGTTTTACACTTGAGTCGTCCAATGCATGGATCAAGCAAAAAAAATAAAAAAAGGTATAAAAAATCATCACTAGGGTGAAAACCTGGCAACAAGCACCCTGTGACACAAAAAAATATAAAAATCAGAAAATACAAAAAAAAAAGAAAAACAAATCAAAAAGTGCAATAAAAACAAGTGGTGAAAACTTGGCAACATGTGCCATTTGTGAGAGAATATCTCCTCTATCTATCGGTACTCACATTATATCTTTGGCTCCATCTGATCTCAACCCATAGTCATCGTACAACACTTATACATGCAACATTATCCTAGACATACTTAGCATAGTCACTATCCTCGATTACCCAAATTAGTTATCTGACTCATATCCCACCATGGCTTGGCGATCAGTGTACATATCCATATCAAAGTAGTATCGACAACAAGGGACAAAATCCCGACCTCGCTGGGGGCATTTTGCCTTGAGGTTTTTAGACATCAAACCAAACACTTAGCAAGATAACAAAGATTAGAACAACCAACAATGACCACAACAAAGAAAGAAGGCTAGACATCAAGGAATTGAACTAATTTTAACCGAACAAAAGATCTATTTGCAAGATGTTTTATTTGACAAGAATACTTTTTAGATAGCATGCATGCTTACTTATGGTTGTTGATTTTTGCTTACCATATCTCCTAAGTGACTCGAGGATGTCTTACAACTAGAGAAGCAAGGAAGAAATGCGATATTTTTTTTGTCCACTACTTTGGAGTGAAGCCTTTTACTATACCAATTTTTCTTAAGATGTGATTAGGCAACATATTACTAAAGATATTTTGGATTTGCATAGGAAAAAGGTTAACTCTTGTTTGTTTTACACAAGAACACTCAGGTTATCTTGGTTCCATTATACCTCGATGCTTGTGTCATCTTGGAATATCAAAATCCATGTAAGTTATACTCAGGTCATTATGGTTTAATTATACCATGATGCTTGTATCAACTTTCAACAAATTAAGGCCCGATGATGAAAACAAGGGAAGCACTGGCACTTTGATCAAAATAGATGGAAACATTTAGGAGCGAGAATGCATTAGTATCATTTCATTTTAATAATTCATTAGTATCATTTCATTTTAATTTTGCATCAGTATCATTTCATTTTAATATTGAATTACTATCATTTTGTTATCGTTATCATTTTAATCTTGCATTAGGTTGCATTTCATTTTAATCTTGCATTAAGTTGCATATCATTTTAATATTGCATTAATCTTGTATTAGGTTTCATTCCATTTTGATATTGCATTAGTATGATTTAATTATCATTGTCAACTTAAAATTGCATTAGGTTGCATATCATTATCATTATCATTGTCATATCATTTTTGCAGCTCATATCATACATCTCATTTTCAAGATACATCTCATTTTCCAGATACATATCATATCATACATCTCATTTTTAAGATACATCTCACATCGTACATCTCATTTTCAAGATACATTTCATATTTCAAATTATTATCGCATTTTACATCACTATCATAATGCATATCATATCAAGAACATTTGGAATTCTAGATCGTATTATCCAAAACACATAAAAGTACATGTTAGAAACATTTGCACAATCATAATCATCAAATCCAAATATCATAGGAATATCACCTTCCAAACATATAGTATCCATTAGACATACATTCCAAGAAGCATGTAGATCATGAAAAAATATGCAATGCAAATGTCACATCATCTGCATCATCATCCAAGCAAAAAGTCACATAGATCAAAGGAATACCATATAGCTCATCGAAATCAAAGTAGTTGCATCCATAACATTTATAAGCATATCTACTATCATATCATCATGCATATGTGTTACCGCATGCTGATCCAAAGGAAAATCAATGATACAAGTCAGAGCCAATCATCAATGAAATAATAAAATGTCCAAAGTCCTTGGATATCATATCAATAATAATGTCCATCAAATCAAGCAACATCAGTATCAAGGAAATCAATGAACACCAATAATCAATGATAACATCTAAGCATCATATTAGAGCATCAATGAGTATCATATCAATAAGAGCATCAAAGTACCATATCAACGAGATCAAAATACAACAATGTACCATATCAAGAGGGAGAATCAAAATACAATGATGTGTGTATATATCAATAAAATACATAAAAAAATACAACATCTATGATCATGATCAATGGGTAGGATCAACATGACCACCACTAGAACTTGTCAGCCGAGAGCTCAAGCTACCTGTACATGTGTTGTTGCTAGGAGCATCCTTCCTAGGTCCCACAACCCCCTCACTGCCTCCATGTCTGCGAGATCTACCCCATTGAGAACTGGCTACAAAGATAGGAACCCATTGAGCTTCTAACACTATTGCAAAGTACAAATCCCTGAATAAGTATCCCACTCAGACTGATAAACAAGACTCTAGATAGTCTTTCCTATCACTCCCTGTGTGGTGACCTGTCGTAAGGAATGCACTAACTCCTCTGCTTGACCTTGATTATCCCTCTTAGTATCCTGCTCAGCTATGAGTTGAGAAATCTATGCATATGCTGCTTGCAAATTCTATCAAGCACTATCCCTCTTGGCCATGGCACTATCCCTCTCGGCTCTAGCCAAGTTCCACTCTAGTGACACCGTGCTCACTTGTCTCTGAAACTATGCAACTTGTGCCTGGACCTATGTGAGTTGACCTTGTATCCTTGGCACCAAGGCCTGTAATCCTATCAACTATTCTTACTACTGATGCAGAGGCACTCTAATATTTATAATCGATGACTGCGAAGGTTGTGGATCTTGAGCACCAACCGGTCGAGGGGCAGGCAGGGGCATATCTATCCTCTAGTGGCGTACAAGTAGTTGAACATCCTCCTCCTCCACCTCATCATCCACTACCATCCCACCTAATCCAATCAACCCTCCTCCTCCACCAACCTCCTCAGACTTGGTCTCCTCATTGGAAGAATCATTAGTCTCCCCCTCAAATTTGTCATCACCTGAGCTCTCCTCAGCCTCCACTGCAACAACATCTACAGCCTATACTGGCCCTCCTCACCCCACCTACCCTCTCCAGCCACATCCTCTCCCCCTCACACCCTACCCACCACCCCTCCCTCCTCCTCCCTCATCTCCTCCTCCACCCCCACCACCACCTGCTCCCCAACCGTGACCAATCACAAGACCCATCCCACCTCTCCCACCTTTCCCTCATCCTCACCTACCACCTCACTGACCTCTACCTCTTCCTTGATAATCATCATCATCGTCCACCTCCTCCAATATAAGAATAGGCTCTCCTATCCCTATCAATAGTGGGAACCTATGCATCATAAAATAGTGAGCATACTCATCTGTCATGCCCACATCTATAATACCTAATTTCATGTCCCAAACAACATATGGAAAGGAGTAGAACTCTGCCCGAGTTGTCACAAATTCTAGTGTCGGCCCCCAATCTATCCTCTCCTTGTGTACCCTAGCGTAGACAACCATCCCCAATGACATAGGTTGCACATGACCAAACTGTCAGTATACCCAAGAAATTATAAACTACTCTACCACATAAGGGGTCCTCCCTAACAAAAAACTTCTCGAAAACAAATATGGGACCTCCAATCCATCCTTAGGCCAAGGGTCACAAAGTCGATACAGCCTCCATACCTCTGTATCCATATCATTGAAGGCTCGCCTCTAATAAATTTGATGAGCATTGTCTAGGAAGTGGCTTGGATATACATCATCACATATGGGGCTCCTAGTGGCCTCAACCTATATGTAATTGGGTGAGTCATTTCTATATGCTCCCATGTCTATATCTGAACTGGAAACATCATCATAGACCACTTGATGGAGCTCATGATATAAGTGGGCAAGCAGACATATTGGTGCAGAAGCACTTGAGCAATTTTTTTGTGTAGGTTCCATGATTTTTGAATCATGTGATCTTGGTTTGTAATAAGGTCATTTGGTTTGTGAATAAGTACTCAGATGTTTGTAAGGACCCTAGGAGTCACTGATTGGCCAATATTGGCCCATGGGCTCTTAAGGGTGTCAAGTAGAGTACTTGGTAGAATAAGTTGATTTTATGTTAGAATTGGTTGTTTGATGTTGTTTAGTGGTTTTTAAGGTCATTTTAACCTTTAGAAGTGACCTATGTTTGATTTGGGCCAAAGTTGCAAAAAGTTGCTCATAGCAACTTTGCAACTTTTGCATTTTCCAAACACCAATGACTAGTTGGTTTTCTCTTCCAGTTAAGGAGACTTGCAACCAAACCAAGGTTGATATAAGGTTTTGGACAACTGATGAGAATTTTGGTTGAAGTTTTGAAGTAAGGAGAGCAAGATTAGCCTTCAAAAATTTTGTGTTTTCAACGAATTACATTGAGTTTCATTGGTATTGTACACCCTGTATAGACTTATAAGCCCAGACCAAGACATGAACTATTATAAAAGAGACTTATCTTCCATTTCATGGTTATTTGAGGTTTTGAAGTGTTCTTATTTGCAATTTTTTGGCATTTTTGTTGCAGGCGGGTCTTAAAGACCTTGAAACAAGGGTTTTGAAGACTTTATGGCTCAATCCTAGCATTCCATGGTGGAACCTCATCCTAAAAAATTGTGGAATGCTAGGAAGCTTTGTAAAGTATTTTTTCATTTTTCTTTTAAGACAAGGAAGGCTAATCTCCATTTTTGCCACCATACCCTAGGCTTGGCACGTTGAGTTGGCAAGCAGTGGGGAACATGGACAACAAGCCCTAGATGGGTAAATCCATTGGATGGATTTGATATTTGGTTATATTGGACATCCTTATGGGTTTAAAGACCTGATAAAATCATCATATTTCTTGGACCTTTGGATTGGTGAAGACATTTGAGCAAAACCCTAGTTCGTAGGCTTAAAAGGAGGAAATTAGGCCTAAAAAAAGGGTTCAAAGGGTTAGATACCAAACCCATTTCCAATTCTGAAATATTATTTTGAAAAAATCCAAAGAGTTCATAGGGGTGTTCTACACTTTTTGAAGATAAGTGCAAAATACCTCGCAGGTAGGGCTAATTGGACTAGGTCTCCTAGTAGGCCTAAAAGAGCAAATTGGTCCTCAGATTTATAATTAGTAATCTCCAAAGACCTAGTTGAAGGGATATGGTTGGAAAAAAAAATGAAATCAACCCTAGATGTGTTGGGAATGAGTGTATGAAGATCCTAAGGTAGAGGGGGTTGGCTCATGGTGAAGGTGTGAGGAGATGTTGGGTTGAAGAGTCTCAATTAAGGAGTGTTGGACACTCACAAGTCAAGAGGTGGTCCCCTTAGTCTCTAGACCTTGGGAAGGTTGGTAAGGGTGAGCCCTAAAAACTTTGGAAGGTTGAGTTAGTGGGAACCATTGGATGGTTCAAGAGGCAGCCTAGAGAGACACCAAGAACACACAAACCCTGAAGGAGTGAGAATTCTCTCTACATTATATTAGTATCAAAGCCACTTAATTCAAAAAAGTGGTGTATGTCAGACCAAGAGGTAGAATCAGAAGCTAGCAACATGCCACCTAAGGAAATGAGTCAAGAGGCCATTAGGAAGTTGGTCCAAGACATGCTTAATGAAGCTTGGGAGCAAGACTCCAAGAAAGGTAAGAGCAAGATCATAGAGTGGGGTGATGAAACTGATGATGAAGATGCATATGTGATAGGACTGGTAGTAGAAAAGAAAGATTTGGAGAAATATCAAAAAATCTTTTTAGATTCCCTTAAATCACTCAACAAAGATAACCTACATGGTTTACCAGTCTATAGTGGAAGCCTAAATGGAGAAGAGCTATTGGATTGGATAGAAGCTTTGAACAACTATTTTGAATATAAGGAGGTTATAGAAGAGAAGAGGGTCAATATGGCTAAGACCAAGTTGAAAGGATCAACTCTAGTGTGGTGGAACATGATGCAAGAAGAGAGGGAACAAACTGGGAGAAAGAAGAGCAACTCTTGGGAGAGAATGAAGATCTGAATCAAAACTCAATTCCTTCCTCTAGATTATGAGGTGTAGATACACAAGAAGTTGATGAGTTTGAGGAAAAGGGAAATGGATGTGAGTGCTTACACAAAGGAGTTCAATAAACTAACTCTAAGAGAAAGGAAACAAGAGGAAAAAGTGGAGAAGGTAGCAAGATACCTAAATGGTCTAAGACAAAACATTCAAGATGAAATTAGCATGATGGCATCTGAGATAGTTTATAAGAGTTTAAAGTTGGACTTGAAGGTAGAGGACAAGATCAACAGGAAAAGTGAGTTAAATCAAAGAGGTAAAGGTGGAAGAGGATTTAGAGGAAGAGGCAATTTTGGAAGGGGTCATAACTCTGGAAAGAATGAAGATATAAATCAATCTGAACATAGTGGGGATAACTTTAGCAAGACTGGCTTGTTTAGAGGCAACTCTAGAGGAAGAAACAACTTTAGGGATAGATTTGGTACTCAGGGAAGAGGACCCACAGTCTTCACTGATAAATGCTTTCATTATCATCAAGTGGGCCACATAATGAACTAGTGTCCTGAAAAGACTTCAAGTTCTTATGTAGGTGAAAGAAGAACACAATTGGTGCAGGAGAAAGACAATCAAAGTGTTGCCTCACTAATCAGCAAAGCTAGACCAGTTCTTGATGAAGAAAACTTGATGTTAAGAAGGACCTTATTGAAGGTACCGTAGGCCAAAGAGCCTACTCAAAGGAAAACACTCTTTAAAACCACTTGCAGATCATATGGTAAGATTTGTAGGGTCAGAGTGGATTCAGGATCTACTAAGAACATTGTAGCAGTTGAAATGGTAGATAAAATCAAGTTGAAAAGGTTATCACATACCAATCCTTATAAGGTATCATGATTGAGTAAAGGACAACATGTGCTAGTTGATGAGCAAGCTTGGGTAGATTTTGAAATCGGAGAGTATAAGGATAGGGTACTATGTGATATACTACCTATACATGCATGCCATTTGTTACTTGGATGTCCTTAGCAATATGATGGCAAAGCCATACATGATAGGGAGGATAATTCTTATGTTATCACCAAGGAAGGAAGGAATTTCCAAATGGATCCTTTGGTTGTTCAGGGAGAAGAAAGACATGTAGGTTCAAGTGCTATTTGCTTAGTGGGAAGGAGTTCCTAAATGAGTTGAAGCATGAAGGGAATCAAGGATATGCCATCATAGTGAAACCAAAAGAAGAGGCAAAGACTGAACCCAAACCAGTAGTACCTCAAGAAGTGAAGACCTTGTTGGACTGGTACAAGGATATTGTGGTTAATGAGATACCATATGCTTTACCCCCATATAGAGATGTGAACCACCAAATAGACCTCACACCCAAATCTACCTTGCCAAACAAAGCTGCTTACAAAATGACACCTACTCAAAATGAAGAAATAGAAAGACAAGTGCAAGAATTGTTAGATAAGGGCTTGATAAAAAAGAGTTTAAGCCCATGTGCAGTACATACTATCTTGGTACCTAAGAAAGATGGCAAATGGAGAATGTGAACTAACTCAAGAGCGATCAACAAGATTACCACCAGATACTGGTTTCCAATGCCAAGAATTGAGGACCTAATGGACTACCTCGGAGGAGCTTGTTACTTTTCAAAGGTGGATTTGAAATTAGGCTATCATCAAATAAGGACCAAACCTAGAGATGAGTGGAAAACAACCTTTAAGACCAATGAGGGGCTCTATGAATGGTTGGTGATGCCCTTTGGGCTCACAAATGTACCTAGCACCTTCATGAGACTCATTAATGAAGTGTTTGCAGAGTTTATTGGAAAATTTGTGATTGTTTATCTTGATGACATTCTAATTTTTAGCAGGTTAAAAGAGGAGCATATCAGACATTTGGATCAGGTCTTGAGGAAGCTACATCAAGAAAAGTTGATGATCAACTTGGACAAGTGTGAGCTCTCCAAAACTAAACTAGTATATCTTGGTTTTATAGTTTCTTAAGGATGTTTGAAAATGGACCCAACAAAGGTAGATGCAATATTCAATTGGGCTACTCCTAAGTCAATAGGAGATGTGAGAATTTTTCATGGATTAACTTCATTCTATAGGAAGTTTATTAGAGGGTTTAGTCATGTATGTGAAACCATATTGAATACCATCAAAGGAGGAATGAAATGTCAGTTTAAGTGGACTAGTATAGCAAACAAGGGGTTTGAGTTGTTGAAACAAAAAGTAGCAGAACTACCCTACCTTAGGCTCCTTGATTTCAATCAGCTCTTTATTGTGGAGTGTGATGCTAGCAAGTTGGCAATAGGGGCAATTTTGAGCCAAGAAGGTCATCCGGTAGCATTTTTCTTTGAGAAGATCAATGAAGCAAAGCAAAAGTATTCTACCTATGACCTAGAGTTGTATGCCATAGTACAAGCCCTTAAAAATTATGGCATTATCTACTTCCTAAAGAATTCATAGTTTATACTGACAACCGTGCACTTAGCTTCTTGAATGGACAGGAGAAGTTGCATCAAAGACATATCAAATGGGTTGAGCACTTAAAGGCCTATACCTTTTCCATCAAACACAAGAAAGGAATCACCAATAAGGTAGCAGATTCCTTAAGTAGAAGAGTTCTCACCATCCAAGAAGTGCAACTCCAAAGTGTGGGGTTAAATGATCTCAAAGACCTATACCAAGGTGACAAGGATTTTTGTGAAGCATATGATGTTTGCACCAAGTATACTAATGTTTGTCATGTTGCCTATTCTAATTCCATGTTGCAGGAGGGACTTTTATTTAAAGGACACTTACTTTTCATACCTTAGTGCTCTATGAGAGACAATATCATCAAGGAGAAGCATCACAACATCTTAGGAGGATATTTTGGTCTTGACAAGACCCTAGAGCAGGTTGGATGGTTTTATCATTGGCCTAAACTTTAGTCAAATGTTAGGAGGTTTGTGGAGCAATGTATCATATGTCAGAGAGCTAATGGAACCTCCAACAATGTAGGTTTATATCAAACATTGTCCATACCAACTAGACCTTGGGAATGTTTGAGCATGGACTTTGTTCTTGGCTTGCCTAGGACTCCAAGAGAGTATGACAATGTTTTTGTCATAGTGGACAGATTCAACAAGTTGACACACTTTGTGCCTTGTGAATTCACTAATGATGCCTCCTACGTAGTAGGGTTATTCTTCAAGGAAGTTGTGAGGATTCATGGCTTACTGATTAGCATTGTGAGTGACAGAGACACTAAATTTGTAAGTCACTTTTGGCAAACCTTTGGAAGAAACTAGGCACAAAAATTTCCTTTTCATTAGCATACCATCCACAATCAAATGGTCAAACTGAAGTAGTTAATAGATCCTTAGGTAACTTGTTGAGATGTCTCACCAAACAACATGGACAAGCTTGGGATCTAGTATTGGTTCAAGCAGAGTATGCCTACAATGACTCAGTTAATAGGAGCATAGGCTGGAGTTGTTGGCATTTTTGTTGTTTATGTTGTGATTGTCATTGATGGACACACACTTGTATTGAGATCCCCTTTAGTTGTATGAGCTCATGCTCAACCGGTATGTTGTATACTAGTCTTTAGACTAGTGGTGATTTTGCAGAATGTGTTTCCCAGTCTGAAGCGGCATGTCGACCCCAAGTGATTCATAGATCACAAGTTGTATGAGGGTGTGAAGCAACACAACACATTCTTACTAGTCTTCATTTTTGTCAAATCGGCAACCGGTATTTTGTATGAACCAGTAATACTCTGTGATGAGTTACCAATCCACGGATTGTTTGACGGTGCCGACACATTGACAGTGCTTTTTGTGTCATGTTATTGAGTATGTCTAGATTCATTGAACCTAGGAAATTGTAATGTAATCCTATTGGACCGACATGAAATTAGATTCATTTAAAAGGACATCATGTCTAGGGTTTTAAGTTGTTGCTGAAAGGGTTAATGTTGAGCTAGGGTTTAAGGTGGAAGTTAAGAATGATCTTATCTAAGAAGATCAAGTTGTAACTATGTGTGAGAGAGAGAAGACTGAAGTAATGTTGGAATGCATTAGCTATGAGCAATACTAGATCTAACCAAGTAGTTTGTACTATTAGATAGATCAAACACTTGTTGATTACTCACATCTTTGACAAGTCTGTAGCCCTTAACCGGGTAGGCCTCAAAGCCTTTGTAAAATCCTCTAACAAGGTGGTTCACACATGTGAATCTAAAATCCTCTAACAAGGTAGTCTTTAATTGGACTTATCTCCTAACAGAGATTGAGATTCCTAAGAAGATCTATTCTGGTGAAGAACATTGTAAGACCTTAACCGGTCTGGTTTCTATTCTGCAGATAGTGACTTGTGAGTTCCATCTCACCGTGGTTTTTCCCAGTTGGGTTTCCATGTCAAATATCTTGTGTTATGGTTGTATTGCTTTTGTGGGTGAATGTTTTATTCACATTTTGGTTTGCATGTGTTGTAACTGGTTTGACTGTTAGACTACTTTACCAGTTTATCTTTAGACTGTGTAAGTGTTTTAGTGCATTGGTTTTTGGCATACTAATTCACCCCCCCCTCTTAGTATTCATCAATTGGTATCAGAGCCTACCTTTCTATAAGTTTAACCACTTGGAAAGAGATATGGGGGAATACACCATGAGGGAACTTACTCAATGGCTCACTAAGTTTGAGAAAGCCTATGATGATCTTATGGTCAAATACAAGGCATCTCAAGCAAAAAGGAGAGAACATGCAGAGAAGTTGATGGAACTATTTGAAAGTAGTTCTAAAGATGAAGCTAACATGGAAGCCATGATTGCTAAAGGAAATAAAATGAATGATTCAAACTCCAATTTGAGAAAGGAGTTGGAAGGACTGACTATTAGGTTTAGTCAAGAGCTTGAGAACCATAGGAAAGCTGAAGATTGAATAAAGGATAGAGATCATGAGATCTCCAAGTTGAAACAAGAGATTAGTGCACTGACTGCTCGCCTTCATGAGAACAGAATGCAAAAAAAAGACATGCAAGGAGAACTGAACATAGTCATCTCAGAAAATGCAAGTCTAATGGAGACAAACACTGCTATTTCCAAAGAACTCTTTGAGTCAAAGGAAATTCTTGCTAAGTTTGGCAAAAGCATTGTCAAGTTAGAGCAAAAGCTTGAGTCATCTAGACTGGCAAAGAATACCAATGGTCTTGGTTTCTCTAGACATGAGGAAGGAGAATCCTTAGGAAAAAATGTTGAAGCATCAAAGAAGCAACTGACACTCAAAGGAAAAGGTAAGCAAAAATTCAAACCTGTTTGCTTTAACTGTCTTAAAGAAGGACACACTGCCAATGCATGTAGGAGCAAAGCCTACAATAATTTTCCTTATTTTATCAACAATGTACCTAGATCCAATAAGTTCAATGGTCATTGTTATGCATGCAACAAGTTTGGGCATAAAGCATTTGAATGTAGGTCTGTAATGGATAACACTGGAAGATATCCTCAGAGGACCCAAGGAACTAGTCCTGAATCTTTTATGAACCAGAACCACAACCAGTTTAATGTCTTCAATCATCAATCAAGAAGCAGTGGTCATCAAGTGGCAACTAGATGGAGAGAAAGTTGTATGATCTATCATGGTCATGATCACTCTATTGCAACATACAGAAGGAAGAATGGAAACATGTACAATGGACCTTGGAGAGCACCTAGACTTGTTTGCTATCACTGCAACAAACCAGGTCATATTGCAAGAATCTGCAGAAGCAGAAAAAGTATATCTGATGATATATTGGTAACTCAGGAAGGAGAAATAGATGTTGAAAAAGTTCAAGGGGACATGAAGAAAACATGGAAGAAGAAACCAATAATGTTAGAAGAGGAACCGGTTTCTGCACCTAGTGTGGAAATACGGAACCAACAAACTAAGCCTTAAAGGCTTAGGGGGAGCAAATGGAGAAATGTTTTGGAACCCCCGGTTGACACCGGTAAAAGACCTTAACCGGTATGCAATACTTGTCATTTGGCAGAAGACCGAAAATGGTAAAAAGGCAAATTAGGGTTTACACCCTAATAGAGGAGCATTAATGACGGTAGGTGAGAGATATGTATAAATGCATTCTTCAAATCATTTCTCACTATCTATTTTTGAGCGAAGAAAAGTTTTCAAGTGCAGAGCAAAGAAAAGATGATTTGAGCTTTGATTTCAAGAAATTGAATAACATTGAAAGAGATTCAAATCCAGTTTGCAAGTGGTAGTGGAGAACACAAAGTGGTGATTTGGCATCCGATGGAGAGTGGAGTGAAGCAGAATCAAGAAGCCCTAAATTTGTGTTTGAAAGGTATTTTTCATGTTCTTGAAACACTCTTCAATGGCTTCTATATCTCATACCAGTTCGAGTACATCCATAGAGTCAGAAAGTTTTATTCAGAGGAAGTCCAAATATATTGCCTTATCACAAGTTCCAGCTGGAGTCATAGTCAAAGAAGGAATTTCTGATTATATTGATTGCAAAATAGAAGACCTAGGGTCTTTAGCCATTCACACTTAGTTAGGTCTATTTTGCGGCAAGGACAAAAAGATCAAACCGAAATTTAGTGTCATAGAGAAGAAGAAATTCCACAACGCAGTATATTTTCTGGAAGATTTCACAGAGGATCATATCAGACTTATTTTGAGTAGAGTCCATGGTGACAAGATGTACCTAGAAAGGATGCATGATATCACACCTCAAGAAATTCATGCAGTCACCAGTTTCTACAACACAGGGGAAGTGCCAGCCCTGAGAAAAGTGAGAAAAATAGAAATGACCAAGCTCACTGGTTCAACAAGTGATTCATGGGGTATGACAGTCAATCCTATCAAGGATGATCTAGTGAAATACACTTGCATGGTGATAGGATACAAAAAATTCTCAGCTAGCAGTATTAATCTTGTATCTGCTGCAGTAGTAAATGCCACTTACTGAATGATAAAAGAGGATGCATCTTTTGACTTATGCACCGACATGTAGAGGCAACTCCTGTTAAATCTTAAGGCAATCAAACAGGTTAACTCACTGAGGTTTAAGTTTGGACAACTACTGGTAGGGTTGTTCTTTTATTTCCAAGGCTACTTTCCGGGTGTAGGAGATGTCTAGTGGTCCCCTGACCAACCGGTAACCAAGCAGATAAAGGAAAGTGTACAAGCCATTGGAACCGGCTACCCTGAGGTAATGAACAAATAATTTGATGAGTTCATAAGAAAGATGAGTCAGAGGGTAAGAATCTCAGGTGACATAGTGAAGAAATACGAAGATGACATCTATTTCACTATTCAAGTGGACAAATGTTTAATGGAGGCTGTTGAGCCTAGAATGGAGGAAGTGGAGCCTATGGGCTATGAGGTCATGTTTGACCCTTATTGCCTCGCCTCTTGATCCAAAGGCTAAGAGGACCGGAACCTACTTGGAGAGGATTGCACCAGTTGAAGAACCATCGGTGAAGAAGGGAAAAGAACCGGCAGCTAAGAAAGCTAAGGCAGCGCTTGCAACATCAACACTGGCTACCACTGCAACTCCAAGAGTGACCAAGTGGTCACCAGCAAAGAAGAAATTAGAGATAACACCAGCAAAAGTCTTCTAAAGAAAGAGGAAGACTAAGGAAAATGAACTAGACTCTGAAGAAACCGAGTCCGATGAACAACCAAAGAAGGAAAGACAGACAAAGAAGATGAAGAAGAATGAACCGACAACATCCACACCAGTAAATATAGACATCTCCTCATACAAACCTTTGACACATTGTCAAAGAACAGTAAAAAATATTAGGAGAAAGTTACTTCATGATTTAGTAGACTATTATGATGAATTTAATAGTGAGGAAAAAGATGAAGTACTACAGGAAATCATTCTTTATTTATGTAAAAATGACCGGTCACCATCAGAGATTAAATCTTAGACATCAGATTCATTATTTAAAGCATTGGATAATAAATGGAACATTTCCATTGAAAAAGAACAAGAGATTAGGGAGAAAGTCTTTGCACAGTACTTCCCCAAACTCTTAAATTCAGAATTATTTGATGCCCTGGATCAAAATAAAGGTCTCTTCTTCACAAGGAGAAGAAGACTCTGGTTGTTGGAGGGGAGAGTTGATAATATTGAAAAAGATACACATCAGCATATGGCTCATGCTATCAACTCTTACAAAGCATGAATGGCCAACCTCCAAGTAGAAAAGGAACCGGTTATATCCAAATCGGATGAGGTCTTTGATGAGGAAGAAAACTTGGTGGAAGAACCAATCAACACCATCGATGTCGATGCCCTGGATGTAGAAGATGTCACTCAAGACATACCTTCTGAGGGAATTGGATAGGGGCAACAAGCCAATCAGGGTGGTAAACAAGCTGGGGACACACAACAAGCGGCAAAGAAATAGGAAGAGAAAAAGAAGAGGGATGAAGATGAGAAATAGAAGAAAGAGGAAGAGAAGAGAAAGGAGGAAGAGGAGAAACAAAAAGATGAAGAAATGAAGAAGCAAGAAGATGATAGGAAAAAGAAAGAAGAAGAGGATAAGGAAGAAAAGAGAAAGAAGGAAGAATAAGAGAAGAAGAAGAAGGAAGAAGAATAGAAGAAAAATAAGGAAGAGGAAGAATAGAAGAAGAAGGAAGTGGAAGAGAAGAAGAAGAAGGAAGAGGAAGAACAAAAGAAGAAGGAAGAGGAAGCATAGAAGAAGAAGGAAGAGGAAGCAAAGAAAAAGGTAGAAGCACAACAGAAGCAGAAAGAAGAAGAAGACAAGAAGAAGATGGAAGAGGAAGAGAAGAAAAAGAGAGAAGAGAAAGAGAAGGAAGAGAAGGAGAGTAAAAAGAAGGAAGAAGCAAATAAGACAATTGAAGCGATGAAGAGCACACAGATGGAGACTCCTAAGGCAATCGGTAGCCAAACCAAACCAGCTGCTATCTCGAGTTCTATTGACCTCCAATCTGCAAGTGAGTCTGAGCTTATGTAGAGCATCAAGGTTGCCCAAGAGGGCCTTGAAGGCATTCGCAAGAAAAGGGAACAAGATATTATTCAGGCGACTGTAGACACACTTACCAGTTTAATCCCCAGTACTAATCTTCCTGACACTGAATCATCACTAGCACAACTCAAACTTCTGTTTACTGTAGTGGATGATCAGGTGCAGAGTCTGGAAGAAGCAATAGTGGCCAATGTAAAGAAAGAGCACCATAAGGCTCTTAATGTTGCTCTAGTAAAGAAGATGAATGAGCTTAGGATTGAACTGCTAAAAGATCAAAAGGACATAAGGAATGCCTTGGATGAGGGAAACTTGCTACTTAGCAAAATCTGTCAACCTCATCTATTTTGTGATGATGTGCTAGCCAAGAAGCAATAGCTTCAAATGGACTTACAGTCCTACTTGGGAACATTCAAGACTCCTTATGATTCCTTTGCAGCATATGGGCAAACCGTTCACTGGTTCCAGATCCAGTCAACCAAAATGGAGCAAGAGATCAACACATGGTCTAGGGATTTGTAGGAGCTTCAACTGGTATTACTTCCATGACTGCAAATTCTTCAAAAGTGTTACCTGAACCTGGATGCCCTGACAGTCACACAAGAACTGAGCACAGTAGATGCCATGGAGGAACAGGTATCCCAGATGCAGACAGAGAAGGAAGTGGTAGCCTCCCTACTTGAGTCCTAGTCCCTATCCATGAAACAATTTTTGCAGGACTATAAATCGGTTTTTGACAAGTATTATTCATTATTGTCATAAACTCTTTTATATATATATGGAAACATGGTTTTTCAGTGGTACTTTGTCATTGTTGGCAAAGGGGGAGAAGTATATCTGGTTTTTGGTTTTAAAATTTTGATCTTCTGACACAGGGGGAGAAGTATCTGTTTTGAAATTTTGATATATGCTGTGATATATGCTATATGTTCTGATGATTATGCTCTATATGAAAAATTGCTATACACTGTGTTGATTAAGGGATAGTGTATATGCTTAGGGGGAGCAATTTTGTTAATGGCAAGTTTTTGTTGTAAAACACTTAGATGTCAAAATTTTATTTTCCTAAGTGTTGCAATCAATGCCAAAGGGGGAGATTGTTGGCATTTTTGTTGTTTATGTCGTGATTGTCATTGATGGACACACACTTGTATTGAGATCCCCTTTAGTTGTATGAGCTCATGCTCAACCGGTAGTTGTTCCAACCGGTATGTTGTATACTAGTCTTTAGACTAGTGGTGATTTTGCAGAATGTGTTTCCCGGTCTAAAGCGGCATGTTGACCCCAAGCAGTTCATAGATCACAAGCGGTACGAGGGTGCGAAGTGGCACAACACATTCTTACCAGTCTTCATTTTTGTCAAACCGGCAAACGGTATTTTGTATGAACCGGTAATACTCTGTGATGAGTAACCAACTGGCATTTTGTGATGAGTTACTAATCCATGGATTGTTTGACGCTGCCGACACATTGACGGTGATTTTTGTGTCATGTTACTGAGTATGTCTAGATTCATTGAACCTAGGAAATTGTAATGTAATCGTATTGGACCGACATGAAATCAGATTCCTTTAAAAGGACATCATGTCTAGGGTTTTAAGTTGTTGCTGAAAGGATTAATGTCAAGCTAGGGTTTAAGGTGGAAGTTGAGAATGATCTTATCTGAGAAGATCAAGTTGTAACTATGAGAGAGAGAGAAGACTGAAGTAATGTTGGAATGCATTAGCTGTGAGTAATACTGGATCTAACCAAGCAGTTTGTGCTATTAGATAGATCAAACACTTGTTGATTACTCACATCTTTGACAAGTCTGTAGCCCTTAACCAGGTAGGCCTCAAAGCCTTTGTAAAATCCTCTAACAAGGTGGTTCACACATGTGAATCTAAAATCCTCTAACAAGGTAGTCTTTAATTGGACTTATCTCCTAATAGAGATTGAGATTCCTAACAGGATCTGTTCTGGTGAAGAACATTGTAAGACCTTAACCGGTCTAACCTTAACTGGTCTGGTTTCTATTCTGCAGATAGTGACTTGTGAGTTCCATCTCATCGTGGTTTTTCCCAGTTGGGTTTCCATGTCAAATATCTTGTGTTATGGTTGTATTGCTTTTGTGGGTGAATGCTTTATTTGCATTTTGGTTTGCATGTGTTGTAACCGGTTTGACTATTAGACTGCTTTACCGGTTTATCTTTAGACTGTGTAAGTGTTTTAGTGCATTGGTTTTTGGCATACTAATTCACCCCCCCCTCTTAGTATTCATTAGGAGTCCCTTTGAAATTGTTTATGGATGTCATCCTAGGGGCATCTTGGAGCTTAGAGACCTTAGTCCTATGGACCATAGGAGTGCACAAGGGGAAAACTTTGCAGAGAATATTAAAGAGATACATGAGTAGGTGAAAAAGACATTGCAACAACACAATGAGAAGTACAAGGCATTAACAATAAGAAAAGAAGAGAACTACACTTTAAGGTTGGTGATCTAGTGTTGGCCTACTTGAGGAAGGAGAGGCTACCCAAGGGACAACCTAGTAAGCTATTCATGAAGAAGATTGGACCTCTTAAGGTGATGCATAAATTTGACAATAATGCCTATGAGTTAGAGTTACCTCCAAACTTGGGCATATCCCCAATCTTCAATGTACGTGATTTATATCCATACAAAGGGTCTCAGACAACAACAAATCAAGAAGATCCTACTAATATGGAAGATGTAGACTGGTTACAAGATTTACCTCTAAGCCAACCAGTCACTTTGGAATGCACTTTGGATTCTAAAGTTGTGAAAAAGATTAGGAAAGGAGCCTATAGAGACTATTTGATCAAATGTTAAGGGTTAACAGAGTCAGAGGCTACATGGATGTTAGAGAGAAATATAATACAACATGGTACCATTGTACATGCTTTATCCACTCAAGAGACTTAAGCTCTTCTTACCCCCCGGAGCATGGTGCAGGAGCACTTGAGTAATTTTATTGTGTAGGCTCCAAGAGTTTGGAATCATGTTATCTTGGTTTTTAATAAGGTCATTTGGTTTGTGAATAAGTACTTAGATGTTTGTAAGGACCCTAGGAGTCACTGATTGGCCAATGTTGGCCTATGGGCTCTTAAGCGTGCCAGGTAGAGTACTTGGTAGAATAAGTTGATTTTATGTTAGAATAGGTTGTTTGATATTTTTTAGTGGTTTTAAAAGTAATTTTAACATTTAGAAGTGACCTATGTTTGATTTGGGCCAAAGTTGCTCAACTATGTAAAAGTTGTTAAAAGTTGTAAAAAGTTGCTCATAGCAACTTTGCAACTTTTGCATTTTCCAACCACCAACAACTAGTTGGTTGTCACTTTCAGTTAAAGAGACTTGCAACCAACCCAATGCCTATATAAGGCTTGGGATAACTAATGATAATGTTGGTTGAAGAATTGAAGTAAGGAGAGCAAGATTAGCCTTCAAATTTTTTGTGTTTTCAGCGAATTACATTTAGTTTCATTGGTATTGTATGGTCTATACAGACTTCCAAGCATAGAACAAGACATGAACTATTAGAAAAGAGACTTATCTTCCATTTCATGGTGATTTGAGGTTTTGAAGTGTTCTTGTTTGCAATTTTTTGGCATTTTTGTTGCAGGCGGGTCCTAAAGACCTTGAAACAAGGGTTTTGAAAACTCTATGACTCAATCCTAGCATTCCATGGTGGAACCTCATATTGAAACCTTGTGGAATGCTTGGAGGCTTTGTAAAGTATGTTTTCATTTTGTTTATAAGACAAGGAAGGCTAATCTCTAGCCTTTCCACCATACCCTAGGCTTGGCACATTGAGTTGGCAAGCAATGGAGAACATGGACAACAGGCCCTAGATGGGTAAATCCATTGGGTGGATTTGATACCAAGTTGTATTGGATATCCTTATGGGTGTATAGACCTGAGAAAATCATCATATTTCTTGGACCTTTGGATTGGTGAAGAAATTTGAGCAAAACCCTAGTTTGTAGGCTTAAAAGGAGGAATTAGTCCTAAAAAAAGGGTTTGAAGGGTTAGAGACCAAAACCATTTCCAATTTTGAGATATTGTTTGAAACTCACAAAAGGGTGTCTGAAAAGCCAAAGAGTTCATAGGGTTGTTCTGGACTTTTGGAAGATAAGTGCAAAATACCTCGTAGGTAGGGCTAATTGGACTAGGTCTCCTAGTAGGCCTAAAAGACCTAATTGAAGGGATAGGGTTTGAAAACAAAAGAAAATCAACCCTAGGTGTGTTGGGAATGAGTTTATGAGGATCCTAAGGTAGAGGGGGTTGGCTCATGGTGAAGGTGTGAGGAGGTGTTGGGCTGAAGAGTCTTAATTAAGGAGTGTTGGACACTCACAAGTCAAGAGGTGGTTACCTTAGTCTCTGGACCTTGGGAAGGTCAGTAAGGGTGAGCCCTACAACCTTTGGAAGGTTTAGTTAGTAGGAACCATTAGATGGTTCAAGAGGAAGCCTAGATAGATACCAAGAACAAGCAAACCCTGAAGGAGTGAGCATCCTCTCTACATCACATATCCCCCAAGCATATCATGTCCGCAGATGAACCGTCAAAGAACCCTACCCCATCCAATTGATAATCCATGTGATCTCCTATCAGGAATAAGGAAACCACTAATCAAGCCTACCAATACCGAAGGGAGTGGGGCATAACTATTGTAAAGTGGAAAAAATGGGCCCTCGTGACTCTCCACCTAGGAGAGAGAATAGAAGTCACTAGGATGATTTTTCAACTTTACATTCAAAATAGGGGCTTGAATCCACTAGATCCAAATCCAAGAGAGACAAGGATGTGAATTCCATGTGGATTGTAAGGGTTGAAGTGTGATTTTCCCTCTTTTGTAAATAGGAAAGTTGATTTGTTGACAATGTGGAAAAGAGAGAGAAAAATGAGGAGCTACCAGTTTGGGATCATACTATAGCTTTGAATCAAGCTAATTAGACTGATATGGATCTTCCCTACAAATTTGGAGAAAATTCATTGAGATCATGGTGAAAGTGTACATGGTCCTCTGAAAAATTTGTGAAATGAAAAGGTTTGTTTTGCCTCTATAAATGGAGTCCAAATCTAAAGATAGATTTGTGCACTTGCAAGCTACACATAGAAAATAAGGGAAGAAGGGTTGTGGATCAACTTGCCTCAGTCAAACTCCAGTTGTGGAATCAACCTTGAAATAAAGTAATTGCAAATGCTGAAATGTAAATAGTGGAAATGTATACCTTGTATATCTACAATTTGTTGATGATGGTTGCTTTTCTTCTTGAATGTAATCACAAGTTTCACATGAAATGACATGTAACATGAAAAAACCCTAACACACACATACTTGCAAATGAATGTTGTAATATTTATCCAATGGATGAATAAAGAAGACTTGAATGCTTGAATGCTTGATAATGATAATGAAGGTTGCCTAGCTTTCACTTTGCCTATTGTGTGTGTCATGTATATCATACTTATATGCAAATGAGAAAACTAACTCCCCTTTATACATGCCTAAAGGATTAATTTTCAACCACCGAAGGATGACAAAGAATAATTGTAAACCCCAAAGTCAGATTGTGCATAAGAATCTGGGCAAACCCAACATAGGGCTAACCTAAGAGGTGGGGATAGGGGCACCATGCCCCTATTCTACCCTATTTTGGGGCCTAGATAGGGTATAAGGTAGAATCAAAGCCTAGAGAAG